>NC_056687.1:11137500-11441250 GCF_018350215.1 Panthera leo
TTAGACCCTCTTGAACTACACTTGTATAGAAAGCTTTGCTATTCTGTTTTCTTAGGTCAGAAAAATGACAACTCAGGAAGGAAATTAGCAGAGAATATAAAAAGACAACTAACAGAAAAACACCAAAATGACCATTATCACAAAAATAAGCTCATGCCTATTAATAATAGAGAAAATGTACGTTTAAAAAAGAGGTATCTCTTGACACTCATTAGACTGGCGAAGTCTGGGGACTTTTTTTTTTTCTTTTTAATATAAGCCTATGTATTGGGAGGTGTCTGAAAACAGGAACTCTCAAAACTTGCCATTGGGTGTGTAAGTTGGCATGATGACTTTGAGAGAAATTTGTCAATAACTAGTAAAAGCGAAAATGAAAATGCCTGATGAGCCAGCAATTCGGTGTCTAGTGAAATACACACATGATCCAGGAGTCATCCCCAGGAAGTGAACGGCAGCATTGCTTGAAACACTAAACTTGGACGTGCCCATTAAGACGTGGCCAAAGTGTGATGCAGTCACACACAGAACCCTTTAGGACAGTGGAGATCAATGAACGAACTAGATCTACAAAACAGATCTCAAAATGATAGTGTTGAATGAAAAAAAAAAAGCACATTGCTGAAGCCTCCATACCACGAATCCATTTAGCTCATTCAAAATCCACAAAGCAGGGGGGTGCCTGGGTGGCTCAGTTGGTTAATAAGTGCCCGAGTCTTAGGATCATGAGTTCAAGTCCTATGTTGGCCTCTGCGCTGGGGGTGAAGGACACTTAAAAAAAAAACAATCCACAAAGCAGTATTATAAATTGTAACCCAATCTATATGGAGTGGGACATATATATAAATAAGATAAATAATGTGCACTGACTTTGATGTGATGGTAACCTCCTGGAAGAACAGGCGAGATAAAAAAAGGACTTCAACTAGGTCTAACATTTTATGTCTTTAAAAGACCTGAAATACAGCAAAAATACAGTATCAGTCTAATCTAAGTGGTAAGTGCCTCAAGTTTGTTACGGTATCTTCTGTGTACTTTTATGTATGTTTGAATTTTTTTTTAAAGGAGAATGTTTCTAGTTTATCAATACACATACGAGTTTGAAGAAAGAAAGCAGAGTACGAACAGTGCCGTAGGTGTGGGCAGTCTTTGTAATGCCATCACATTTGACCAGAATAGAGATTTAACCCAACCATTTCATTATGATGAGGAGGGATGAGAGTAATGACCAAACAGAAATTTCCTTAATATTTGACTGAATCACATTAAATATCTTATGCCATATTTAGATGCCGTATTTAGATCTGGTAAGAAGTATATGGAAGAGGAATAAGCTTCCAAAGCATTGTTTATAACTATTAACTATAAAATCAACGCCTTTAAAATTCCTTGTGATTTTGCCTTGTGACCAAAGTTTTGCTCTTGTTTTAAAGGTCATTAAAATGTATTTGACTTGGAGGATGCTACAAAAATCATCGCAATACCCTGGGAGCCTTGCAGGAGATGGGGGTGGGGGGTTGCTACACTACTTATCTAATTACCCCTTTCCAGGGCCTTAATTAAACCCCACAGAATCCGCCTGCTTCTATGGCTAGGATTTACATGGAACGCCGTGTCCAGGCTCTTCTCTTCCGGTCTGGCTCTTTCTGGCCACGTCACCAAACGCTTCTGCCAAGGTACGTCTTAAGAGAAGGGCCCTGGCTTGTGTAGACAGAGAGCTAGCTCTCTGGTGGACGGTACTCTAGATAACGAAAGTTAAGTGTGGATGAGAGGAGGCAGGACGGCAGAAGACAACCAGACGTGCAATCTTAAGAACAACGGTGGGAATAAAAATCACCCTAACGCAGACAAAAATCAGAGAATTATAGAAATCTGTCAAAGAAGTCCTCAGCAGAAAAACAAATTACACACACCAGTCAAGGAAGAGCTGATTCTTGTTATTTGAGAGAGTATGTCCTATGAAGTTGGGGCTGCAAATACTCGTTTGGAGAATACTAACCCAATGCTCCTAGGAGAGGTTCCTGTGAGCCTCTGACCCGTGTTTATGTCAACCTGTCAATATACAGTCTTGGTGATGTATGTTTCTTTTTAAAGACACCTTGTTTAATTTATACTGATTCATTAGCATTGAACGAGGCCAACAACCCAGTAACTCGTGCCTCGGGGAAGCCAATCTAACACATGTATTTTCTCTGTAAGGCACAGCACAGCCTTCTCTGCTTAGGAACACCGGACGGCACTTCAGCACTATGCTCGGGGCCATTTTAAACAGTAAGATCACCAACAAAAAGCACACTGATGCAAACAACACTGATGCAAACTGAATAGATCACAACAAAGACACTTGTTCACAGTAGGAGAGCTGAAACAAGGCAGAAGGTCACTTTGTACAACCTCATCTGGAAAAGGACTCGACAGGAGGCTCAAATTTTTGCCTCCCCATCTGTGAATGACTGTGAAAATACTGTATTGATTTGGGGGAGGGGGTACAAATAAACGTTTGCAAGTAGGCAAATTGACAAATACAGATTCTTTGAATAATGAGAACGGACAGTTCACAGGGTTTGACATCTATGAAAAAAAAGCAGTATCTAGTCCTCCACAAAGAGGTACTCACATTTTGGGATTCATTTGGACAAAGAACTTTATAGTCAAGTCATTAGCTCAATAGGAGCTTTATGGAAACAATGGTCTCCTACTGCCTTGGAATGGAGAGATCAGGTCCGTTTTGCATATTCCTTACTTCTGGCATTGTCCACGGAACAATGCATCCTTGTCTTTTCCACTCACGATGGAAGCATCTCAGGCAAACCTTCTCTGGGAAATGGGATGAAATCACATTTCCTTCCCCAGAGGACGCACAGCTTAGCTTGCTCTGGGGGAAAAGATGCAGCTACAACACACAGACACCAATTCCACAGTACCAGACAACACTTGCAGCAACCCAAATGTTCTCGAACATTGTGGAGACTCCATCTGGTTTCAGGAATCTTTTGTTAATTGCCCCACCGGGCTTGGGGGATCTGGGACTGCGCAGGGTTATCTAGGTCTTGCTGCTGTCACTACAGACTTAGGGGTTGATTTTTAGGGTCGTGGTGTGCCGCTCCAAAAACAAGACTTTGCCACCGCCCAGAAACTTCTTGGCCACCACACTATGTTTTCCTCCTGTGGAATAAGAGTGCCTTGTGCCTGTGTTTGGTTTTAAGTCCATGTGCCTTAAAGCTGTGCTCTCAAGGCAAAAAGTATGTTGGCAATTTGAGCCCAGCAAATGCTCGTGCTGGCCTCTGGGGCTCCCTTTGCTGTTTTCTTGTGGTCGGGTACAGAGCCTATTCTGTTTCGAGTAATAGCCCCACAGAACCCACTGGCAAGCCATGAAAACAACAGCTATGCTTATCAGAAGATGAAGAGAAGTGTGCAAAGAAGCCCCTGAGAAATTATTTTAAGCCCTCCCCCTCTCCCTACCAGGTTCCCGAATCACTAATGGAATAACCCTTCAGCAAACCAGGCAGTGGGACCTGATCCAGGGCCTTGCAGACTTGGAAGGCTCTTTAAGACCGGCTGGTTCACTGGCCACACTTTTTCAAAGACTCTGAAGCCTGAGGCTGAGGGAAGACAAGAAAGTGTGTGAGATCCTGTGGCTGGAGGGTGGCAACGCAGGGCCATTGAGTAGGTCTCTGACCCAAAGTTCTATGCTCCTAACACTTTTTTCAAGGTGACCAAGAATCCCACAAATTGCTCTGGAATCTTCCCACCGTCAACACGATCCTGGCCTGCCAGGAGACAGGGCAGGTCCTGGCAGGTGGCATTCCAGGTCAATCTCAGGTGCAGTCATCGATCACCGAGCCCTCTGAACAACAAATGGCAACAGCCCAGACCACAAAAGGAGAGGATGCTGTTTACTCTCACGATGCTCCCACACACAGCATTTCAGGGCACACCCAGTTCAGCTGGGGGTCACTGGGCAAGCACACGGTCCAGTGCACTGTCCACCTGCTGGTGGACATCTGACGACCTCGCCCCAACCCCCTTCGTACTTCTCCACGATGAGTTTATATAATAGTTTCTTTCTTACAAATATGTGGGTAGGGTAGAGCATTGGTCAATCAGGACACACATTTTATAGGGAATTAGTATGCATACTACTCGTTCCTGGCTCTTCAAAATGATCCTTGCAGTTCAAGAAAACTTCAATCATGAAATGTCTTCTCACCAGCAGTCAGGGACTTGGACCCTCCCTGAATTCCCAACCTGTCGTGTGCCAGACCATACCTGCCTGGCCCCCAGGTGTACTGAAAACACTATAGGTTTGCCACCTCCCATCTGCTACCCTCCCATGCTCCACACTAGTCCCTATGCCTGCTGAAACACGATCTCTGCTGGAAACCGCACCCTCCTCCCCGGCTCCAAGTGCTAATGAATCCAGTTCTGCGTTTTCCATTGCACTTAGTTTAAATCTCAATTACCATTTTTATTATGGCCTGTTTTTAGATAGCGGAGTATTTCCACCTCCCCTGTCTAGGACTTTGAGGTCAGGGTCACTGCCCACTCATCTTTGTATCCTGCCCAGGGCATCACCTGCCATGTGTGCGCTTCATACACATACCCCTGGAGTATGGAGGGGAAAAAAAAAAAAAAAGAAAAACTACGGGAAATTACAGAGAAAAAAAAATGTGCAGAAAGGAGGCCTGGTCTCCAGGGCATGCTAACGTTTTTATTGTCGTTCTCATGACTTCTCTTCAAAGACCGGAGATAAAAACACTCCCAAGAAGTCCCAGATCCACCCTCTCCCCTCTTAAAATGATAAAGCCTGGGTCCTTGGCCTAGGTGTGGGGTAGGAAGGGACCAGGGCATCAAATCCTGGAACCAGCCCCCCGGAGCACGGCTGATTCAGCAGGGATTGCTGGTGTCCACCTCCAGAAGGATGCAGTGAGCCAAAATTGGACTTTCAAATCCCAATCCAAATCCTCCCGTTGCCGCCTTGGACGAGTCACTTATCTTCTCTGAGCCTTGGGTGCCCCATCTGTAGAATGTTAAGGAAGCATAAAAGACTACTGTTCACATGAGCACTTGCTGAAAGTGTCCCTCAGATGTGCTGTCATGCATCCCCTGGCTGTGTGGGGTAGACCATGACTCTTCTGGACTCGCCTACAAGGAGGGAAGCACAGCTCATGCTTTCAGTCCTCCTAATCCTTCAAACAAATATTTCATCTCGATCAAGAAAAATGTTGCCTTTCAGCAAAAATCTAAGGGGCTCACCTGTGCTTAACGGTCCTTCCTTGACATTCCATAGTACAGGACCTAGTCCTCCGACTCAGATGCCTGCTGAATACCGCCATCACTTACAAACGTCTCCAGGAAGCAGTTTCTGAGACACATCTGAAACTAGCTTCTTGGGCCCACAGCCTCCATTGCACTCTCTACCTGCCTCCTGAGCCCAACCCATGTGAAAAAGTACTTCCAGAAGCTTGTTCCTGTTCAAAGTGAACCACAAGTATAGTCAAGGTAACAAAACTGAGGAAGACACATCATTTCAAGAAGTGAGCCCAAAGGGAACGCTCTGGAATCACTGCTTCAACCTTCAGCCCTGGCCTCCTGTGCTTCTGAGGCTCAGTGCATTTTGGCAGACTCCAGTCCTCCAAATTTATCCCTGTGGGTCCCCCAGATCTGACGGGATTCTTTGTCAGGGATCTCTCTTCCCCTCCACAGGGGCCGCTCAGCTCTCTAGCTCAGGGTCCCAGGGCGGCTGCATGCACAGGGCTGGCTCACCCCCCAGACCTCAGCCTGTCACTTCTGCAGCCCTCCCCATGCTGGGCGCCACACTCACTTTCCTGCCTTCTCTGCTAGGAGCCCATGAGGACAGGGGCTGTCTTTTGACTGCTTTCCTTCCAGAACCCTGCTCCTAATCACCCCCTGAAGGAGCAGACCACCGCCAACCTGGGCAGGAGGACCAGACACTCTTGGCTCCGATGGCAAACACGCAGCCTGGAAAGGACCCCCACACAGGCCCTGCTCAGACACCAGGTATTTTGCAAGGGGACAAGGGCCCCTTAGTGGCTGACGGTCTAGCTATGAATCAGCAGCTCGGAGAGGAGAGACTGTGCCTTCATTCTGGAGCTTCCAAGGAGGGCAAGTGGCACACTGCATGGCTGCCCTACTTAGCCAGCCTCCTTCCTCTCTCTAAACTGTGCCACAGGATTCTGAACACTGGCATGACCTGGAATGCTCAAGAACGTCAATCAACTTCCCCGGGACTAGCAAGTGCAGGAAAACAATGTGCCAGCACCACTGTCAGGCCATGAGAACCACTACTACTCATCTGAGCAGTCATCATTCACCCCAGACATCCAGGTGCCTAGTTTAACCGGAGAGAATAAAGACAAGTTTGCTGTGACTGAAGGGAAAAGACTGGATGGCCTCAGGGTCCCCAGTTCAAGATTCCAGCTGTCAGTTGGTAGTTGCAAGGTCAAGGTCAAATCGCTCTGAGCCTGTTTCCTCATCCAAACACCAGGGACGACAATGCTTCCTAGTAACGCTGCCGAAAAGACTAAGATGAGGTTCCAGAGAAGACGTGTGTGGCCCCCAAATATGGCACGCAGTGTGCACATACTGAACTTTAGGAGAAGCGAAAATGCGTCGGACGGCACCTGAGCGAAAGTACACACACTTGCAAGCCATTCGGAAGAAGAGTTAGCGCTCTCACGCGCCCTGGCTGAAAGCCCAAACTTTCAGGAAATTCCTAATGAGACAGGAAGTAGCATATTTTCCCAGATAACCTCCACTTTATCCCTTTTATTTCCAGGCTACAGTTTTTAATGACCCTCTTTGCTGAACTACTGCTCTTCAAAGAGACTTATTTTACAGTGAGGAAGTTGAAGCTCGGTGCTGTCTGAGCTCTTAAGGAAAAGGGTGAAATCTCGCCATCTGCAACAACCTGGATGGGCCTAGAGGGTATTATGCTAAGTGAAGTAACTCACACAGGGAAAGACCATCACTGAACGATTTCACTTCTTTGCGGACTCTAAAGAATAAAACAAACAAAACAGAAACGGACTCATAAATACAGAGCGCTGGTGGTTGCCAGAAGAGAGGAAGGGTGGGAGGAGGGTGGGCAAAATAGGGGAAGGGGATGAAGAAGTACAGCCTTCCAGTTATACAATCAGTCATGGGGATGTCATTTACACATGGGGAATACAGTCAACAATACATAATAACTCCATATGGTGACAGAGTAACCAGGCCTCTCTGAGCAATCATTTTGTACATCTGTAATGTATAAAAATACCAAAACACTACGTTGGCTACCTGAAACTAATATAATACTGTAGTGGGTCAATTATACATCAACTGAAGACAAAGAATTAAGCAAAGGGACAAGGCAGAGACGGGCAGCATTACAGAGGGAGGAAGCCCGGGATTAGTTAGGAGCTGGGCTCCTCCTGATTCTTGGGGACACCGGGCTTGCACATCTGTGTCTCCGTCTCGTGATTTAAAAGAGGCAGAGGCCTAATCTCTGGGCCCCTTCCTGCTTTAACATGATCTGACTGCACAAGCTACAACGACCAGAGATTGTACTCAGGAGCTGGCGCTGCCCCCAACAATTAATGCACAGAAGCTCTGTCACTACGGACACCCCGTGCAGGGCACCCCTTTGGGAAGGCGGACAGGCTGGTTAATTTCTTCCGGTTCACCGGCTCTGAGGAGACCGAGGAGGAGACGCCAGTGACCGTTTCGGGGAAGAAGCCGCCTCCTCACCCGCCACAGAAGCCATCCGGCTGCCAGAGACACCGGGTCCTCCGCTTGCTAGGCCTCAGGCAGAGCCCACAGATGGACTTTCCTTAAAGGAGAATTTGTTTCTCGCTAAAGGCCGGTGGCACTTACTGATTCTAAGACTGCAGTGTGACTTAAGGCTCACAGAACAGATGATCTGGAACTGACCAGGGATGAAATTTTAGTTTCCAGATGGGTTTTCTGGCGGGCTGAGGGAATCAGAGTTGGAGGCAAACGAGCATGCCAGCTGCGTTCTCTTCTGTTAGCTCCTGATGCTCTTCAAACTCGCCTCGGTGCGACGCCTTGGCTGCAAAGCCAGGCTGCCCGAGGCCGGCTTCCGCTCCCCAAAGCTCGGCGAGGCAGAGCACATCCCGTCTCTGGGCAGGCGTCATAGCAACGTTGCCTGCCACGTAAAATACAGAACACCCAGGTAAATCTGAATTTCAAACAAACGGCACATCGCTTTTTGCTCTAAGTGTGTTCCATGCAACATTGGGGCATGCTTACGAGGAAAAAAAGATTCGTTGTTTATCTGCAATTCCAATTTAACTGGGCACCCTGCATTTCTATTTGCTAAATATGGTAACCTTAATTGCACCCAGTTCAAGCAAAGACCAGTTGGTTCTTAGTCTCAAAAGCGTAACAACATCCTACAACCAACCTCTCCCCTGCCAAAACAAAAAACGCTCAATACAAAACTTGTCTTTTTATTTCAAGATGTGGTTTTAAAAAGCAGGTCTGTAAGTATCAAATAAAATGCAGAAAAAAAGAGATGTAGCTCCTTGGAAGTCTCCCTAAGTTAAGAGCTCAGAGTGCCACCACTGGCCACAGGCACTGGTGCCAGCCAGCTCTTTGGGCAACCCCACCAGCTTCCAACTGGTCAGGGTAGGGGGAGAGGGGAGGAGGCAGGTGTGGGCGGGGGCGGGGGGAGTGCAGAAGAATGAGAGGAAGCAGCGCGAGAGCTCAAGCCACAGCACTTCACGTCCCTCTACAGACAGCAACACCCACCTATGGTCAAGTTAACTGTGAGATAAGAGAAAAAGTCACTGATTTTATAGAATGCCCGGTAGTGGAGGGACACACACATCCCTGCCCCACCCTCGCCCCTGACTTCTCCTAGTCTCTGCACTTGGGCTGGTAACCAGGTAACCCTCCCACGCACTGAGGGCATTCCGGGCTTCTGGGCAGACGGCGCTCAGGGCCTCCGGCAGTTCGCTGTGCTAGGGCAGGTGAAGAGACAAAAGACCTCCCCGAGTTTTTCTGAAATTATGTTTATTATTCTGGTCAAAAGTTACTCGTATAAATGCAGTGGTCTTAAATTTTTATTTTGCATGGTTGACTAGCCTGAATAACGAGTTTGCAGTCTGAGGCAGTTTTCAGAAGCTTTGCTCTTCAAAATGGTGTTAGCGTTGTTGTAGGGCAAAGTCCTCACCAACAAAAAAATCAGACGCAAGAAATGACGTCAAGAACAACGTGCTGGTACCACAGATTACAAAGTGGCTCTAAGCCGAGCCCTTCCCCAACCTCTTAGGGCAAGGGAGATCAAGAGCTAAAAAATACCTTCGAAAAATCAAATGGCACCTGTAACACACTCTTATATAAGGGTCAAGTCTGTAAATTATTAATCCATGGTACTCAAAAGTGATAGAATTAAATATAAAGCTATAATCTGGTAAATCTTCTCACTTCCTCTTCTTCGTGGAATATAGTTTTTCTTCAAGTGGGACTGGGACAATCCCTTCACACGCTTTTACTTCCTGGGTCAGAGGGTGTTTTACAACATTCGGTCTAATCACATCAATGTCTCGAGACAAATGTTCCATTATGCTTTCCACAGCGGTTGTTGGTGCATAAAAATCCACCAAGAAATACCTGCAATAAAATAAAAATGTGTGAATTCCTGCATTCTGAAATATAACACTTCCACTATTTTGGACAATGTTTTCTACTCCTGCCCAGATAAAGATCAACTACACAAAAACACATACACACCTTTGTCAAAATAGAAAGTACCAGCTGACCAGCTAAACAGAAGTGTTTGCCCACCCCCCACCCTTCCTATGGCTCTTCTCATTAACACTCTTAG
This sequence comes from Panthera leo, assembly GCF_018350215.1. Lineage (NCBI taxonomy): Eukaryota > Metazoa > Chordata > Mammalia > Carnivora > Felidae > Panthera > Panthera leo. The sequence goes on from NC_056687.1 coordinate 11,147,351, forward strand.
GAAAATCCGAATCCAAACTCTGTGGTAGCAAAAAGTGCCGTGACTTTACATAGAGAGGGAAATAGAGACAATATGGTAAAATGATGGGTTTAAGAGCAGAATTTACTATTCAACAAGGCTGGATTTTGCAAACTATTTTTGAGAAAACATCTTATTAGGGAAGGCCTTATAGTTTTCCAAAGGGTTACACAAGTAACTCAGTGCACCAGAGACAGTGCAGACCACCAGCCACACTTCACAAATAAGGAAAAACATTCTGAAAGGCCTGGGACTTGTCTAAGACTACCCTCCATGTTCAAGAACTGACAAAGACCAGAAAGAAAATTCTGTGAATCCTGAGCAAGAGAAAGAATGTAACGTTCCTCCACTCACAGCAGAATAACGCAGAAGGGCATCTCCTACAGCTCACTGGCTTCATCACATCAACAACTTGATGGGCTCAGCTGGTTGATGTCACAAAAGCAGCAGCAGCCCTTCTCCCTGCCCACGCCCTCCTCTCAGTTCTAAAAGTTTAAGCCTCCCTTGTACCGTTTGGTTTGAACCACAGTGCTGCAAAAGGCCAGTTTTCAGTGCAGTCATTCAGAATTCTGCAGTGTTCCATCTGGCTAAGGTGACCTTTGACATCACTTACTTTGTTGCAGCCACACTCTCCTCCCCGAACATATTCCCATCCTAGGTCTTCATTCTCACTGTTCCTTCTGCCAGAAATGTTCTTCGCTCGAGTTCCCCATAGCTCACCCCTCACCTCTGTCATGTCTCTGTCCAAATGTCACCTTGTAGAGAGGACCTCTTTGATCACTTCTCCTAATGCAACATCCTCCTTGCTCCACGTACCAAGCCTCATTACTCTCTCTTACTCTCTATTTTTTCCCACAGAGCTTATCACCACCGATACAGCATATGGTTGTCTACTGTCTATCTCACTCCACCAAAACATAGTTGCCGTAAGAAGGACTTTGTTAATCTCTCCCCAGCACCCTGAACAGAGACTAACACACAGCAGGTCCACAGTAAGTATCTGACAGCAGTAGTGTTATGTTAGCTTGAAAGGTGGAATTCTCACGGAAAGCAGGAGAGACCAAACTGAAAATGGACAAATGCAGCAAGGAAGGAAGTTACAGGAAAAAGGATGACGTTTTGTGTAATTCCATACAAAGAGGGTTCAAACTCACAAAACAACTTGCCAGGTGATCGTTCACCCTTAGCCAAGCCTAGTGGGAAAGTTTTTCAAGTAAGTAATTATTCAAAGTGGAATGGAAGAAAAACATATACTATGCAAAAACACTAATCAAAAGAAAGCTCCAGTGGCTGCAATAATATTAAAGTAGATCTCAGAGCAAAGAAAATTACGAGGGATAGAAAAAGATAGTATGTAACAATCAGTTCACCAAGAAGACACAGCAATCCTAAATGCGTATGTATCAAACAACAGAACTTCTTCATACAGGAAGAAAACTAACAGAACTGACAAGAGAAATTCACAACTATAGTTGGTGACTTTTAATATTCCTCTCAGTAATCAATAAAACTACTATACAGAAAACCAGCAAGGATATACAAAAAATGAGCACCACCATCAACCAACTAGGTCTGATCTTTATAGACCCTCCAAACAAAAAGAGCAGGATACACGTTGTTCTCAACTGCAAACAGCACATTTACCAAGGTCAACCATATTCTGGGCCATAAAACAAGTCTCAATAAATCTAAAAGGACTTGAATCACACAGAAAAAACTCGGGAAAATCTCCAAATACTTGAAAACTAAACATACATCTAAATAGCCTACAGGTCAAATAAGAAGTCAAAAGGAAATGTGAATTGAATGAAAATGAAAGCAACATATCAGAATGCCACTAAAGCAGGAAATTTGTAGCACTAAACACTTATGTAAGAAAAGAGGAAAAGCCTCAAAATTTCTACCTTAAAAAAAAACAGAAAAAGAAGAGCAAATTAAGCACAAACTAAGACAAAAAAAAAAAGAAGAGAGGAGAAGAGAGAAGAAAATGAAGGAAAGAAGGAAGGAAGGAAGGAAGGAAGGAAGGGAAAATAAAGATCAGAGCAGAAATCTCTGAAGCAGAAAACAGAAAAACAAGAAAACATCAACAAAACCAAATAAATACTAGTTCACCGAGATCAGTAAAATTGATACATCTCTAGTCAGACTGATCAGCAGAAAAAAATAAAGAGACAAATTACTAATATTCAGGAATGGGAGAGGTGAAATGATAACAGGATATGACAGACTATTATTATAAACAAATTTTGCAATAAATTTGACAACTTAGATGAAATTCCTTGAAAAAATGCAAACTACCAAAACTCACTCCAAAAGAAATAGATAACCTGGATAGCCCTATATCTATTAAAGAAATTAAATTTGTAGTTATAAGCGTTTCCACAAAGGAAACCAAAGACCCACATGGTTTCACCAATGAATTCCACCAAACGTCTGAGGGGGAAATTTTGTGCCAGTTTTGGCACAAACTGGTCCAGAAAATAAGAAAACACTTCTCAATGTGTTCTATGAAGCCAGCATTACCCTTATGGCAAAACAAGACAAAGACATTACAAGAAAAGAAAAAACTGATCAATATCTCTCATGAACATAAATGAAAAAAAAATTTAGCAAACTGACTACTAAAATATATGAAAAGAATAATGTATCATGATCAGGCAGAGTTTATCACAGAAAGCAAGACTGGTTTAACATTTTTTTTTTTAATGTTTGTTTATTTTTGAGACAGAGAGAGACAGAGCATGAATGGGGGAGGGGCAGAGAGAGAGGGAGACACAGAATCGGAAGCAGGCTCCAGGCTCCGGGCCATCAGCCCAGAGCCCGACGCGGGGCTCGAACTCACAGACCGTGAGATCGTGACCTGAGCTGAAGTCAGACGCTTAGCCGACTGAGCCACCCAGGCGCCCCTGGTTCAACATTTTAAATCAATGTAAATCCTATTAGCAAACTAAAAAAGAAAAATCATGTGATCATTCCAATAATAGCAAAAAAAAAAAAAAAAAAAAAGCAGCAGCATTTAACAAAATTTCATATCCATTTCTGATAAACTCTCTGCAAAGTAAGACTACAAAGGAACTTCTTCAACCTTACAAAAGGCATCTCTGCAAAACCTAGAACTAACTAACATCATATCAACTGGTGAAAGTCTGAATCTTTTCTCCTGAGACTGGGAATAAACAAGGGTGTCTGTTCTCACCATTTCTATTCAGTATTTTACTAGAGACTCTTGCCAGTGCAACAAGGCAAGAAAAAAAAGAAAAGGTATCCAGATTGATAAGTAGTAAACTTGTCTATATTTACACATGAAATGACTGTGTATACAAGAGAATCTAAAGAAATTTATAAAAAAGACACTAGAATATGTGAGTTTAGCAAGGCTGCAAGATACAAGATCAGTATACAAAGTCAACTATATTTCTATATATTAGCAACAAATAATAACACCCTGAAATGAAATATGAAGTACTTAAGGATAAATCTGACAAAAGGTATGCAAGACCTCTACACCAAAAACCATAAAACATTACTGAAAGAAATTAAAGAAAACCCACCTAAATGGAGGTTTATGTAGATGTCAATTCTCTAAAACTGATCTATAAATTCAAAAGGATCCCAATCAAAATCCCTAAAAGACACTTTTATTAGATATTGATGAACTGATTTTAAGGTACACAGAGAAATTCAAAGGATCTAGAACAGCCAAAACAACTCTGATAAAGAATAAAGTTGAAGAACCAACACTATCTGATTTCAAGACTCATTATAAAGCTATGGTAATCAAGGCACTATGGTATTTGTATAAAGATACACAAACAGATCAGTAGAACAGAGTCCAGAAACAGATCCATATACGCACAGCTGATTTTTGACCAAAGGCAATTCAGTAAAGTGTCTTTTCAACAAATGGTGGCCAACAATTCTATATATGTATGCAAAAAAGGAACTTCGATCCATACTTGTACCAGATACAAAAATTAACTCAAATGGGACACAGATCTGAAATATAAAACACAAAACTATAAAACTGGAAGAAAACACAAGAGAAAACCTCTGTGGCCTTGAGTTAAGCAAAGATTCTTTAGACATGACACTAAAAGCAAAATCCATAAAGAAAAATGTGATAAACTAGACTTCATCAAAATTAAAAATTGCTCTTTGAAAGATACTGCTAATAAAAAAGACAAGTGACAGGCTGGGATCTGCAAATCCCATGTCTGATAAAGGACTTGTTTCTAGAATATAAAGAACTCTCAAAACTTAATTTTAAAAAAAATTTTTAATGGGGCATAAAATGTGAATGGCCTTTTCACCAAAGATATATTCTGGCAAAGAAGCACATGAGAAAGATGCTTAATAGGACTAGTCACTAGAGAAATGCAAATTAAAACCACAAAGAGATACCTACTATATAAGCTAAAATTAAGAAGACTGAACAATACCAAGTGTTGGTGAGGAAAGACAGGAACTGGCATTCTCACACACTGCTGGTGGGATTGCAAAATGATACAAGTTTTTTGGCATTTTCTTAAAAGTTAAACATACACACTTGCCATTATGATCAAGCCATTCTACTCCCAGGTATTTATCCAAGAAAATTAAAACATTAGTCCTTACAACAATTTGTACAGGAGTGCTCACAGCAGCAACACTTACAATCCCAAACTGGAAACAGAAAATATCCAACAACATGTAAACCAATAAACAAACTATGGTATACGATGGAATAGTACTCAGCTATAAAAAGGAATAAGCTATTGATACACACTATTGATGAATCTCAGAATAATTTGGCTGATTGAAAGAAACTATGGTTAAAAAAAAGGCGGGGGGGGGGGGGGTACATGCTGTCTGATTGTATCTAAGTAAGATTCTAGAAAATAGAAACTAATCTATAGTGAAAGAAAGCAGACCAGTGGTTGTCATAGACGGGAAACAAGTGGAGGGAAGGATCACAAGAGGCAGGAGGGAACTTCTGGGGTGACCAGTCTGCTTATTGTCTTGCTTGTAGTGATTTCATGGGTATATATACATATGTCAAACATATATTGTGGGTATATCTACATATGGTACATATGTGAATGTATTATGTATATGTATTACCTTATGTAATATGTATTAATAAAAGCATGTAGTTTACTGTGTTGTCAATTATACCTCTGTAAGGCTGTTGATTTAATCATGGTACATAGAAAGCTGAAAGGGCAGGACTTGGTGAATGATTTGATATGGGTGGTAGCGATGAGGGAGCAATTACAGATAATGAAGCCGCCCAGAATTTCTCAAGAAATGAAACAGGCGTGCCTGGGTGGCTCAGTCAGTTGAGACTCTGATTTTGGCTCAGGTCATGATCTCACGTTCATGGTTTTGAGGCCCCCCACCCCCCACCCCATTGGGCTCTGTGCTGACAGCTCACATCCTGGAACCTGCTTTGGTTTCTGTGTCTCCCTCTCTCTCTGCCCTTCCCTTGTGCTCTGTCTCTCAAAACATAAAATAAAACGTTAAAAAAAAAATCAAAAAAGAAAAAAAAAGAAATGAAATAAAAATGGTGTAAAGTCCTCTATCATCAGGCAAACTTCTAGGAAGTGACTTTTACCTCTGCTCACTGATGATATTACCATTCGTACTTACCGTGAAAATCACACACCGACCTGGCCAAATTCTCCAAGGTGTAATTCCACTGTGTTATTTCTGCACCACATGGAAGGCACGAGGTTTGCAAATCATCAAACTTAAGAACTGCTCATTTGTTCGATATTTAGTTATTGATTACTTACCTCGAGTAAGGCTCTAATATAGAGCCTAAGAAGTTACCGTGATCAATCATAAATTACCTTCTCTTTGCCAATCCCCAGCCCTTTATCCAACTCCCCCAAGCCCCAGTAACTATGGTGGCCTGGTGGGCAGGGCAGGGAACTCTCTCACTCAACACTGCCCCAGCATTTCCTTCTTCCTATTTCATTCATTTGTTCTTTCGTTCTGTATTCATCAAAATGTCCCTCCAAACTACCACAGACAACTTAGGACCTCACCCTCTGTTTGCCAACATTCCCACCATACTTAATTCTACAGTTCCTTCCTCTTCCCTTGCTTTTCATCTAGTTTCCCTAGACTAGTCTTCCTCTTTTGCTTTATTACACTTAAAGCCCTGTGCTGATAGCCTGAGGCAGTGCGCTGGTGAAATGCCACATATCACACATAGGGTAATATGGAAGACCGTGCTAAAGCAAGGGCTGGGCATGCTCTGGGCACTCAATAACCCAGGCAATCACTACTGGCAGCCCTTGGAGTATTCCAAGTGCCCACTACCTCCAGAAGGTCCACAGACATCTCCTGCTCTAGAGTTAAGCCTGGCTTTCTTTACAGTCCAGTATTCAAGTTATTCAAACACCGCATCTGGGGTTCAGCAGCCATTGTTTTCTTCCATTTTCCTTTCAAGTGTACCAGAGGCATTTTTGTGGGCTAGCCTCAGCGTCTACCAAACATGTTTCTAAAAGAAAGCGGGTGTACGGTTGCCAACGACCAACTCAACTGCCCACAGCTCAACTCTCGTGCAGTCTTCCCGAACAACATTACCCATCCACTCGCACTCACCAAATAATCCTAAGACACCCAAAGCTTCTGGATACCATTTTGTGATAAGGATAAAAATACCCAAGGATGGAAGGAAGCTAGATGCCAGACATTATCAGAAACCTCCTATTCCAGAAATTAAAAGGAAAGGGTCTCACATAGAACTTTCTAATTTTCAAAGTGCTTTCACATCTTTTAGATAGCTTCTGAGGAAGAGGATAAGCAGGAAGTAGAAGCTCCACCCCACGTGGCCCATTCAGAAAACGCAAGAGGAAGTTCCTCTGGGTGTTATTTTGGTCCCGGAGCCCTCTCTTAGCAACACTACTGCTTTAGCAGTTTTCAAAGTGGGCCTCCTAGAGATGGCCTCCTTTGAGTTTCAGAATGATTAAGTCACCAGCTCAAGGTCACTCAGCTACTGAGTGGCCACAGCCAGGGTGCTAACAGAGCAGATCTTCTGACTCCAGCATACAAGAAGCCACACGCTGCTCTGGGACCAGTGGGTTACAGAATCACAGAACGTTAAGTGCCGGAGGGGACCACGAAGGCAATGCAGTTCAACCCCTTCACGTCACTTATGCGGGAACTGGGGAACTGATCTGCTCCAGGTCACAGGGTCAAAAAGCAAGTTCCAGACTTCAGGCCCCATAGTTCCTCACTGTATCAACCACATCTCTTGCTTCCTGCAGCCAGAATTCTGGAGGTTTCTCAAGGATAAGGAGAAGTGCTAGAAAAGCCTGGAAGTCCTAAGACTGGGCTGCAACTTGGCTTCTGCAAGATTGCCCATACTGTAAAAACGCTTACAGCCTTTACCTTTTACCTACTCTGCCTTCCCCCTACCAGTCCTGACACTCCTCTAGCAACCAAACCTAAACAAGAGAACTGGCCAAAATGCAAATAGGTTTGTGCCCACCACCACAGCTGTGACAGTCATTTCGTGCTCATCACCCTGCTGATCTGGGCCTAGGGTTCGTGTGGGCAAAGACTGCTTCTACTCCCATGCTCCTTATTATACCGTGGAAATTTCCACAAAAATGAAACACCACCAAAACAGAAAAGAGGGGAAGTGGCTCAGAGAGGGGCAGATGTTACTGTGTTCACCAGTCCTGGGTGAAAGCTGAACCTCCTACCTCCCCTGCTCCCACTTAGGTAGGGCATTAAGTGGTCTCACCCCACCATGAGGGAACCAAGCATAAGTCCAGAACAAACTCAATCTCCATCTACCCTCAGTGGCCCAAGCCCACGGGTCAATGGTCCGTTATGGCTTCCCCACACAGAAAAGACTATGACCAGTTCCTGGTTGTTGCCAGTATATATTCTTTTTTCACGTAAGTGGACAAACTGAACTGGTCCGTGAACGTCTGCTACGGGCACACCTCAGAGGGAGGCTAAAAAGGAGGAACATAATGGCCTGGACCACCCAGAACATGTAGTCCAGGCAGGGAGAGAGGTCACAGGGCTACTGGGCTGGCAGAAACCTGGGCTCCCACTATTTACACTGGTCTGCCAGTTCTGGAGGAGACTGTGGCGATGGTGAGGTGGTCATGGACATCCGCCTCCTGGCGGCTGGGCTTTTCTCACTACAGAAGGATGACCCGAGGAATGACAGGGGCAGGAGACAGTACCAAGCGCAGCCCTGCATTTCCAGTTTTGCACACAAACAAAGTGAAGCCTAGAAACAGCCTACTTAGAATAGGGGGTTGGGCAGCTCCTGATGCCTGCAAGGATCCCTTTCCTGTGACCACACAGGTCCATAACAGAACTGAAAAAGTGGGAGTTAGGCTAAAAAAAATGACCTTGAACTCCCCTGATACCCACTCCTTACATCCCAAAGGCTACCCGGGAGAAACCATTCTGAAACCCAGATAAGTTGCTGTTCAAGGCAAGGGAGCCAAAAGAGGAATGTCTCAGTGTCTCCAGAGGAATCCGAGAGGCCCTGCCCTCCCCTTCAGCCCGGCCCTCAGGGAGGGGAGGATCAAGAGGATTCAATAACCACAATTAAATACCAATTTTTCCTTCTTCCCCTAACCAAGCAAGCCAGAACCAAAACACAAGACCAAAGTCGCAACACATGTGGACTCTCTCTTACCTCCATCCTCACGATTTGAGCTAGAAAAGAGCAGAGAAGTAGGACTACAACTGCCACTGCCTAGACATCCCCAAAAGCTGGCATTCCAATAAGGAAAAATAGTTCTTCAGCTAGCCCCCCATTCCCCAAACAGTGTTTAAGTCAGCGAGTGGACAGATCATTTTGGAGAACCCAGCTTAGTGATCTAAAGTCTAATTACATTATACACTCCCAGCACCTTCAACCCTGTGCTGCTCGGTGGCACCGGCGAGCTGGTTCTGCGCACCAGGCGGCCAGGGCTGATGGAAGCATCGCCACTGCCTTAAACACGAAGCCCAGCAGTGTTTACATTTAAATGGGGGTTCTCCCACGTGTGGTTCTAATGAATCACTTCACCTACAAGGTAGAAATCAGCTTTACCCAGGCATCTCTCTTTGCTACAGAAAAGCACTGACCTTCTATGCAGCACCAACTCTGCAGAAGCACGAGTGAAGTGGTGACTGACACCAGGTGAGGAGAGAAAGGACAGAAAGAGGTTCAGTACACAAATGCAATTCTCACTGCAGGTTCCAGTGTTCAAAAGCTGGAGGGAACTATTTCATGGATAGAACCTGCCCCCATATTCAGGGTGGTAATTTACCTTCCTCGGTATTTCTTAAGACACTCTCAGCACTACAAATCTCTCCGCTACTGTGACTGGAAACCCCAGGGATCTGAGAAGATGCAGAGAAATGGGTTCCCCAGGATAGACTGAGCCCGATACTGGAAAATGATGCCACTAGGAACACTCCATCCACAGCAGTGTCTCCATGGGGCGCGGAGGGGAGGCAGCAGCAGCATCTCTTCTCACTATCCTTTCCCCCCTCCTCTCTGGGGTCCTACCCCTTGTCTCCCTCAGTCACCTTGTGCCCAAGCTGTCACCAGCCCCCTCCCTGTCCCAGGTTGTTGAGGAAGATATGCGTCTTCTGGCAACGCTCCTACGTTTAAAGGTCGTATTTGTTTTTTATTTCACTTTTGTTTTAACCCTGTTATTTACAAGTTTACCGTAAAAGCGCTCGCTTGAATTTGAGTTATGTTCTTTGTCTCTGTTTCTCTCAGACACAGTCACACACTCACAGCCTCCCCTTCCCCCTGGCAGACAAGTGGAAATTTCCACCGAAGCGCTGAGTGGCTCACGGTGGGTGGGGGGTGGAGAAGGGGGATGGGAGGGATTTGAAACCATGGAGCATCTTCGAGCCTTTTTGAGAATAGGAAACAGATCCATCTGAATGCCAGTTTCTAGACTGTATCAGCTAAACCTTGCTGGCTTCAGGCTTCGCTGAGACAGTGAATTCTTCACCTTAAAACCAAGGAACACTCTGCGTGGAAAAGCCCTATTTCCTTTTATATCTGTTGGGTCTCATACATTTTTAAAACCACTAAACCTACAGCAGAATCCTTACAAATCTTGGGGCGCTGCCACTAAAAAAGAAACCTCCAAGGCCACAGCAGCCCTGCCTTGAAACCCAGTTGTGGAGCACCTTCACACAAGAATGGGGTCAGGATGCTGGCCTGGACTTAATGCTGGCAGGAAAGCACGAGAACATGGAAATGTTAGCTAACAGGAAAACTACAGAGAAGAATCAATCTCCTCTAGAGAGGGTGCCAGCTCTCTTGGAGTAAGCTGCAGACACATTTGGGGAGCGAGTCAGTAAAATTCCACTGATTCACCATAGTGCCGGTTATTTTTATCATTCTGCTTACCCGTAAATAGAAGGGCATCTTATATGTAGGCCAGCAGACCTTATAAGCACTTATTCACATTTTAATGCAAATGAGAATGGAGAAAGAAGGGAAGAAACAGGCAAGAAAAATCTCCTTCACTACTCCAGAGTGTCTTTACACACGCCTTCTGGAATAAGTCCTATCTCAACGCAGTAAAATCGGACCTGGTAAAAATGGTCAGAGCCAATCGGGGGCATCCTCTTAAAAACAAGCACAAGCCCAACACTGAAATATGGACCACAGTCTCTTCTACAGTTCTCCCTCCTCCACCAGAAAGCCTGCTCAGTCTCCGTCCAGCCCCATCTAGTGGAAAGAGAGCCTTCAACTAGTATGCGCAGTCCTGGAGCCTGACACTGGAGTGGTTGTGGCCGAGAGTGACAGACACCACGACTCAGAAAATGCCTGTCCTCTTTAGCAAGGGTCTAAAGGAACATCTACTCCCGCTGCTCCCCTCTGCCTATGTGACATCGTCCCCATTTAGACTCTGAGGAATGCAGTTAAGAATCTTTTCCAACGCCCACCTTCCCTTTCTGAGTTGATGAAGGTACCAAGGTGAACATCTGAAGGTACAAAGCAGAGAAAATCTAGTGGCCCCCAGGAGACCAAAGCAAATCCAGAGCTGAGAATAAATCTCAAGACTTGTAAGACCTGCCGCCCCCCATGCCTTCCACAACTCTGAGTCCTGCTCCAATCGTTTCTAGACACTGCCTGGACACAACAGGTGGTGAGGCCAGAAGCCTCTATCTATCTGGAAAGCTGGTCCAGAAGACCCAAACTTCCCAACCACCCCAACCTGGCCCAAAGAGCAACAGAGCATCTGGCTAACTCCTTCCTTGTCTAAGTCACGTCACCTGGGGGACAACTTAACTAGCACGTGGAATCCGTACATCCATACGTCTGTACATCTGTACTTTCTTTCTGGCATACACTGGTATAATAATGAACGCCAGGCACTGTCTCCTTCTCTGGGGAGACTCCCCAGATAACCCTGAGGTAGCGGTATCTCCCCTACCTACGCACTCTTCTACCCACACATCCTTCTTTTGGGTCTAGGTGGCACGTGTGTAGCAGTGGTATACAGCAGTCTGTGGCCGGTGCCTAGGTCAGCAATATGCTGGCAAGTCCCCGACTAGACTGACAACTCCTTGTGACCAGGAACCACAACAACCACAAGAACCATCCTAAGACCTAGGAATACCACCAGCACGTATATTTCGTCCCATAAAATGCAAAAGCAACAAACACAAAATACCAACAGCACCACAATGTGATGTGGATTCTTGGAGGGCATCTAGGCTCACTCATTAGCCAGCTAAAAAACTAGCTCTCACATACCAACCTCAGGATTCAAATCAGCGCCTCACCGAAAACTGATATGTGCCATGGCCTCCAGGGTTGTTCAAAGAGTTAAAAGCTTTTGAATGCTAGGGGCGCCTGGATGGTTCAGTCAGTGAAGCATCCTACTCTTGATTTCAGCTCAGGTCATGATCTCACAGTTCATGGGTTCGAGCCCCTCTTCCGGCTCTGTGCTGACGGCTCGGAGCCTGCTTGGGATTCTCTGTCTCCCTCTCTCTCTGCCCCTCCCCCACTCATGCCTGCTCTCTCTCTCTCAACAACAAATAAAGTTAAAAAACAAAAACAAAAACTGGGGCACCTGGGTGGCTCAGTCAGTTGAGCATCCGACTTTGGCTCAGGTCATGATCTCATGGTTTGTGAATGCGGACCCCGCGTCAGGCTCTGTGCTGACAGCTCGGAGCCTGGAGCCTGCTTCAGATTCTGTGTCTCCCTCTCTCTCTGTCCCTCCCCCCTGCTCATGCTCTCTCTCTCAAAAATAAACATTAAAAAAAATGTTTTAAAAAAACATTATTAAAAAAAAAAAACTTTTGAATGCTGAATTCGTAACAAACAAGTCCCCTGTTTCTTCTTAATCACCTCAAAAAAGTGAGCCTTCCCAGCACCTGGTACCTAATCCTGACACATAATCCACTAAATACATGTTTGTAACACCTTATGTGGCTACGTGCAGTGCACACACAGAACTTAGCAGATGAACAAAATGCCTGGTACAAACATCACCGGGGGTGGTGACCCTAGGGGGAGGACCGGCTGAAGTCAACAGGACATCAGACCACCCTCAAGCTCCACGCTGCCGACATCTGACACACCACTCGATTTAAATCTTTATCCAGGTAACTCCAAAATATATTAGCCCCTCATCTCCTCTTTTACCAAAAATCACTGTGAAGAGTATTAATGAGTGTTACAAAATAAAAGATAATGGTCAAATAAAGGTGACAAATGAAGGGATCTAACTGAAGGGCCTCTCACCATCAGTACACTGATATGTGCTACACAGCTCTAGAAGGCATCAGACCACATCTAAATGCTCACTCTCGCTCGCTCTCTCTCTCTCTCTCTCTCTCTCTCTCTCTCTCTCACACACACACACACACACACACACACACACACACACACACCATTTTTTGGTGGAGCATATCTAGTATTTCAGAGACCACACTTTGGGAAACATCACCTTAAACAAACACATACCAGACATTGATTAATCCCAGAAAAACAAGCTTAAAACATGAACCTCTCCAACTGGGAGGTTCTGTGTCTACATAGAGCACACACATACATTACACTTTAAGAATGCTGCTCCTCCTTCGCTGAGGAGTCTGGAAGTACAAGAACCAGAAATAAAACTGCTAAATGTAAATGAACCGAGAGATGCCACAGAGTCCTTGGTGGGGCACGTGCACCTCGTCAGGAATCCGGAACGTAGGGCTAGACATCGTCAGCAGTTCTGGCTTAGTTCCAGGGAAGTTCTTCCAGGGTCTGAACTTATTCCGTCCACAAAAGAGGAACAGCAGCACCCAACCCCAGCACCGCACACAGACGGCGGATCTCAGAGTCTGGTCCTCGGACAGAGGCATCAGCGCCACCCAAGTACTTGGGAGAAGTGCAAAATCTACAATGCTGGTCACACCAACCCTCAACAAAGTCAAATCCGCTACTTGGGAAAGGGGCAGAAGAAAACAGTCCTAGTGTCCATCCCTGAGAGCACCTGAATGAGGCAACGGGCTTCTGTCCCTGCTCAGTGCCTTCCATCAGAGAACCTGACTAGTCATTCTTAGCTCAATTTTATATGTTCCTCTCTAAGCAAAAAGGCAAAAGGATTCACGGCCTTGCTGTTAAAATGAAGCCCCTTTGTGGTTAAAAAAAAAACGTTACATACACAATCTCCATCCCTCACTGTTATGATTGTGGGAGAGGAAAATCGCCACTGTGCATTTCATGTTGCCTAGCAACACCTCAGGCGCTCTTCAGAGGTGTTCTCGAGAAGCCGAACACTAGCACAAAACAAGGTGAAGCGATCCAAAGATGAAATCCGCAGGACGTGCTACGCCCTGGCAGCAGGTTTAAAGGCGGCAGGAAAGCCTCAGCGTGCAGCGTGACTGCACGCAGGCCTCTCCCGTGCACGGCGCTTGCGCGGGCCCACCGGCTCCACGTGGATCACACTCCGTGCTGTCCACAGAGACATCCAGAGATGGCGTCACTCGATCCCCACGACAACGTGGATGGGAGAACGACCACCTGAGTTCAAGTATCCAAGGAAGCAAGAACCAGAGAATAGCGCTGAAGACTCGCTCAAGGCCACACGGCTGGCAAGTATCAGAGGGAGAATCAAGTCTTCAACTCCTGCACTTTTCCACGACAATGAAAACCGATTCCCATCTTCTCTATCACTACTTTTGGGAAACTCAACAATATGAGAAAATTCCTCATCCGCACCAGAAATCACAAGTGTAAAAATAACACCATCAGGGCTCAGAGGGGCTTCGAACCAACTCACCAAGCAAACTGGTATCAAAGAATTTCTACAAGGATAGTTATTCCTACAGGGTCAGACCTTTGACATGTTTGAGGAAGCTGCTACGAGAAAAAATTTCGTAACAGAAAATTGTGATTATTGTCTGGAGTACATAAACAACCATTTCTCTATTGTGGGTTAGGCACTGGTCAGAAGGAGCACCCTTCTGCTTCTTACCCGCAAGCCACATATTTACAAAGGATGCACTGAGTGTGTGCCCAGCACATTGCTCACTGAGGTGTTTTAAAGGCAAAACTTAAGAAATGTCAACAGAAAACCGTGCTTAGGTTGACAAGAACAGTTTCCCACAATCAAAAGCTTATATACCTGTTGCTCCCAGCATGACTTGCTTTTGTACTCTGATTATGGTTTATTACGGGCCAGCTTTACTCTAGTCCCATTTGACACACAACATGGCTGGAGTGTGGACCCGCACCCCACCTGGCACAAAGGCGATCTACGGAGAAATTATAATAATTTCTAAGATGAACTAACCAGTATTCTTTACAGCCTATCAAAGACATTTTTCAAGATGCATGTAGACACTTACCCTCCTCTACTGTGCCGCTGACTGTGGGCAGAAATCTTATAAGGCAGTGCTCGGTCACCCAGATTTTCCAAGCTCCTCACTACCGCCCCTCTGTCCATCAGGGCTTCTATTGTACGTTTCAAAGCAGCAGCGGTCTCGGGCTGTTTTTTTGTTTTCATTTTTAAAGAAAAGAAAAAAACATATCAGAATCAATAGAAGAACTAGAATGATAAAGTCTGGTCAGTTCCAATCATAACAGCTCTACTGGCAGGGAAAAAAGCAACAGAAACTGTCTTGCTAACTTAAAATTTAAAGAGAGAGACATTTAGTGTAAGGATAGGAGATAGCTCACAGATAACGAAGGAAAAGCTGAAGAACCAGGCCTCGGAGAGTTCGGGAACCAGAGCAGCTCCAGGGATCTGGGAGGCAGGAACTAATAAATGGCTTCTTCAGAGCACCTTGGCCAGGATGAATCCACGCCAATCATGGTCAGTCCTCGTATCCCATGACTCAAAATCTAAATTCCAGGGGAAGAGCGTCCCATCCTCTTGGCAGGACACTCTGATTGGCCGTCCCACCAGAACCATAGCCAGGGGGAAAAGGGTCGTCCCCAAAGAAAAACAGGCAGATTATAACCAAAAGGGGGGAAAAGGATGATTAAGAGCCAATCTCTGCTCTCGTGGAGCTTACAATCTAATAAAGGGATTAACACAAAAAACCCAGGTAAGAAGACACGAGGGCAGAACACAGGACGTGACACAGGGGCTGGAGAGCTCCTGAAAGAAGGCACATTCAGTTGTGAGAACGACTGCATTAAAGAAAAGCTCATTTGCGAGGAGCCCTGAAAAATGACAACGGGAGATGCAAAGAACAAATGAAACCGGTGCTGAGTGAAGGAGCAAAGGCAAAGAAGTCCGGGCGCACTGAGGAAATAGCTAGGAGTTCCACCGGATGAAGACCAGGACCCGGGAGGGCTGGGAGGTGATAGGCTGGATACAAGCATACAAATACTAAATACCTGTTAGAAAAACAAAATTCAAACAACGTAAAATCTCACCACCCAGAGATAAAAAAACTTCAAACATTCTGGTGAATTTCTTTCCAGATCTCTCTCTTTACATATGTATACACAAAAGAATTCTGGAAGCAAAGATACTTTACAGGGTAAACCTGAGAAGATGTAGCTAATGTGATGTGGAGAATGAGGCAGAGATGTGGCAAAAGAGGGGTGCCAAGATACGGTGGCTGGGAAAACGGTACTGTTGCTAACACCTAACGGAAAATCTGGAGGAGCTGGTTGGGGACAAGAAAAGATGGATTTGGTTTAAGACATGCTGAGTTTGAGATGCCTACAGCTCCTCAAGGTTGACCTCTCAAAATGTTAACTTAAGCTCAAAACAACAGGGAGGGTTAGAATTACCCATTTAATAATCATCTGCACAGGAGGGCTGTCTGAAGCCCTAGGAATAGCGGAGACGAGGAGAGAGGGTGGGGGAGGGGGCAAAGAGATCAACCAACAGAACCTTGGGGAACACAACCATCTGGGGGCTGACCGGGGAACTTGAAGTCAGAAAAGCAAACGGAAAAGGTAGTCAGACAGTATGAGGAAAATCAGGCCCACCTGGTCAGAGAAACTAAAAGGAAAGAGGCAGACTCCAGAACAAGAGGGTAGAGGACGAAAATGAAGGCAAGGCCAGCATGTGCTGGCTGCACGGTCACACTGCGGGATGGGGCTAGAAGCTGGATGGCAAGTTTCCGCGGTACAGGTGTGACAGCAAGGAAGAGAGAGAAGCAGAGCCAGGGCCTGAGGGGCATCAAGTCTGAGCAGAGTGTCTCAGGGGGCAGAACACATGAGCAAGTTAGTAAAGGGGAGTGAAGCAAGTGAAGAGGATGGAACGTACGCGGTTTTCAACGACAACGGTGGCAGTGGCCAGTATGACTGTGCAATTGCTGCGAGCCCAGCACTGGCCTGGTACGTACTACATACTGTGACACAGTTAATGTTCACCGAATAAAAAAGACAAAAGGTTTACAGATCTGGAAACTGGGCCTCTGAGGGATGCCAGGACTCTGAGATGCCATGGCCGCGAGTAAGTGGATGAGCCCGATGCAAGGGAAGGAACGCCGGCGAAGTAAAATCGGGGGGCGGGCAGAGGGTGGCCGAGGACACCTCAGCAAGGAAAAGGGACACTTCTCCTCAAAGACATGAACTGAAGGGATGAAGGTAAAGGGATCGCGAAGTGCAGGAATGAACTTCAGAAAAGGCTACCTTCCAGTGGCTCATTTCAGATCAAATGAAAAGAATAATGCAGAATAATTTTAAGTGAGCACTTTAGGAACCAAACCACCATTCCTATCAATCTTCCTTTCTGACGAATTCTGTTAAAATGCTGTGAATGCGCTGAGTATTAGTTTAAGGTTTACCAACAAAATTTTTACTTTCATTTCACATTGTAGCCCACTGGGGTTTTTTTTTAATTCCTGCTGAAAATTATATTTATGTATTTAACTTTATGATAAAACAGAAATTTCCTGCAAACAATAAAAAGAAGAGCCCAAATTCCTTCACAGGAACACTAACTAGGTGAAAAATCTATGGCAATCTCTCCTTATGATTGTACACAAACATATTTTTACACAGTTCTAATCAACACGTAGACTAAATTCTTCTCACATTTCATGAGTTCACAGACATTTCCGCATTTCTGCAGAAGCCTCATTACTAACAGCAGGGTAATAATTCATTTCATTAACAATGCCATTTCTTGACCTGGTATTGCACCAATTAACTTATGATAATTGGCAGACAAACAGTCTTTCCAAATAAAGAAATGGGTAAGGTTAAAAAAAAAAAAATTGATGGATTGCAGTCTTCTGATTAGCTACCCAAATCATAAATTTTAATTTCAGTTTTGCCTGATTAAAAAAGAATATATCTCAATAACTCTTGTCTTGTTTAAATTCCAACTGCAATGTTTACAGTATGAAACATGGAGCACCCTCCTCTGAAATAAAAAATTTTCTTCTATCCAAAAATAGAGTAAAGCTACTTAAAAAGAATGTAACTCGGGAAAATATCAAAACCTATTTTGTTTGACTTAGGTATGTCAAGTCAAATTGTAAACTGCTGGAATAGCCACATTCACTTCATGGTAATTTCATAGGTAATTTCAAAAGTTTTAAAAGAAAGATGAAGAAGCAAAAATAATTCTGGTTTATTAGGGGAGCTCCACTCGTCCCATATCCCTTACCTCATCACTCTATAGCAGGGGTCAAGCAAACGAGGGCCTGTGAGCCATCTGCCTCAGTACCTGTTCCTGCAAATAAAGTTTTATTGGAACAGAGCAGCTCATACATTTAAATAGTGTCCATGCTGCTTTTATGCTAACGGCAGATCTGTAATTACATCTGAGGCTGCATGGCCTGCAAAGCTTAAATTATTTACTCCCTGGCCAACCTCTGCTCTATACTGTAATGGACTGACAGATGCCGGCAAGGCCTCAATCCACTAACCCTAAGATGTGCCACAAATGAAACCATGAGCCTGGCCCAGAGGTATGCAGACAGAGAATTCCCCATGGGATGGGTAATCAGGTAGACAGACGTGGCACCAACCTAACTGAACATTAGCCTGGCCGTTCAAATCACCCCACAGTATTCACAGAAGTGACTCTACAATATTCACCATTCCAACCTCCAAGCTCCTAACTTCCTAATCAACCCAGAGTGCCAACTGCAGCTTTCCTCATCTGGTGAAACCTACAGCTCTATTAAAATAAAATTCTTAGGCTTCAAAAGAAACCCAAAGTTCTCCTTAATCCAATCCAGCACAATTTTCAATCTGTAAGAACATATGGTCTACAGGAAGTAAATGATCTTAGTGTCATAATTCTCATTCACAAGGTCTCTGAACCACTGAATTTCAACCATTCTAAGAAAGGTTGTGTGTGCTTCTCATGGGCTTCTCCCATCCCATCTGAAAGCAACTCCTTAAAACTCTCCTTCAATCCACCATATGGCAATGAAACACAATTTTGGCAAGGCACAGACTGAGGGGCTAAAAACACTCAGTTGAAAAAAACTAAGGAAAAGAAACAATGAATGAATGTGAATGGGAACTAGGAAAACTGGATTCCGGTCCCAGCTCATTCACAAATGAGTTACAACCCTGGGTGAATTGTTAAAATCTGCCCATTTTTAAACTCGTGCCTCAGTTTTCTCCTGTGCAAAATCAATGGTTCCCAACAAATTTTCTGCCTCTACGACCTTTGCACAGACAACTTTTATACTGTAATTCTCAAAATATCCTAGGGGCATACAAAAAAAAGTCTCCCCCTCTTTTCTTCTGTGCTCATCCTGATGTCCTCATCATCCAAAAGTGCCCCCTGCCTTACTCTGTGTCGTTCCCGTTTATCTCTATACAGCACTTGTGGCAGTCCGTAAATACTCTTTCATCTCTAGAATGTAAGTTGCAAGAGAGCAAGGACTGTAGTCCATCATGGACTCAGCTGTATTCCCAAAGTCTAAACCAGTCCACACATCAGGGAGCAGGCACTAGAAATAGTGCTTAAATAAGTACATTAATGTATCAGTTCTACCTCCCTTACTTGCTTACTCCCTTTTTTTCTTGAGGAACCCCAAGCTTCCTCCAATCTATACTACAATTTGAAGCCACTTTTCAATGTAGCTCACCATCGGTTAGTAATTGCAATATTGAAGCAAAATGACAATAGTGTTTTTTCTATTTATTTCATGTAATGCCAAAATGTTAATACTAATATTGTAGTCTTAATCCAGAACTCATCTAATGGAAGTGAAACTAAACAGTCATGTATTTCAGAGACCAAGTTCAAATACATATACAAATATAAATTAAACTTGGATTGCTCTAATTATTTGCTGAAAAGATAAAGTACTAAAAAAATTTACACTAAACAATACTTTAAAAAATTCACACTGTGGGGGCGCGCCTGGTGGCTCAGCTGGTTAAGCTTCCGACTTCAGCTCAGGTCATGATCTCACAGCTCATGAGTTTGAGGCCCACATCAGGCTCTGTGCTGACAGCTCGGAGCCTGGAGCCTGCTTCGGATTCTGTGACTCCCTCTCTCTGCCCCTCCCCTGCTCGCATGCTGTCTCTCTCTCAAAAATAAATAAACATTAAAAAAAGTAAAAAAATAAATTAATTAAAAAAAATCACACTAGACAAAATTACCAATTTTGGTCTCATTATTATTAATTACTAAAACTACCGGTATTCAGGCTACAAAAGACGACTGAGGGAAAATCTAACAGCGAACTTCATATATTTGCAGGGCTACTCTGAAAAAACATAGGTATGTCATATTTTGATCACTGAGGTTTAGCACTGTGGTAATCTATAAAAATCTCTGAAATCAGAGGGTAAAAATTCTAGAGAAAGAGAGCCTCAATGTGTAAACAACACATTTCTGAAATTACAGCTGTATGAAAGTGAAATGGGCTGGCATGACCCTCTCATCACTAGAAATGCACAGGTAGAGGATGACCACTGAATCAATCTTTGCATTAGGTGGGAAGCTGGTCTTGCTAACTTCTAAAGCCCCAGCCAAGATTAAATTCCAATACTATTCTGGCACCACTCATCATCCTGAAGGACACTGTGAAGTGAAAGCGGGTTTTTAAAAAAACTACAACTGGGGGGCACCAGTGGGTGGCTTAGTCAGTTAAGTGTCCAGCTTCGGCTCAGGTCGTGATCTCGCCGTTCGTGGGTTTGAGCCCCGCATCAGGCTCTGTGCTGACAGCTTGGAGCCTGGAACCTACTTCAGATCCTGTGTCTCCCTCTCTTTGCCCCTCCCCTGCTCATGCTCTGTCTCTCTGTCTCTCTCAAAAATAAAGAAACATTAAAAAAAACTATAACTGCATGGTGGTGAAGAATACGATGACGACTAGTCAGGTTTGGTGCTGTTGCCTGGCTTTATATTAAGGCAACAGCTCTTTTACCCACTACTGCTTCTACTGCTTTTGTAACGATTCCCTGAGAGGGTCCCTAGGAAGCCCAGGTTCCTTAGGCTACATTTTGAAAACCCCAGTTCTAGAGATTCTAATGGTCGAAGTTTCTACAATAAAGATGAGAGCAAACAAATGAGAAAAATAAAAGGAAGGACATCTCTACTTGCCCGCAAAATAAAATCTCCATTCAGTAAGGTTACTTAAGCTAAGAATTCGTCGGAGTACTCTACCACCACCATTGGTCAATACCAACATTTTATCTAATTAAACATACGTTCGTCCCAGTAAGAGTAGCTTGTGAACAAAATTATCTTGTCAATTAGACTCTCTGCCAACCATTAAGTTTTTGAAGCCAGTGGCCCTCAGATGCATTCAGCTATCGCTACAACAGCCTCACGGTCCACGGTCCACCAGGAAATAAAAATCACACAGAATACACAACATCTAACAGCATGCAGCACCCACGTACCCCTCACCTTTCTCACATAACAAAGACGTGTGCAACTCCCAGGAGCAGGTAGGATTCAAGGAAGGCGGAGCCAGGCCAGAAAACTGGCGACACCTGTGAACATGTAAGAGTGAAAGCCTTTCTCGTTCTCTGCCACATCTTAATTCTGGAATTTATGTCCTTAAAAAAAATTCCCTTGAAACCTGCATTTTCAGAGAGAATGTCCCTGGAAATTCTGCATTGAGATTCTCACAGCCATTTGAAAAAAGACCATCTGTGAGCGCCTTTCAACAGTAGAACAGGATTTAAAGGAGGTCTCTGTCACTGGCAGACCTCAGAAGAACAGAATGGACAACCATCTAGTACAAAATGTGTAAAGTGCCAGCACTGCCTAACAACAGCTACAAAGCCCAACTCTGAAAATGATTCCATGGGAACTGTTTCATAAAATATTTTTATGATCAGAGAACCCCTTTTGCCCCACAATTTGAATCAAGAGTTGCAGTCTTTAAAGATGAAAAATTATTAAGCACAGAAGCAATTTTAAAAATTAGCCTAAGATTCAGTAAAGAGAAGTACAGAAAACTAAAAAAATAAAACTACATAAATACATGGTCAAACGTGATTACATAATATGTACACTGTATAACTTGTGGGTAAGTGACCAGCATAGTAACTTTCAAAGGCTTTTCAAAGGTCAAAGACAGAAAATGCTTCTATAAGTAGAACTGCACTGCTCTACTACTTTGCCTATGAATCTTATTTAAAAGACCATTTGTAACAAATATGGACGAGCTACTGAAGAAAGACTTAACAGGTTTTCGAAAGTGGGGGAAAGGACAGGAGACAGTAAGAGAACCAGCATCTATAAAGTGTACTAGGAAAATAACAAATGATTAGAATTCAGTGAAACCCTTTTTGTAAGCAACTATCAGGTGCTCTGCAAAAAGAAAAGTACCTCAAATATTAAAAACAATTTTAGGTTAAAAACTGTACACTCACAGTTCAGACATATCAAGTGATCATTTAACAAAGTTACGAGCCCTAAGAGCTGCTAAAATGTATAACAAGTGAAAAGAACCCATGAATACGAGATTTAATTTACACGATCATCTTTACGAGAAACAGTTGTAAGAGGAGACCACCTAGAAATCTTTATTGGGGAACAACTTTAAAATAATTTTAATGACACAAATCAGTTATAAAAGAGGAAGCATATTCCTGACATCTGGAAAAGGAAAGAAAACTGAACAAGCATACCAAATTCTGCGAGTTCAGAAATACAGGTTGAGATCGCCATTGGGGGAGATTAAGTATAGTCAGATAGTGACCATTTCTTAAGGCTCCACCTAGTATTAATCTGGAAACATTCCTCTCAAAGGCCTCTTCAAGCCAAGTATTTCTGGGTTGCTTACTGTGAAATCCACCTCCAAAAGGGTAGCCACAAGGATGGGAAACACGAAGTCCCAGCCCTTTCAAAGTTTGTGATACAGACATGAAGACAGACACATGTAAGTAAACTAATTAAAACAGAAGTTAAACCTAAACAAGACTGAATCAAAAAGCATCAATGTGACAAGAACTCCAAAGGAGCTGCTACTTCTGACTGCTGGGTTAGAGACAGCTCTGCAACCGGTCCAGGACAGCTGAACGCCTCTCCTAGAGGTGGAGAGAGGGTCCGTTAGGGTGCTTTCAGAGCAGGTCTGGACTAACAGCAGGAAAGAAGGACAGAGAGAGTCAGTTGGCATTTATTTTTGGATAGAATCAACATGGGCACTGTGTTTGGCACACGCAGAAGCCATCACCTTTGTCCATTCTGAGCAATTTTTTGCTTAGCACATTAAGAGTTCTGTTCAAACACTCACTTATACTGCTGGTAAAAATGTAAACTTTCTGGAGGGCAAATGGCAATCTAGATTAGTCTCAAATGTGTATACCTTCAATACTACAGCCACTTCTAAGAATTTACTCTGAGAAAACTGCCATACGCGTGCACAAGGACTTAGCTCGGAAAAACTTCACCATAAAGTTATTAGGATGGTGCATAAATAGAAATGGAGTTGTCCATCACAGACCACTGGTTCAATAAATTATTTTCACTGAATAGTAACACAGCCATTTAAAAAAAGGACGTTGATCCTTACGTAAGACGCAAAAATATTTTAACGAAACTAAAAATCAGCCGGTAGGGTCAATCCATATTTCTTTCTAAAAGAAAAAAGTACTTATGTACACATACATTGGAAAAAAGTCTGGATGAATATACAACAAAATGTTACTACTTTTCCCTAGGTAGTAAGATGACAGGAATATTCTGTTGTGTTTTCTTTTCATGTTGCTTTATTACCTGACTTTTTACAGTGAGCAATAAAAAGTTGTTTTAGAAACAAACTGCTTTTGGGGAAAATTCAGTTTTGTTTTGATTTAAAGAGGATTTCTTCCCGTAAGTCTATGCCAGAGACTTGCTTGCTATCTTACTATGGATGCCATAATTTGCAAATTTTGTACTGAAGTCCTAAACCTAAGCCTCAAACATTTAGAACTCATTCACAGACTTCCACATCCATATACATTTTTAATACGAATCAGAGAGGTATTGATAGATAAGCTTTCAGTGGTTACTGAGAGAGCCTTGCAAGCTGTACTTCTAATATCATGAGCTATGTTTACATTGGCTGCTCGGATTCTTGACAATCAGAGAAAAACCAGAAATCTAGAAGTCAGGAGCCTAGAGATCACTGGTCCTAAAATCAGAGCCGACTAAGGACATGTGACAGGGCAAGACCAAGTCTGGCCCTGAGAACACAATGGTCAATGATATCAAGGTAATGAGTGGTGGGTTAAGCATCCTACTCTTAGTTTCGACTCATGTCATGATCTCATGGTTCATGGGATTAAGACCCAAGTAAGGCTCTGCGTTAACAGTGTGGAGCCTACTTAGGATTCTCTCTCTCTCTCTCTCTGTCCTTCCCACCATGTGCATACATGCTCTCGCTCTCTCTCAAAATAAACATTAAGAAGAAGAAGAAGAAGAAGAAGAAGAAGAAGAAGAAGAAGAAGAAGAAGAAGAAATAATAATCAAGGTGATGAGAAAAGAGGAACTTGACCATATTCTATGGCCATGCACCAGGACTGAGATTCTTGAGACCTGGGAAATCAAACATAAAAATTTATTCTTTGGGGCATGTGATAAAAATAAAAAGAACCCAGGGAAGAATGGAAGAAAAAAAAAAATCAGAGGAGCAAGAGTCCAATAACTGCTGAGTCCAGCACAGATTAATGTGTGCCAATAACAAACTGAAAATAATAAAGCAGTCACACTTCATAGCATGGCTGAGTTTGCAAATGTAAAGGTAGTTAGTAGGATGACCAGTAACTTCAGCTACAAGGTTGGCAAGACTGCCTCTAAATCATAAACTGGACTTACTAAGGGACCCTGCAGCTAGCCCACAGTGAGTCACCAATACCAGCTCTGGTGTCAAAAGATTATAAATGAATGAATTTCAAGACCTCACAGAACAAGAAAGTCATGATTACATGAGATCCAACTCTGTATGAATTTATGACTTGTCAGTTACTTACGGGCCCAGGTTAACAGTAAATCCGTGTAGTTCGACTATAATGCAGTTTTGTTCCTTAATTAATCCACTTGTTTCCCAGGTCTCAAGTCAAAGAATATCAATCAGATAGATGCCATTTCAGGCCAAATTTGGAGGTTCAATTGCATACAACCAACAGTTCCTTTCATGATTTGGGTACATGATTTGGGTACATGATTTGGGTACATGATTTGGGTACATGATTTGGGTACATGATTTGGGTACATGATTTGGGTACACCGAAAGAAAAGGGCAGAATCACCAAGGCATCCTCTAGAGCACAGTGGAATCATCTGAGGAACTTTTTTGTGTGTGTGTGAGAGAGAGAACGAGCGACAGAGGGAGAGGGGCAGAGGAAGAGAATTATCTCAAGCAGGCTCCACACCCAGCACGGAGCCCGATGCGGGGCTCCATCCCATGACCCTGGGATCATGACCTGAGCCAAAATCAAGAGTCAGATGCTCAATCAACTGAGCCATCCAGGCACCCCTAACCTAGGAACTTTGAAAAATGAGATGCTTATGTCTCACCTCAGATATTTTGATTCAATTGGCCTAGGAATTTAAGAATCCTGGGCACTAGCATTTTTGAAACTCTCCAGGTACAGACAAAGCTGAGAACCACATTCTAGTATGAAGTTGGCTGGCTTCTCATCAGCCAAAAAATGAGTGGTTCTGGCCGAACTGTAGTTTATAAAGGACTTTCAACAATGATCTCCTACAACTCTAATTTAATAAACATAAAAGCTCCACTTCTTTTTTCACAATAACAGAGCTCTCCCTGACATGAAATAGAGAAATAACAACCCCAATAGGTGACTACTTGTGGTTAATAGTACTTCAACAGCTGGAAACAATGCCAAAACGAAGATGTCCATCTTTGCTATTCTGAGGACATTCTGAAATCCACACCCTTTTACTGGGAGATTTCCACTTCTGTCTTCCCCATCCCCACTCCAGATGCCTGTACAGATGAATAAAAGATGGGAAAGAGGAAGAAGACTGGCAGGAATCCTGGTTACTATGGCAGCAAGTAAATGAAATGCCAAAGCTCATGAAACGGATAGTGAGAGCAGGAATCAGGTATACATCACTGAGCTACCTGTCTTGTGGACTGCTCTCCTTCACGCACAATTCAGTTCCCTGCCTTCATCTTACAGTTCGGCCTCTGCAGGGAGTAGGAGGGCAGCACTGGAATGACAGGGAGACCAAGGGAGGTAAGAACCCGCAAAAGATTTAGTGACTAGAGACAACAGGGTTATTAAAGAAAGAATCCTATTTTATATCCTGTGAATCTTCTAAACATCAGTGTACGAGTTGAGCAAAAAATGTGTTCGTTGACTGGGTTAAGAGAAGTATTTTTTTTAAATATGCCCTGATGGAGAAACTTGGGCCTTGGCAAGAGTCAGATCTGCATTACCCTACAGAGCAACTGTGTCCACCAACCAGGCCACTGCAGGGGTGCTTAACTTAGGAGGTGAGAGGAAGGCATTTGAGGGATTGCACTACTCTGAAGAGCAGGAGGAGCAGGGTATAAAGGCACAGTGGAATTAAAGAAATAAAAACATCCTTCCAGATTCAGTTACTTCCTAGAAGTGTGCTTCTCCTCTGCGATCCTACACGGACCGCTCCCATTCCACACACATCTTGCAAGTACAATTATGTCGAGTACCATCCCCTTCCTTAACTAAGCTTCTTCAAGGTTGCATCTATTCATCTTTACTACATGCTGGAGATGCAACGCAACTGGCACACAGAATGTGTTTGCTAAGTATTTGATGAATGCATAAGTCAAAGAATAAATGGAAAAATGAAGGGATGGAAGTTGCTAACTGCACTTGAATTCACTGAAGAGAAAGAAAATGCTAAGCCAAGTCAGAAAATTCAAGGAGAAATAAGATATTCAACTGCAAAGAGGAAAACAGCACCATTTGTTTTCAAAAGACAGATATGCATAATAAAGCTAAAGCACATCCTGTTAGTCAAAAACAGATGCACAGTCAAGGAAGAAGGAATAAACAGGTGAGAGACTGATACAAAACAAAGACACAGCCAGACTCATAAAGGTGCTTCCAAACTTCTAAGGATTCTTGGGACATAATCAAGAATCATGGACATTCTACTCCTAGAGTGTACAGGAAATATTACGCATCCAACTTCAGGACTCTGAAAAGCTAGGACAACTTCTGGAAACCGAGTCAGCAGGTCGTGCTGTCTCTACATACCAAGTAGAGACAACAGCATTGTACAGTGTCTTCCAGAGGGTGTGACAATGAAATTTCCTATTACAACCGGAAGGACAGTGAAACCAAGGGAATGGTAGTCTTCACTGTTGTGTTTACTTCCCACCCCTACAGTCTAACGTCAGTAGTGTGTACCCTGGAGACTGTATTTGCTGATTTAAACATATAAAAAGGGACGTCAAAGTGCCTCAAAGTTGTCTAGAAAAAAAAAAAAAAGACAGGTAAAGGGTCTCTTGCACACCCAAGAGAATGAAAAAGATAAAGCTGGATTTTGAGACTTAAGAGTACCCTTATCTTGAGTATTTGTCTTCAAATACTCAAAGGGAAAAAAGGTAACACTTCAGAGGCAGAACTTGAGCTATCAAATGAAAGAGGCAGACTGGAGGTAAGAAACCCCTTTAAAATCAGAACTTCCCGTAACTGAAGTGCACCTTCTGGGAGAGCCGCTGACAAAGTTCTAGTTCTTGCGGGCGGTGGTTACACGGGTGTTTGCTTCGCAGGTACAGTGGATCCTCATTACGTGCGGAATCCATACATGCCAATTCGTGTACTAGCGAAAACTTATTTGTGCCGCCCAGGTGGACACTCCCACCAACTTCTGCAGTCATCTGCAGACACACGCATGTGGACACCGGTGGAAAATGTGCCACCCGACATGCACATTCCCGGCTGAGGCCCAACAACCGAGGCTCTGCCTTCTTGTTTCAGGTCTCCCATGGTAATAAGCAGGTGTCTTTTCTGCGGCCCACGTAGTGCCATGTTTTCCTGCATTCTTGTGCTTTTCGTCAATGCTGTTTAAAATGGTCCCCTGAGTGTAGTGACATGCTGTCCTAAATGTTCCTTGGTGTAAGAAGGATGTGATGTGCCTTACAGGAAAAATGCATTAGGTAAAGCTTCATTCGTGGCATGGGTTAGGATGCTGTTGGCTTTGAGCTCAATGATTATGAATCAAACATATTAAATATAATGTCTTCATCAGACTTCATCAGAAACACACATAAAAATGAGGTTATGTCTCGGTCAGTTAATTAAAATGTGACCAGCCAGAGGCTCACAGGAACCCAACCCTGCATCTCCTCAAGGGGCAATGACTTGTATTCACGAATTCAGCGTTAGAGGCCACTTTACAGAAAGTAACTGCCACAAATAACAAGTAGCAACCATACTCACTGTGCTGTATACCAGTTCATTTTCATGGGACGGAGTATGTATGTTAAACTCCACACACAAAAAATGTTTTCGTAGGTGGGCTTCGTGCATTGTACAGAAGAATCAAACACACGTAACTCCTAAGGCCCCTTTTGAAATGTGAACCATCATTAGCTCTGCGCTTTCAGAGACCAACAGAATTTTAAAACTCCAACTGTGCTTCTGGTTGTCAACATGTTCTTTTTGGGAAGGACTGAAATGGGCTATAGACTCAGAAATGTCAACTTTCAAATACTAAGCAAAGAGCAGATACCAAAACTTCCCAGTAAGTTGGAAGTTGCAACACAAGCATCTAATTATACTCCTTCTGAAAAACCTACTAGAACTACAGTAAAGAGCTTTTTATTGTGTGTGTGTGTGTGTGTGTGTGTGTGTGTGTGTGTGTGTGTGTGTGTTTTAAGGTACAACTCTGAAAGAATGAGGAAGACAAGACGGGAACACAGCAATTCAATCTGGAGAAGAAAGAAAATATATGAAAGAAAGCAGCAATGGGGAAAACCAAGAATCAACCGTACTTAACAATGGAGAATTCCTCCAAAGATCCAAGAATTGGCAACACGGGGTATGCCTGTGAAAGTGGGGGTGAAGTAAGAGGCTAAAATAAAGTCTGTCAAAAGCGTAAGG
The DNA here is from genome assembly GCF_018350215.1 of Panthera leo. NCBI lineage: Eukaryota > Metazoa > Chordata > Mammalia > Carnivora > Felidae > Panthera > Panthera leo. Next base: position 11,176,281 of record NC_056687.1, read on the forward strand.
AGAAACTGGATCCTTAGATGCATGTCTGGAGGTTTATTCTCTGGAGTGGACAAAACAGAGAGAAACCTCTGGACCAGGAGACACTCGCACAGCTCTAAGTGGGGGCACCACACCAAAAAGAGACTGAGGAAAAAAACACATACTGAATGATGAGACCCCTGGGCTCTTTCCCCACTTAGCTCCCAGAATGATGGCCCAAGGCCTTTCATCCTTCAGTCAAAAACTCTTAAGACTATTCTTTGGGCAATCTGACCTGTTCAAAAGATACCACAGGAGTCATGCAACAAACAGCCAGGCCATGAAGGCCAGACAATGAAGCAGACAAGCTCCACCCACGCATTCAGTAGTCCATTCAGTTAAACCAAAGACCGCATACATTTGAGAAAAGCCTTTAACAGGAGAGCTCAACACAGAAAAAACTGAAGTAAACAAACACTGCAGGAAGAGAAAACACTATCTTCAGAGATGAAAAGATACGGCAACCATGAAACAAGAGACTAGAAAAAAGGAAGATTCGGGGAACAAAGCAGCACTGATAAAGTAAATACCTGAGAAATTTTTTCAACAGAAGGGTTAGAAGATAAAGTTAGAAACACCCTTAGAAAGAGCAAAAAGACAAAGACAATTAAGAAAATTAAAAAACAAGAGACTGTACGAAACTGGACCAGTCCACATGATCCAAAGAGTTGAACAAAATTCAAAGTTCAAAAAACTCCTTTTTTCCAAAAAGGAGAAAACAGAGAGTAATCATCCTAGAAATAAAAGACACTCGGTTGCCAAACTGAAAAGAGCCCACTGAGGGCCAGTACAATGGAAGAAAAACTTTCAAGGCATGTAATAATGAAATTTCAGAACACTGAGACTAGAAGCTAGGGGGAAAAAAAAAGTCTTATGCTTACAAAAACTGAAGAAAAATACTTCCCAATCTACAATTCCATATTCAGCAAAACTCTTAAAAACATCTATACACCTGCAAAAACTTTAATTCTAAAGAGTTGTAAGATTGAAAAATGAGTTAATGTGTCAATATTATCTGATTTCTTGCAGCTGGAAAAGGGAGTAATGGGGAAAGCTAAAAGAACCTTCTAGCACTGGTGTAGAATTAGGAGGCCTCAGATGTACATGAATACCCTACTTCTGTATACTGAAAAGGGCCCAGAAGAAGGGCCATGTTCACCCCTGTAAAGAATGGGCACACCCAGACCTTGATTTCTAAATTCCATTCCCTAACTAAATGCCTGGTCCCAATGGGGAAAGGAAAGTACAAGATAAGCCTGCAACCCCTTGCTGTGCTGGGAAATCAGGAAGCACTGAAAAAATGATACAAATGGGCATCAAGGACACAGAAACTAGTCTGAGGAGAGTATCAATGGCTAAATCTGGAAACATTTGAGCAAAATGATGACAGTAATGGAGTATAACCCACTAAATGAGTTCATACAAATAAATGGGAAGAGGAGGAAGCTTTCCATTTGAGTATAGCAAACAACAAAACTTCACACACAAAAAAATCAGTTTTGCATCATCATTGTAGTAACTTTGCTCAGGCAAAAATTACCTATGGACACTGAATTCAGGGGTTCAAGACTGATGAGGAGTAAGTTATTTACGTAATCTCTTATTATTTTCCCACAGATTATTTATTGGCTAAAGGAAAAACAGTACCTTGACAGTGGAGAAACCTGACAGACACCGTCTTAACCAAGTATCAAAGTTAATGTCAACATTAAGGGAACAACATCACGTACCTCCCAACATGAAGCTTTGAGGACATTATCATTGCTTCACGTATGTCCTACTCCTGCCAAACATGTATAGTGTGAATCTAACCATGAGGAAATGAGGGGCATTCACAAAATGGCCTCTAAATTTCAAAACTATCAATACCATGGAAGACAAAGAAAAACTGAGGAATTGCTAATTAAAGGAGAGAGACATAAAAGCTAAATACAACGGACTGGCTTCTAAACTTAAAAAAAAAAAAAATGCTACAAAAGGACATTACTGGAACGGCAACATTTGAATAAAGACGTCAGATTAAAATACTGCATCACTGTCATGTTGCAGATATTGATAATTACATTCTGATTAGAGGACTGTCCTTGTCTTAAATATACTACAACTACCGAAGGAGTAGAGGGGAATGATGTCTGCAACTTAACACTCAAATGGTTCAGAAAAGTGTGTATGATAAAAGAATGACAAAGCAAACGTGGCAAAAATGTGTCCTACTGGTGAATCTGGATGAAAATGATTCCGGAGTTCTTCATACTGTTCTCACAACTTTCCTGTGATCTGAAGTTATTTCGAAACAGAAGTGATAAACTAAGAGAATTTTTATTTACTCGGTGATTGCCATGTCACTCAATTCTGGATCAACACCCGTAAGCCCTGGTTTACAATGGTAAAGAACAGCATTAACTGGTAGGGAAAGCCTGTGGTGAGCCAAGAGAAAAGGCACTGAGGTACAACCTCTTCAACTCTAGACACAGAACCTCGTCAAGTTTTGAGGGCAGATACGTGTTCATACTGAAAATACTCAGTCACAGAAATGTAAATTTTTCATTTTATTCAAAGTTGGTACAGAAGTGCTAATAACATTTCCATAAAATAATTACTATACTTCAGTTACAGGACAAGATACCACAGAAAGGAATATACTTTTCAAGAAATGTAGTTCATCTGAAGTTTCCAAATACTTTTGAAGGCTAATGCAGCAGCTGGCAAAATAACACACAGTACACAAAGAACAGTGTATTTTACAGAGTCAGTAATGAAAACTGACAGCTCTTTAGCAGATTTGCTTCATTGTTTTTCCATTTTTTCAACAATAACACTTTTAAAAACACATGAAACCAAGATCATACATGTCTACAATTTTAAAAATCAGATTGTATACAGTAGGTTAGAATAATAGTCAAGTTAGACTTGTCATGTATGGTTAACAATCCTAAATCTACAATTTCAATGGTATTCCTTTCAATACAGAAATAACCTGGTTTATACCAAATTCTACTTTCTGCTTGCAACTAAAACATTGTACAATGTGAAGATGGACCCCGATCAAACCTGAAGACAAAACAAAACAAAACAAACAAAAAAACCTGTGGACAACAAACGGTCACTGGAAATCAGTTTACAATTCAAAAAACTCACCAACAACTCAACAGCTTCATTTATAATCACATTTGGTCTACAATGCATAACTGACGAAATGGTACATTTACACAATACACACCCCCAGTGCACAGACTGGTCTCTTACAGAAAATATGAACAGAGTATAATAGGGAGGACACTGGGAAAAACAGCTTTCAATGTAGACATCTTTTTAAAATGCAATACTTACATATCAAAAGTACTAGATAAAAGCAGCAGTACTCTGCTGACATTTGGCTTAAAAATAAAGAAATGAATGAAGCAATTTCACAGGATATTAGAAAAGGAATCGGTTTTCTTCTTGAAGAAGACTACTAACTTTTGCACAGCAACTATTTTTGATATCCACCTTATCAAAAAAAAAATAATAAGTACTGAGAAGCATAACATAGTTCATACATGATTGCCGACACAGGTCTGGGCAACAGAAAATGGGATGTCCAAGCCAAGAATGGGTAGATCCCTGCTCTATTTCTCAACTCTGCTGGCAATCTATAAACCAAAGCAGTACTGGTGGGGAAAGGCAGGGAACAGATGCCGTATCATCATCTGACACTAACGTAACATGTCATTATTAACAAAAATAAAGCTTTTGCATTTTAACAACGCCACAGAAAAGTCCATGAGCAAAAGACTTGTTGATCTGTTTTTGCCACTCAAAAGTTAGAGATCTCAAAGTGAAATTAGAAAATTCTAATTATACATATTTACACTGCTAGGACTACTTTCACCTAGACGAATAATTAAAGCAACTTTCCGTGGAATTTTAAACGAAAGAAATTCTGCCAAAGGAATCTTCAAAAGCATGAAGTTCTTGCAAATGATTTTAAATTTAAAAACATTTAAAGGTACAGACGCATACTATATAGGATTAACAGATAACTGTTTTGCCTTATCACACATCGCTAAGCCAAAGATACTCCTCAAACCTCTTTTTTTTCCTGTATTTCTGGCACCCCTCTGCCCTCACCACACACACCCCCACCCCAAGCCTGAGGTTTTACATTCTAATACTGAGGGAACACACCTGACTGCTTTTTGCTGGAGGGGGAATGAATCTCTCCCTTCAGGCGCTCTGGTTAACCCCTCTAAAACATGTGATACCAGTCTACACCAGCTTTAATCTTCATTCCATGTATTATCCGAGTTGACCAAGTCTTTCCCTAAGAAGATAAATACACAAAATAGAGGAGAGTGGGAACAAAGGTAGTCACTTGTCTCCCATTCTGAGAGTTACAGCTTTTGACATATGGGCAAAATTCAAGACAGAGATTATTTATGCATTCTTGATAGACTGGGACTATGCAGGTAAAGAAAACAAGGGCAAAAACCGAGTGCAAGAAAAACACATTTTCTTCTGCTGCACCCACAGATTTCACCTCATCTGGTCATGAAGCGGGGGGAATGGTACAGGTAAAAGAAGCCTTTAGACTCTTACAACCACTGTGAAAAGCAAAGTAGCTCGTTTGGCAGAGCTGTCTCAGACTTAGTTTGATGCTCAGAATACTTGGACCAAATTCTGCTCTATTAAAATGAGTGCAGTAAAGCACACGAAAAAATAAAGCTAAGTTTACCTCTTACAAACCTACACAAAGATGAAAGACAAGTATTTGCCCTGTCAAAATGTGAAATTTCTCCATGTTTTCAGGAACCTACCGATGGCAGGTAAAACTTCCTCAAGACTTAAGATCAAAAACCAACTCAAATGGGTCTACAACTTAAAGCAGAAGTTTACCAAACTGTCCCACCCACCAAAAGCTTAAAAGTCTGTCCCAGTTAGTTCCAGATTATAGGAAAGAACCCATAAACCCCATTTTCACTTGTAACCCCAAGTATAATTGCAACATTCTTGACACTGGTCTTCTCTCCCTCCACCACAGCAGTACCAACTTATTCAGATTATTACATTTGAATCACTTCTCATTTAGGACCACAATTTAGATCACCTCATTGTCTAGGGCTTTCAAAACGGTGGTCCTCCATAACTCCCAAGACAGACGCCTGGTGGGCTTTATGACTGGCACTTGCGGGACACTGAGAAACACTGTGAGTCTTGTGCTTTCTACGTGTGGAGATACACACCTGCGTGAACAGGATTTGTGCTTTCTACGGACCTTTACTTTAAGCTCTTTATCTAACATGGAATGTGAAACTGTTGCCACATGTATGTTCTCAGATATGCCTATTAAACCTACACTGGAAACACAACAGTTAAAATATACTCACAGAATAAGTAACTTTATAGTTTTAATGAAGGATACAAAACAAATATAGATGAATAAATAACATTTAAACTGCAACAGGAATTAGAGCTACTTGGTTTCCTTGAACCTAAACAAACGCTGCATATAAAGTATGTAAATATAAATGCATTTTGTGTATTTCCTTGACTAGTTATAACAAAATTTAAAAAGAGGAATTGTAACAAATAAATATATTCTATCAAGAAAGGGAAATGTGTAAACTAGCAGAGTCAATATTGGCAACCAGAAGGCACTAATCAAAACAGAAATTTCAGAAGCTGATTATATTATGAAATACCCTATATACTGGCCTTTGCCAATTTGGGATTTCAATAATAGCAATAAGCTTAATTTCAGTTTCCAACTATTATTACCAAAAAGCGAGTTATTAAGGAAAATTCCACTTACAGAAGTCTAGGCTACAATTAAATACTGAAAAATTATCCAGACTAGTTTGTCCAAAGGCGATAAACAAAGTAAACACTCCTTTCTCCAGCAGCACTGGGGTACAAGGTGAATTTACTAAGATAAATAGAAGTCTCCAATAAGGTTGTGGTTATCTACTGTCAACTTGTGCTGTTACGGAAATCACTGAAATATGTATTTCCCCTATTGATAGAGTTCACGGACTGTAAACTATTTTTAACTGGGGGTAGGGGTAGGAAAGGATTGGAGGGGCTTTAGGATCATGGGCAACAATTATGATCTAGTGCTTTTCTGCGAGTAAAGCCATTGCTCCTACACTAAGAAAAATCTGAGACCGCTGTGCTTTTTGTCTTGACTTGCTCTTCATTTGCTTATTTGTTCTAGCATCCCTCTCTTCACACATAGTATGAATCCAGGTAACCAAACCACACTGAAAAATTATTACATAAAGTAAGGTTATTTGGTTTAAACCAACAGCTTCCAATTATGGTCCTCCCCTTAAAAGTAAAGTACATGAAATGAGTAACGATACAAATACATCAAATCTTTCTCGTCTATTTCTGAATAAAAGGCAATATATCAATGGTTAAGGCTGTTAGTTACCAGAGAAACAAGAGTGCTTAAGCCAAAGTCCTATCTTTTCTAAAGGATTTGAGATGGAAACAAACATAAATTATATCCATTCTCATAACATTCCTTTAAAGGTGAATCAGTAGTTGAAAGCCTTATTCCCGGCATTGGAGAGAGAAGTTTAAATAAAAACATTTATATGACTATGTGACTGATGGTGTGGGACTCAGCACTGGCAAAGCCTATTATATAGTTTGAACCTTAGCTAAATCCAATTCTAGGAGTCAGAGTAGCTGAATACCAAGTCTTCCAACAGAGGGGAGAGTCTGAGAAAAAGGATACCAAATGAAGAGAAGTGACCTTAATGGAGGAAAAGGGGTTTGCCGCCCTGAGTTAATAAGCTAACCGAATGTAGTAATCGAAAGATTACTTCTTATATAATCCAGCTTCACACCTTACTAGTACAAAAGGGTTTCTCTATATGCCAACTGACTAGTTCCAACTTCGCACCTTTAAAGTACTGAAAGAACAAGGCTTTTTGGCATCAAAACAAACTCCATTCCTCTCTGCATTGTGATACCACCATTTCAAAGGGATCGGTATGAAGTTTAACTATTGTTGTCTCCCTAATTTTTGAAGAAAAGAGTTTTCAGAATAAAATACTGATGGATTATTAGGGCATTTATTAGTGAACACTAGTGAACATTAGCCTGAGAAGATCATTCTGGAGAATTAACAGTTTAAGCTTATAGAAATTTCGTATATTTAAACACGACTATACTTAATGAATCATTATTTGGATCCAAGTATTCAAAACTGGGGCAAAGCAGCACTTTTGCACATCACAGCAATAAACCTGAAAGTGAATTAAGCTGATAAAAGATCAAAACAGGAATCTGAGAAATGTTAAAAGAAAGAATAGGTGAAAAATCAAAGCAATGTGAGGGAAGACAAAGGGAAAGACCAGTCTCTCTGAATGGTAGGTGAGTATACACACAAATAGGAGTATACCCTATTTGTAAAGTCTGTTCAAGCTAACATCAGAATGACTTATGCAATGTAACATTTTGCTAATGAGAAATCTTAGGAATACAAGCCTAAAAGCATTTTTTTCTACTAAAGTGTCACTATCAAATATCAGTCATTTAACCTCAAACAGGCTTAAAAACTCCTACTTCACAATATTTAACATCAAACCAGGGTTTTTAACAGGCTGGATCTTATTCGTTGATATACGCATCTATATGAGGAAAGGCTTAAATAAACTGATAGCCAAGATGCTTCAAGTTCTGGAATTCACTGAATAGAATTCTACGTCTGCACATTTTAACCTAATGTTTGTCTGTTACCTAATTTGTTAAGTTTGTGTTTTTATCACCCAGGTATTTCTTCTCAGCATCTCATTTATAGTTTTTCGGACTTCTTAGAACAATTGTCCTGGCATGTCTCCGTGGTCACAAAATGTAACAGGAATGGTCTACATATATCTCTCAATCTAAACCTGGGGAATGGTAAGGTGTAACTACTCCATACCCACATGGTCCTTTCCAGCCATCATACCTCAGATGAAAATGACACAGCAGAGTAAAAAGTATAAGCAAAGTAAGTAAGCCAAATACTGCCAAGTGGGAACACTGACGGGTCTAATAATATGGCCAGTCTTCAGGACGGTAAAGAATGAGAATAGCCCACAGGCTACACTAAATGATATTCGAAGACAGAGGAGAAGATCCACTCACCCTGGAAGTATAGGGAAGAAAACAGCAGACTGAGAAACGGAGACACTTATAGACTCTAAGCGCCCTGGACAAGACTTCAGTCCCCCACTCCCAATTAGCCTCAGGTTAGAGAACTGAGTGACAACCTCCCAATCAATTCTTAAAATGTGAAGTTTCACATATGATAGGTCTCTGCTAATTACTTGACATGCTAAGAACTATGACCCTGGCCAGCCTCTTTGTACAAAAAGACAATGGATCCTTTGAGGCAAGGGAAATGGAAGCCTTGGGAGAGCAGATCTGCTGAATTTAGGCTAAAGGACACAGTACCACCACTATTGCTTGATGCTTCTCTAACCTAAAGATATGAGTGATAACCTCACCAGGAAAAGAATGGCTGCAGAAAAAGCTCGGCTCAGCTATTTCTAAAGCCACATACTATCTCGGGGCAAAAGGATATAGTATTTTTGGAGCCAATAATTATTCTGCATGCCCGAGTAATAAGCTCTTCTCATCAGATCTTAAGACTGAGATTGTGTGGAAGGACAAAAATCTAAGAACTGGGGATACCATAAAGAACAGATAAGACAGTATTTGTCTCTACTTTTTGAAGACCAGTGTTCTCACTTTTCATTTGGACTCTTAGGTAACTATTCTAGTCAATATCACTCTTACTCAATTCTGAACCTTAGCTTGAGCCAATATAAAAATATATACATATGTCTACAGAGCAAATGTCATCATTTAGGACCCATTTAGTGTAAAGTATGAACATTTTGCTAGCTTAAAACAGACCATGTATCATTCCATGAACAATCATTCTAATGAAATCTAGACTGAACAATGGTCCCCTGAATGAAGTTGCAATCGGCAATCCACATACTTATTCAAGCACATTATCTATTACTGGAAAGCAATACGAAGGGCAAGCTTCAGGGACTTCAGTCTCAACACAGTGATGTTTATACTGACAAGAATAAACATCCTAATGGATATGCTAATAGTCATTCCTTATTTACAGACATTAGTACTCTAAACTTGACCTACTGCTATATACACACAAATAGACACAAGATGATGTATTTCACGTATCGTACTAAGACAGCAGCAAAGAGAAAGTAGGGGGATCCTAATACTCCAAACTATTAGGACTCGACATTAAACAAAGGGGGAAAAAAACCTACATAAACACCACCTATTAATTTATGCCGTAAAAAGAAGGGTTAAGAAGGCTGCCCAGCCAATGTGTCAATCCTCTTTGTGGAGAGTTACACAGCAATGTGTTCAAAGAAAATTTTAATCCCTATGACTTAAAAGCCAATTTGAAAAATCTAAGGTCCTATTATTTCCCCAAATACCAAAAAGGTTGTCTCAAAGGAAAATAGTTCCTTTGAGAAAAGGACTAACCATGAGTCCAGCTTTGGATACATGGTTCTCTGTTCTCCCCAACAGACTTTTTGTAACCTTAGATATGTCACAGCCACAGCCTCCTCCATACAAGAAAAGGATGGTCCCTATTTATTTGGCCCCCAACTTCTAAATCTTAAGAATGAAATTGGGAAAAAAAATTCTACAAGGCACTCTAAGCTCTCAGAAATCATGCTATTCATACATAAATTACTTTTTCATCTACAGACTCAGTCCATCAGAAAGCCTCCTGGAGATGGGAAGACATTATGCTACCTGATAATTTCTAAAATCAACTTTGGACTAATCAAGTCCATCATAATGAAACTAGTTTACAGAATACAAAAAATTGAAAGTTATTAGGACTGAGTTTTGATTCAAAATCTACAAAAGTATCTAAAAAAGTAATACTTTTCCCTAAAGAATACAAGCTTAATAAAATCATGCAATTTAAAAAGTATCAGAGATTACAGGAAAGTCAAAGAAAGTAGATACACAATTAGTTTCCTTCATATGTCACAAAGGAAAAAGGACCATGTTGAGCACACAGACACATAACTACATGATCTATATAGAGCTTTCCCCCAACATCTTTTGTACCCTGCCCTCACGAAGGGGAATCAGACTGTGAAAAAGATTCCCATCCATGAAGGTTACAACGGAGTGCCATGCCATGTGAAGATCGAGGGTCCTATAATTTACACAAGTCCTACAATACCCTCCACAAGACATACTATTAAGCCCAGAAGTTCTTATTCTTGACACCTCTTTAACATGCTATCTGTTCTACAGAAAGACAATACTGACAATCTACCAATGGCAAAGCATGCACTCTGACTTTTCTGTTACTGATGCCCAGTTTGCACTGAAACCTCCTCATGCTCTAGGTCAATATAACTTTTTAAACAAAAATGTAGAGGCTGTGTACAGATGGCAAGTCTTTCGAAAAAAAGTAAATCGGGGGGCGGGGGGAACTTCTCAAGGACACAATATGATCTCAGAATTAAATTTTCCCTCCAAAAGCTCAACTTCAATATATCATGGGGCAACCCAGCAAAAAGGCAGTGACAATTTTTTTTTTTTCTTCAAATTTCTGGACATATCTTCTGACTGAATCCACTTGGAAAGATATGTGGCTAATAAAAAATGTTACCAAATGACAAGAACAAAGAACAAAGCTAGAGAATTAGTGGAGTACGAGTAGTCACCTGTTTAGCATAAGCTGACCAAACACTGCTTGAGGACTGCTAATTCCCAAACTGTATAAACAACCTGAACTTGGTCAATAAATCTGGGGATCATCAGCAATGTTTACTTCATTTTCTCCCCTAATCATCTGACAATACAGTCATGACATAAATGTATCAAGATAGACTTGATGGTCATTTGAGTATGGTTCACTTAAACTTCAGTCAAAGCAGGAAAAAAAGAAAAAAAAAAAAGGAACTGGAACAACTTTTGCTCAACATTCCATATATTGGTGGTACAAGAACAGCTACAGGAGAACATTCTTCTTCCTTTCTTTTGGCATTCAGAATCCATAGGCTCATGCTAGCAAAATGAGCCTGGCAAATGAACTAACTTGTCCCGACACAAGTACCCCACAAGAACATGAGTTAGGTTTTCAGTACACAACTGATTATACAATGTCTACAAATTCAGTTTTAAATGGTAGTAGGGATTACAAAGACAGAAAAAAACTTTGAAATGAGCAAGTCTTCTACTTCAGGTTAAGAAGGCCTACCAAGATTTGGCAGTGCAGACAGTATACCTTATTTGTAATATCTTAGCATATATTCTGCTCTACATGTTCTATGAGAATAATTGGTCTCTCTCCTTACTTTGGTATGGAAAATTTTAAACCACATTTGCACAATTCAGTCTGTTAAACAAGTTTTACTTCCTTTAGGTTGAAAATTTGCTTTCATCCATCTCTGGGAAAATAAAGTCTTGCAAATAGATGATTTTCTGCTAAGTAAAATTTGGCTAAAACCTACAGCGTAAACAATGCCTGAGAGATGCAACAGTTACATGTTTTCTTTTTTTTTCTTTCCAAAGACCAGTATTTTCTTAAGTTAGTGTCTCATCATATCCTTAAAAGTTCATAAGGAAAAATAAACAAACATGAAAATTCCAAGTGAACACACAGCAAAAAGTCCAATATTTAGTATTAGTTTAACTTGTGGAGGCTCTTCCAACATTTGTAAACAAACAGCCTCCTCCTCCATCAGGTCTCTGAGACTCCTCTTGCTGAGGCTCTTACTTTTAAAGCCACAGAACCAATCTATGAACTTCCAGTACCGGCCTCCATCCTCTGTTTCTTTCTTTCTCTCTTTCTCACCCATGAGAGCTGCTTGCCCATTGGAATAAGCATCTACTGGTGTTTCTGCCTCTGAATGACCTAATGAAGCCACTGGATTGCCTTCTTCTCTGCAGGTCACCAAAAGATTAACATCTTCAGGCTGAAGGCCCTTGATGCTATCTTCAGATTTCCCATTGGGAATGATGTGGTTGATGGCCTCACTATTCTCATTGCATCTCAGAATGCTCTTCTCTTGCATTTTGTATGGTTCATCTTTCGGGGAGCAGCTCTCCTTCACCACCAAGCTCTTCTTAGACCAAAAGGTGGTGGTACGAATCTGTTCCTTTGTGGGAGGTGGTGTGAGAAGGCTAACAATGACAGTAATAAGTCCTGTGACCCAAAACAATGCTGTGGCCACATACATGTAATGGATGTCTTTGATGAAGCCTGGCCTGTTATCAGGTTGGTCACATTCTGGGGCACGGTACGCAAAGGCCAGCGTCAAACGGACTGCTCCAAGAACAAAGCCAGCCATTCCACCATAGAAAGCCCCTTGTTCATTGCAGCGCTTCCAGAAAATTGCCAGAAGGAACAGGGCCGCAACTGGGGGTGTCAGGTAATCTGCTACCTCCTGAATGTAAAGGTACATCTGGCCTCCTTGCATCTCCACGATGATTGGCACCCATGCAATGCTGATCACCACCATAAAAGCCACAAATATCCTCCCCACAATCATTAGTTCTCGGGAGCTTGCGCTCCTGCGGATGAGTTTATACACATCGAGGGTGAATATGGTACTGGCACTGTTAAAGATAGAGTCCAAGTCGCTCATCAAAGCCGCAATCATCACTGCCATCATTAAGCCCCGGAGGCCCACAGGAACCAGCTTCATCACCAGGCGTGGGTAAGCAATATTAGAGCACCCAGCTCTGCTTCCACATACTTGCATGCAGTGCTCTGGGTTGATGCAAGCTATATCATCAGCAAACAGTATCCTGGAAATCATTCCTGGGACAACTATGATAAACATTGGCAGAAGCTTCAAAAAGCCAGCCATAAGAGTAGAGCCTTTGGCATGAGCAATGTTTTTAGCTGCTAAGACTCTCTGCACGATGACTTGGTCAGCACACCAGTACCATACCGAAGCTGGGGTCTGCCCAAGAACGAATCCAGGCCAAGGAACATCTTCATCTGTCGGATTCCGTAACATTTTCAGCGCATCTTTCTTAGGGTGGACATTACAAGAATTTGTGTTGGAAAGGTTGTATGTCAGCAAGATGGAAGTAACATTGGGCGAGGCCAACATGTACCTTCTCTTAACTTCCTCAAACCCGCCAATCTCCATCATGCTAATAATCATAAGTGTGAGTGCCCCAACGATCATAAGCAGAGCCTGTAGAGTGTCTGTGTAGATCACTGCAACAAGGCCTCCGGTGACAGTCAGCAAAGCAGTCATGCCAATGAGCAGGATGACAGACACATAGAGGTTCCAACCCAAAGACTCCTGGATAAAGAGGGCACCCGAATACAGATCCACTGAGAGCTTGGTGAAGATATAAAGAATCAGAGACAAGGCTGCGAAATAGACCTGAATCCTATGGCCACCAAATCGCTTGGACAAGTATTCAGGCATGGTGTATACCCCTGACCGGATGTAAATCGGGATGAAAACCCATCCCAGAAGTTGCAAAAGCAGTAAGGCATTGAACTCCCATGCGCCCACTGCAAATCCACTTGCAGCTCCAGATCCTGCCAGCCCAATGAAGTGCTCACTCCCAATATTGCTCACAAACAGAGAGGCACCAATTGCTACCCAGGTCATAGAGCGCCCCGCCAGGAAGTATCCACTCACGGTGCTTCTATTAGATTTCCACATGGCAAAAAAACCAATGCACATGACCAGGATAAAATACAGGGCCACTATGGCAATGTCTGCTGTCTCCAGTACAGCCCTCATTTTGGTAACTTTGTGAATAAGTGTCCAACGACAGGAAGTGTCCAACTTTTTATTTACTCATTAGTAACCCCAGCCAAGTCTGTAAACCATACGTGAACTGGACTACACAGAGCAACACAGCAGGTCAAAGTCTTTGTCCTTTGGTTTGCTGTCTTGATGGTGGTGGTTGTGATAAACTTTGAAGGAGACAGTTTAAATTTTCCTCCGCTTCTTAATTGGGATTGAGAACTTAGCTCGTACTCTTAATCCACTCTCCACAAGACCATCAGCATTTACTCAGGTGCTGGAGGAGAAATTCTGAGTTGCAGCTAAGTTAGTGAAGCCTACTGTACCAACCCTGCAAGGCAGCAAAGACAAAAGACAAAGATTGAATTAGAGGAGGGTCTCACCAAGTGATGAGGAAACTTTCAGTCTAGCAAAACGGCGCAACAAGACATTCTTTATAAAAAGAAAAACTTTTAAAATATACTTCAGTTCCAGAGGAAAGAACTATACTAGCACATCTGATACTTAAAAGTCATGAGAATATTTATCATTTTGAACTAAGAACAAAAATTCATCAACCTGATAACTAAGTGGCCTAACTTCTCTAGCAACTAAGAACTGCCTACCATGACATTGCCTTTTCTTGTCTTACTGTGATCGTCTCAGACTGGAAGAGACACCAAGATCTTAATTAAAGCACCTTAAAGGAGCAAGGGAGAAAAACACTAATTATTCATAAGGGCACCAGAATAAATCTTCAAATGCTTTACATCCTGAACAATGCACTTCTTACAGCCAGTTACGGTCCAGGATGGAACAGGCAGGTAGAGTTTACTGGATGTTATCATCTACCCCCAAATTAAGTATCACTTCGTCTATGCAAATTTATTATAATAAAATTTTCCTAAATCCCCACAAATGTCTATCTGTGGTAGTTATACAGCAATGTAGAAATTGTGAAAGGACTCCTGCCCTAAAGGAAAACAAAACATTCCACGCAAAAAAATTAGGAACATACAACTTAAAAACCCTAAAATTTTACTATTTTTGCTAGCTAAAAGGAGGACATCAGAAGATTTTTGAAAAATGTTCAAAAAGGTAATTTCCTTGCCTTCTTTTTCATCAGGCATTATTTCCAAGAGAATCTGAGAAGATAAAGGCACACAGACATAAGGTATGATTTTGTTGAGTATTTTTTTTCCTTTTAATAATGCTTTCTCGTTAAAGGGTATAGAAAGCTAGGAGAATAGAGAGGGGAAGAAAAAATTTCTGAAAGTCCAAAAAATAAAGTATTATTATATCTTCCAAACCTCAATAAAACAAACATTTATCAACCATTAGATAATAAATTATCTTCAATTAAGTCAATCAGATAACTTTTCAGTCCCGGATTAAGAAAAAAAATCACTCTGGAAAACAGACATTTAAATCCACCTAAAATCAAGTTCATGACTCTGACGATTTTTCTCCTGGAAAAAGAGACAAATTCTAAATCTACAAAGTTAATTATAACTGTAGCTGAAAGAGCAATATAAAGAACAATTTGTTATTCAACCTAATGCCTTCCACACATCAACTTCTAATGTGATTTCTCCTTTTGTGATAAAGCAACCGCAAAGTGAAATGTTTTTCTATACTCAACAAAGTAGGTTGCTTTTTGATGAATCTAGGCAACTTCCTTTAAAAATCAGTAGTAAACTTAAACCCTATTAATGATACTAAAGCCACTTCTTTCCAAAACTGTTCAAAACAGACCACAGTATTAAAAACTTTTTTTTTCCTTTTAATGTGTGTTTATTTTTGTGAGAGCGCGCGCATGCACGTGCATGGGCAGGGGGAGGAGCAGAGAGAGAGGGAGACACGGAATCCAAAGCAGGCTCCAGGCTCTGTCTGAGCTGTCAGCACAGAGCCCAACGTGGGGCTTGAACTCATGAACCGTGAGATCATGACCCAAGCCGAAGTCAGACGCCTAACCGACTGAGCCACCCAGGCGCCCCTTTAAAAACTTTTAAAAACACACCTCTCACTGGCAAGGAAAGGAGCTGGAAACAATGCCTAAACAGAAATGTTCTACCAAGTTAGGTTATCAGGCCTTATTCATAGTGCTGCCTAGACAGACATGTCTTACTTAAACCCATCTTTATGCCTTTTTAAGCGTGAAGCACTATAATAATTATACTTAGAAAACTGATTAAAATCCTTCCTCCTAAAAGCCAGTGTCAATAATGACTGAATAAAACTCCCACATACAAAAGCATAAAATACACTAACAGTTGGGATTTGTATCACTTCATACTTGCCAAATCTTGAAGCTGGTCATTAGTTCTGTGACCTCAAAAACTTTCTAAAGGAACCCTTGGACATTATGTAAGAAGAATGACCTAAATTTTTTATAAAATATAATCAGATGACTAATAAGCATTAACTATTTAAAAGAGCACCTTTAGGGGCGCCTCGGTGGCTCAGTCGGTTAAGCGTCTGACTCTTGATTTTGGCTCAGGTCACGATCCCAAGGTCAATAAGATTCTCTCCACACACACACCACCCCGCCACCTCCCTCCACCCCTCTCTCATGCTCACGCAGGCTCTCTCTCTAAAAGGGCGGGGGGCACCTTTAAGGTTTCAGTATAAGGGGCAGGTCCTTAATTACAAAGAAAATAGTTGCTGGTAGCTATGAAATCCTGCCTTCAACAAAGCTCTCCCCACCATTCAACTACCGAGCCGCCTGTTTCAACTTACACAGAAAAGCCTAACTCACAAATCAGAACAGCCCTTTCAGGTGTTGCTCTTCTCCGTGGCGGTAGCTGACCAACCAACCATGTGTTTCCCCCAAGAAGGGACAAACAAAACATCCAGGGGTTTTTGCTGGGAGGGGAGGGGAGAATACGTGCTGTAGCAGCCCCCACCAGTAGCTTATTTGCTCAGAGAACCAAGTGCTCAGAAACAGAACAATCACTAAATCACTAGTAAGCACTGCTAATAGCAGTATCCTTGTTCTTCTTGTCAAATACAATCTATACAAGTCAGATACCCGAACCACATTCTGCTCCCTGATGAAGGGGGAAATGTTCACCCTGGTCTAACCCCTAACTTCTCTACAACAGCA
This sequence comes from Panthera leo, assembly GCF_018350215.1. Lineage (NCBI taxonomy): Eukaryota > Metazoa > Chordata > Mammalia > Carnivora > Felidae > Panthera > Panthera leo. Next base: position 11,193,153 of record NC_056687.1, read on the forward strand.
AGTAAGCTAGAGAAAAGATGTTCTGCCCACAGGAGAGGTAGCAGAGAATGGCCAAACACTAGCTCAACTCTGTCTGCCTATGCCTCCTCAGACCATTCAAAAGCCATTGCCAACAAGTCCCCATCTCACCGGATACCATACCAGCCTGTGGGCAGGCTTAAGATTTTTCCAATTTAAACAAAAAACATCCAGAGACCAGTACCCAGTAGACTGGAAAAGGAAAAACAAACAAAACCAAAAATAGGTCAACTTAGTTTGTAGAACGATATAAAATACTATAATGCAATGCAGCTAAATTTTACAGTCCAGTCATGAATACAGATGGCCACAGCCTTGAACTTTACTCTGTTAGGAAATAAACTGTGCCTTCCTTAAAAATGGTTCCAAATAGAATATACAATATAAGTTCTTCGTATTTTTCTCTTTCCTTTGAAGTAAATATTTCTATGACAAAAACACAATGAACACTAACCAGAATTCCTTTATTTTCAGAAAAAATATACATGCAGAAATTTTTTCACCAGCCAAAAAGAAGCTTTTTATGTTTTTATATTATTAGAACAAAGCTGCTACTTGGTTCAGGTAAATCCCATCAAGTGAGACAAGTAATAAAACAGGTACATGAATGATAAATATATGGGTTGGTTCCCTGGTAGTAAATTTTTAAGGAAACAAGTATTTCTATCCTAGGAGTATTATTTGTAGAATGTATAAAGTGGTCCCCTAGTGGTGATGGGCAGTATAATGAATTTAGCCAAATCTCAAAACACAAGGGGAGTCAGTGTAAAACAGAGCAGAAGCCCCCACAGAGGAAAGAGCTTCTTTCTCAGAAAGTGTTTTGTTGATAGTTTTGCACAAAATTAGAATACCATTTTGGTACTGTTTAGATGAATTAAATTACAACCGAAGAATTAATCTAAATAGAGAAGCATACCTAAATATTTGCTGTGTTTGAACTAAAAAGAGGAAAACAGGTAACACCAAATTAAATCAAATCAGCTATTAACCTCCCATTAGGTAATAGAATAAAAATATAATTATTATAATAAGCAAATCCAACATCTCTTTCCTAGTATCTAGGGTGACCAGATAATTTATCTTCCAAACTAGGAAATTATTCTGGGACAATCTATAAAATCCAGGACATATAGTCACTCTAGAAATAAAGTCACCAACAGAGAACAAGAAAAACAATTCCTAAAGCTATCAGGGCTCCACATCACAACAAATTCAATGAAGCAAAGGGCCTAACAAAGGGTAGAATACAGTGACACTAAAAGTGACCAAACAACAATCATTTTAGCTTTGGAGTCACTTTAAAAACCACACAAAGGACCACCTGAACAGGCCAGTCCAGCACTACTAATAGTACTCTTGCCGGGTCTTGCTTACATTCTGATCCAAGGAAAAATGCTCACTGTAACAGCTAGTAAATTCAGGGTTAGAGAACACAGACACTTCTGAAAACTTACATGTATATAAGCGGCGTAATCAAGAAAGCAGACAAACTGAAGGGCTGGAGCCCAAGCTGTTTCTTCCTAAACGCAGGATGGAGGCAAGTAATCTCTATCAGCCTCAAGTGTCTCCTCTGTAAAATCAAATCACCAACTAGCTCCTAATGATTTGATAAGGAATAATTAACACAGAAAGAACAGAATATTGCCCACTACAACAAACAGGCACTCAGTAAGTGTCTCTTTACCTTCTACAACTTGTGTGGACTAAAAATGATATCAACTCCTTTTAAATTGTCAACTATAATACAGGCATATTAGGTTCTTCACAAAAGTTATTTACAAAGAAAAGAACTAGGTAAAGTAATATATTAAATATGCAGTTCTCCCACAAATATTTCAAGGAGGCTCTCAACCATATCATGAATAATTAGTTCCTATTTACATCACTTCAAGTAAAACACAAACTAAATTTATACAAAATTCTTAGGGACTTTTCGTAACTCATTTTCACTTTTGTCACCTTGACTCAAGGTTCAGTAAAGCAAACTCCACTAGCCCAGTAGACTAAAGGTGCATGGTACAGAGTATGTGAGTACTCATACAGGACCTTCTTCAACCCACACTTCTTCTAAAAACGTAGAAATGAGTATTGGCAGCAGTTTATCAGTGACACTTGAAAAGCAAAAGAAGCGTTCCTAACACAACTGATATGAATTCCAGCCAATTTCAAATTACAAGTGGAGCTAAAGATAACTCTACATGTAATCATATGATAGAACAGTCCCTAAAACACGTAAGGAGTTTGCCCTTAAAATCTCTCCGCAAAACATTTCCATTATACCTACAACCTTACCTATTCAAATTTTTAAAAGTACCTAAGAAATGCATGAAATTCTGAATTCAAATGGCATTTAAAGTGTATTCTAGGGATTTCTAGTCCCAGTGTATCATCCCAGGGATGGAAGGAGAGGCAGAGTGGGCAGGGATCTGAGCCCCACTCGAGCAACCCCCTACCGATGGGAACAGCTCCACTTTTAGCGAAGTATGGGGGAGGGAATTGGTTTAGGAGGACGGTTTCCCATGTAAGTAAACCATTTCTTCAGATAAAATCTTATTCACCTAAGAAAAATCATAAACTACCAGATTTATCATTTTATCCATATACACACATTCCCCAAGATATACTCATTGTAACCTGCTTCTATCGCTACAGAAGTCTGGCTCACAATGTTTTGTACTGTTGTTGTTGTCGTTGTTGTTTTAAAAGTCTCAAGAGGATGAAAACCTTTTGGGTATGGGGACAACTTTCAAATTACCACCAATCTCAACGTTTATGTGGGTGATACCGCATCACGTATATGGAACAAACTCCAATAATCTTGAGAGAAATGAGAATATGAAATAAGACAGCAGCAGCGCCTATGTTTGCTTGTAAGAGGTGACGGTCAAAGACAAGTGAGTGATAAATGACACTAACTGACCTAAGTCCTAACACCTTATATAGACACTGTACCCAGAGTGCTGTGTGCATGGCTGTGCTCCTCACAACAATCACGGGACAAGCAGTTATTAATGACCGTTTCACAGATGAGAAACCGGAATCCAAAAAGTAGCATAACTTGCCTCATGTTAGTTATTATTTGTATTTACATCAAGATCTGCACTCACATTCATCTGTCGAAATAGTTTCTGCCCTTGTCATCACTAGGCAATACCAACTTTAATGACAAGAACATTTCTTTACTCATAGAAGAAACATAAACCGTATCAATTAATAAAAGATCATTCCATATCGACCATGTTTAAAAATCTGTGCCTGCAGAGAAAATACCTGAGATGTATATATGTACGTACGACAAATGTTTACAAAATGGACAACAACAACACAGGATAAAAATTCAACTGAACTCTTTATGTACGATCACATGTAAACGGATACGTGAAAGGAGAAACGGAGGTAAGTAAACAATTAGAGCAGATGGAGTCAGCTGTAAGACCAGGGCTCATCCTCCTCCTCACCATCCAGAGCCAAGGCTTCTGCCTTCATTCTCTCTGCACTGTTAATCAGTCCTTTCACCAGAGAATAAAAAATTAAATCTAGTCCCTTCTCCACCTGACTTTGTCACCGTGGGCTCTATCAAGCTACTACCCAAGCCAGGCTTCCTTCACCTGCCAAACCCTCCATCCTTAAGACATCAGGTTAAAAGAACTGGCAACACCTGGTCGTCTATCGGACGGAAGAGTTCTCCTAGTAAAATCTGTGCGGCACAGTTCTGACTGGAGTTTGGAGGCCACCTATCCTTGTTTGGGAGTGTGAATAACTTGGCTCATATCCCTCAGACCTGTCTTCCTGTCAGTCCTCCCCATCTCAAGGAATGGGGAACCCATCCTCACTACTGCCCAAGTCCTATGATGTCAGTAACAGTCATCCTTGACTGACTGCTGCTGCACGGTCTCTCTCAAGCCACACACATCAGTCCACTGGTCTGTTGGGTCTACCTCAAAAAAATGTATCTAAAATCAATCCACTTAACAATTTCAAATGCTAGAACTCTGATCCCAATCACCATTTAATCTCATCTAGTTCACGAAATGCCCTCACCTCTTCACCCACCTCCAAAGTTTGGCCCTTGGCCCACTGCACGATATCAACAAACACAGGAAGCAGCCACCCCTTTATTCACAACGCACCAAACACACCTACGGGCCCTGACATTTGCTGTTCCCTCTGCAGGGTACACTCAGCACTCCCAGGTTTTCACAAAACTTGCTTTTTTCTCATTTACGTCTTTGCTCAAAAGTAACTGCCCTAGCCATCTCAGTCTCTCATCCTGCTTTATTTACTTTGAAAAGTAATTTCTACACACACCGTGGGGCTTGAACTCACGACCCTCAGACCAAGAGTCTGATGCTCTACTGACTCAGCTAGCCAGGCACCCTATCCTGCTTTCTTTCTTTCCACAGCACTCGATACCTTCTACCATACCGTAAACTTGTTTATGTTTGCTGTCTCCTCACTACCAGAACGTAAACTCCATCAGGGTAGAGATTCTTGTCTGTGCTGTTCAGTGATGTAATCTCTGTCTAGAACAGTCTGGCACACAGCAGGCAGGCCAAGCGTTTGTTAAGTACAAGAATCAAATATTAATGATCAAGTACCCAACCGAGCTACCCGATACTTTTAATATCCTACACGATCATCAACGGTGGGTCTTTTTAGGCAATAAATGATGGCAGATTATTAAAAGGCCAAAAGGGAGTACAGCATTTGCTCCCATGACAAAAACATCAGCTATCACAAAGTTTGGAAGGTGTGTGGAACGACCAGGCAAATCCAACTAGGCAAGAAGCCTTCTGCTCAGATAAAAATCTCCATCGGGGGGAAAATCTCAATGCGCCATGAGGTAATAAAAATCTGTGTCCGGAGACACGATCTCATCCTACCTGCCCACCGTAAGAGTGGTCTACATACTTCATTGTGCTCACTCCACTTCAGAACGTGCTCCAGGTATTAGCAACATCCGCCTCGTAGCGCGCAGTGATATCCAAGTGCTTCTTGTACTGCAGTCATTTCTATGCAAAAGGCACGTCAGTGTGGGCAAGCAGCACCTTCCTTTAGCCCACTCAATACAAGCCCAAGCCTCTCGCTAACGTCAGCTTATGAAGACTCTCTCCCTTCAGCTTATGAAGACTCTCTCCCTTCTCCGCCTCTTCGTTACACCTGACGGTTGAAATGTTTCCAAAGAACTGAGAGTTACTTTGTTAACTACACTTACAAACACTAGTGCCAGGCACCATTTCTACACTACATGTACCAGCTCATCCAATCTTCACAAAAACCCCAGGAGGAAGGCACGATAATTATCCTCAATCTACAGATGAGAAAATTGAGGACGTATCATTAAGGAAGTCCAAGAACATCCTCTTGGATGAAATGAAGATGAAGAATGTACCCTTTTATAACGTTCCCCAGGAAGATACACATAACAGGAATAAACACAAGTCAGAAAAAAACCTCACTGATACAAAAGGAAAAATGCAATTAGAAAGTCACCCTTTATAGTCCCTGATGAATCAAAGTCTAACCTTATCTCTAATCATGAGAAAGCAACTATACAAATCCTACGCAATGGTTACAATGGATGCTAGAATCCTTAGGTGAAAGGTTGATGGGGAAATTTAAACTGGATGGATGAGGCTGACACTATCAAGAATCAATCTTCTCGGGGCGCCTGGGTGGCGCAGTCGGTTAAGCGTCCAACTTCAGCCAGGTCACGATCTCGCGGTCTGTGAGTTCAAGCCCCGCGTCGGGCTCTGGGCTGATGGCTCGGAGCCTGGAGCCTGTTTCCGATTCTGTGTCTCCCTCTCTCTCTGCCCCTCCCCCATTCATGCTCTGTCTCTCTCTGTCCCAAAAATAAATTAAAAAAAAAAAAAAAAAAGAATCAATCTTCTCTAAAAGGCAGACATATAATGCCACACCCAGAATACTTATGTCCTCTTGCAAAACGAAACAATCAAATTTCTACCTGCCAGTTTACCGAAAATACCCGGAAGAGATGAACACATAAAACACCGGGAAATTATCAAATTCAGAAAAGAAGGGTGGGGAATCTGTTAGAGTAAAAGACTCAACAGGCCATCTGGTAAATGTAGCCTGTGGACCTTGTTTGGACTCAGATTCAAGCAAACCAACTGGGGAAAAACATTTGAGACAATTTGGAGAATTTGAACATGAAGCTGTTATGGAATTCATTTGATGTCATAAAAGCACTGTGGTTGGCTTTTGTTTTTCTTTAAAGCCCTTAACTTTTGGATGCATACGAAACACTCACAGGTGAAATCTTATATCTGTACTTTGCTTTAACGTAGTCCAGCAACAAATGATTCAGAATCATCAACAGATGCTAACCCCAGTGGAAGACTGAAGAGAATACTCAGTCTCAAGTTTGTCACCCTAGAGGTCACGGATTACAAAAGGAAGATACATTTACATTAGGGCAATCTAATGGCTATCACCTACACCAACTGAATGCTTAACATCAATAGTGAGACAAACTGACATGCCTCTTGATACAATACACTGACATCCCTCTTTAATAATTATGCCAACAATGTTTAACCTATCTCTAGTCATGAGAAAACCAACTAGACAAATCCAAATCGAGGGATTCTGAAGACCAGTGGGCCTGGACTCTTCAAAGTGCTACTGTCATTAACGACAAGGACCAGAGAATTGTTCTAGATCAAGGAGACTAAACAACTAAATCCTTGATTGATTCTCGATTAAATACTGGATTAAAAAGTTAAAAGATATTAATGGAATAAATTTGAACGTGTACTGAACATTTTATAATACAGTAGCAATGTCAGAATTGTGCAATGGTTATGTTGTAGTTAGGAAGTAAAGCCCTTATTCCTTAAGAAAAAAAAAAAGGCCACGTCAAGATGTCTGCATCTCTCCAACAGTGCAGATTAAAACAAAAACAAAACAAAACGGCAAATATGGCAAACTCTAAAAGCCAGTGATCTAGGTGAAAAGCCTGCAGGTGTTAATTGAACTGGTCTTTTTTTTTTTTTTTTAATGTTTATTCATTGGGGGGGTGGGGGGGAGTGGGGAGCAGAGAAAGAATCCCAAGCACGTTCCGCCCTGTCAGTGCAGAGCCCAAAGCAGGGCTCGATCTCACAAACCGTGAGATCAACCTGAGCCAAAATCGAGTCAAGACGCTTAACTGACTGAGCCACCCAAGCACCCCTGGGTCTTGTAACTCTTCCGAAGATTTAAAATTTTAAGATAAAGTTAAAATAAGATAAAATACTTCCGAAAACAAAACCAAAGGGGCAGAGTGTAGATGAAGCAAGATTGGTAAGCGTTGATTGGTTGCTGAAGCTGGGTGATGGGCATAGTATGGAGATTCACTGCACTATTTCCTTTTATGTGTGCTCAATTCTGGATCTTAATTTTCACTTCTACAAAATGGGGAAAAAGATGTACCTTAAGGCAATGTCTAGATTACTAAATGAAAAGGCCCTGTGGACAAAAAATAAGCAATAAACAATTGTTATGCACTGTCAATTCTTTCAGGAAAGGTTTGAAGGCAACCGACAAAACAAAAGCCTACTGAACTGAATGCAAAGCTAACACAGAACTCCGACATATCTGCACTTGTTCATCTCTTCTGCCCCCAGTTACCGGCAGCAGTGTACTTAAGACTCCTCACTGAAGTTTCCGCCTTGCCTGAGCACTCTAACAAAAATGCAATTTGCCACATTTGTCTCTCATCACGCTTTCTCTAGCATCTGCTGGTTTGTCTCCCTTACTAGAATGTAAGCTCCAAGAAAGCTGGAACTTTGTCTTCCAGTTTACCACTATATTCCCCCAAAACATGGTACTGCCAGTCCTCTCTGCAGGCACTCAAAATAGATGTGAACTACTTCTTTCAATCTAAAGGGACTTTAACTGTACCACCATGATGTTGTAAACTCCTTTTACAGATACAGTGATGAAAAGCAGAGCTTGCTTCTAGGTTGAGACTGCTCGTGAGATGCTGGCCCAGCCACTGAGCTGTGTGACCCTCGGCACCTTTCTGCTTCAGGTTTTTTCACTTGGAAAATGGAGATCACACCACCTCACCCTTAAGATGGCCGAGTACTGAAGGAGAAAATACACACACACACACACACACACACACACACACACACCCCTGCTTGAACTACCCACTAAGGACTAGGTAGTATCAAACAGAAGGTTCAGAAGGAGAACATCCACCATGTCAACTCTGTGGTTCACCTTCATGTTTTCTGTGCTCATCCAACTTGATGTCTTATATTCCTGGAAAAAAGATTCCTAGAAGGAACACATGCCAAAATTTTCTTTTTCCATGTAACAAGGGCCAGAAAATATAAACACAAGCCTTCTTGTAGACCAGATTCTAATTCTCCCAGGAGGCCAAGGCATAAATAGAAGATCCTGAAACTGGGATGTTTCCTCAAGCAGATACATTTGGTTGGAAAACTCTTTAACTTTCTAATTTTCTTCAAAGGTTGGGGTATACAAGATTTTCAAGAAGTAAAAAGTAAGACCACAAAACAGGATAACTTTACTTCTATTTGGAAGGATTGGTAGAAATCATGGCTTGAATTGAATGTAAAAAGTGAACATACAACTGGGGTATGGTGTTACAGACTACGAATGCAGCTAGATTTTCCCCTTGTATTTCAAAGATAGGAAAGGAGACTGGTCTAAAAAATCCGGAAAAATAGGATCACAACTGCTTTCCATGAATGCCAGAAATTCGAAGATGCTTAAGTTACAGCTTCCAATTATTTCAGCCTAATCAGATAAAATATTTAATTTAAAAAACTTTATCAGGACGACTTTTTCTTCACCTCAGTCTTCTTAAACTGACCTGGCAAGCACTCCTGGCCCTTAGCCCACACGAGAATGGTTCCTGAGACCGACACCGCTACTACAGCTACTATGGACTTAAGCTCATCCTAATGGAAAGGTGGTGTCTAAGGTTTTCAAAACCGCAATTACTGTATATGAGAAAGCAACTGTGTGAAGTATGCTAACAAAACAGAAGGCAAATAGCATACCAGCAAAAGAATGAGAATCAAAACAACGGATCACTGGATCATACATTTACTTAACAGGTTCAACCGATTTTTTTAAAAGTACATCTTTTCTATATGTAACATACACCTGGCACAGACCCTACTCTCAAATTTAGCCTTTCATTCACCAACACTCACCTTAACACTGAATCAAAACCAGAACTGAACGGTATTTTATATTCATAATCTACCCATCTAACTAAAGCAAAGGCTACACATGGGTTTCAAGTCCAGGACCTTCTCAGCACCTGAAATCCAAGTGCAGCTAAGGTCTTGATCACCACCCTGAGAATGTTCCCACACTGGACTACTCCACAGCAGTCTGGCTATATGATAGCTGCACTTGGGTCTCTTGACGAAAACTCCAGCATCTTAACAGTAAGGGTGGGTGTCAACAAGAACATTTAAAAACTAAAGTCCAAATGAAGACAACACCAGCACTTCTGGATTCTGGGGCAGAAGCAACCGAAGCCAGTTTTCAAGCACTGAGGGCTCCAAGTTGAAGAGGTTCAGATTATGGTTTTGTTAAATCCACACTCTTCACGTGCAATTCTGTTTTTAAGCTCTCACCCACACCAACCACTCCTGAAATGTCCCCCAAAGTGGGTAGGGATTGCCTTAACCAGGACGCTGCAATCATGGTAAAAATGAATTTGGGGGGGGGGGGGGGGGGGGCGGGGAGAAGCAGGACTAGAAAGGCAGGAAAGAACCTGAGATGGACCTGAGATTTTTAATTTGCTATTATGTATATGAAGTGAGAGTGGGGAAGTAACAAAGACAAAAAATGTCAGTCAAGATAATAACTTGGCTTCCAATCTACAGAAACATGAAGCCCTGGTCAAAAATAAAAATACTAGCTGGGGCTCCTGGGTGGCTCAGTTGGTTGGGTGTCCGACTTCGGCTCAGGTCATGATCTCACAGTTCATGGGTTCAAGCCCCGCATTGGGCTCTGTGCGGACAGCTCAAAGCCTGGAGCCTGTTTTGGATTCTATGTCTCTCTCTCTCTCTCTGCCCCTCCCCTGTTCATGCTCTGTCTCTGTCTCAAGAATAAATACACATTAAAAAAATAAAAATACTAGGGGCGCCTGGGTAGCTCAGTCAGTTCAGCATCCGACTTCGGCTGAGGTCATGACCTCACGGTTCTTGAGTTCCAGCCCCACGTCAGGCTCTGTGCTGACAGCTCACAGCGTGGACCCTGCTTTGGATTCTGTGTCTCCCTCTCTCTCTCTGCCCCTCACCCACTTATGCTTGCTCACTCGCGCTCTCTGCTCCCTCAAAAATAAAAAAAAAAAATTTTTAATACAATAAAAAAATACTATATCATCCCCTTGTTCTAACTGTGACTGGAAGAGCACCTACATTTTTTCAGGGTAATATTATATTCCAAGGCTCATGGGTCATATAAGCTAATGCAAACTTCAAAAAATTTCATTTTCTCGACAAGCTGTCTGCTCAAAATAGTACTGCAAACCCCAAACAGCTTAGTACAATAGGTATAAACCAAACTGCACTAATGCATGCTTAAAATACAAAATACAAAAAAAAAAAAGTGTAGTACTAAAAATACTAATTTCTGACAATTTACATTAAGTCATACTGCAGTTCTTGTGCAAGTCTCTGAAGTCTATACGTACACTTTAGCCTAAATGGGCATACCTAACACAGTAGCCCCAACTAGAAACCAATACTACTTTTAAGAATTAAACATGTTTGCCATTTATAGTAATTAACTGTTAGTCCTATCGTAAACCAATGACCAGTTAAAAAGTGAGTTTATCAACATGTGAGCAGCAATTTCTGAAACCTAAATTCTAAAAGAAGTCTAAAGACCATCAGGGACACCTTTAAAACAATGTCTAAGGCCAATGATCTCAATCATAGATTCTAAGATGGTAGCATATCTGACCAACAGATAGATTTCATTTGGTTCATCGTGTTTAAATATTTTTGAGTTAATTGCCAACATCTTAAATATCAAATTTTCTATAAAATCTGGATTTCTGGCTGCGAACACTAGGGCAGAAAAGGACAAGCTGGCAAAACCAGACCCACGTTCCCAGGCAACAGACTTGGTTAACAAGCACCGTCCCTACCAGGACACACAATCTCCTCCACCCAGCAGCCCTTCCATTTTGCCACAGGCCCTCCCAACCCTTTGCAGTCTTGAGTTGAGACACTCCGAACTAGGACAAAATTTAATCTAAACCGAGGACGACAGTTCATACTTACCCGGTTTTAAAACACAATAGTTAAAAGAATCCAACACACATCCTGGCTATTCCTCAGGCAACTTTGTTAAGTAGCTTTTATTAACTCACGAATACATTTACATTCACATTGCCGGCTCCCAAACAGAATGAAAAGGACTTAAGTTACCAGCATTGCTATTCCTCTTGGTCACAGTCTGGTTTCTTCCGTTATAGACTCACATATACACATTTCTCAAGTGTGCTTCAAATGGTGCCCAATACCTCATACCATCCCCAATCCCATTATGCAACTTCAGCAAAATAAAATAATCAGGTACAAAGTCACAAATTAAGTCTGAAATAAAGTTGGATTTAAAAGATTGACAGTTAAGTAAACATCAAAAAAAATGCACATTCTCTTGTAGAAGATCTTATCTTGGACTCGTTAGATCACGAGTATTCCTGGCTCACAAAACAATTACTAAAAAAAATAAATAAAAGCATATTAATAAAATAAATATGTACATTCCAGCAACAGGGGCTGTAAAATAGTTTTAATTCTTTCATAAAAGTAAAATCTGTACCAACAGGAATGGAACAAATCTCTTAAAATCACCAATTAAAATGAAATATTTAGTTTTATAATACAATGCTGCATCAGAAATGAAAAATAGAATACTAACTGAAAATACCATGGAGTGTGAGAAATCAACTGGGCTATCATCTATCTGCTCCATCTGTTTTTCGTACCCAAGAGTTCACCCTTACAGCTTTAGCAATTTGGTCACATTAGCAATCGAATACTCACTGAATAAATCAAAATACTGTTTCCCCCTACACTTGCCTCAAGTCACCTTAATAATTAAGAGCCTATCCAAAGTAATTCTTCTGTTTAGATTTTCCCTATTTGTCACTTTTCCCAACTTCTCACCTAAAATACTGTCTTACTAAGCACTAGTTATAATAAAGTTGGATGGGAATGATAACACAAAGACCAGATGCAAATAGTGTAGTTCTTTATGAGGAGTCCCAGTGCACAGTGCCTGGCAAAAGCCAGCAGTTGTTAATATAAATGATGGACATCGGTCTGACAGATTGTTCTAAGCTGGTGGGGTTCGTGGGAACCCTCATACTCACACGCTACATCTCCTATAATCAAAAGCTTGCCCTTGCTTAATTTGTATGCAAGCTATTATGCAGTATGACTCATGTTATAAATTCAAATACTTACTGAGCAACTACCATATTCCAGGTCTGACTAACTGTCAGATTCTGATAAAACAACTTACATATAAAAAAAATTTACCTTTTGGAGTCTTCTCATCAATAAAGCGGCCATAATGAAAAACTACGTAATAAAAGTTCAATAACTTGCCTGATATCACAAAGCTACTTCGGTGACATACTGAACACCTATTACCTCCAAGGTCATGTTACCACTTTATCTTCAGACTCTCCAACTTAGAGATTACTCCCATTTTACAGCGAGGAAATGAAGATCCAAAAAGGTTAAGATCCCTAGGAGATAGGTGCCAGGAACCAAAACCAGGTCGATCTGTCTCTAGCTCTTTCTAGTATCCCCGTGCCAGTTCTTTATTTCGACATAATACAACCAGTATCTTCATTGAGGGTCTTATGTTCTTCTAATCATTTAGAAAACAAAAATCAGAACACTTACTGAAGCAGAAGCTTTCATATCCCAATCATATCCAAACGTAACAGGTAAAAAAAAAAAAAAGGGATTAACGCTAAAGCAGGAAGTCAAAATATCATACATACGTACCTTAAACATTTTATTTAAGTTTAACACATAAATGTACATTCATTTGCCAATCTTAATATGGGGTCAAAGCACTTGGAGAATGGGATCGATGAGGAGGAGCGCCTTGCTGATTGAAGTTCCTTCTGCTTGATCTAAACCACACCTATTAATGCATCATCTACAATTTCCATTTTCAGTTTCATTAAAGTGGAAAGCACACAGAATCCTTTGGGACTAATGTTCTTCCTCCCAAACTTTTAGTTACTACGGCCATATCTAATTCTACAGCCATTATTTTAGGAACTCACCTTTATCAAGTCTTTCCAAAGAATCCAACTTGGTTTTCAGGGGAAAAAAAAGTTTTGCACTCATTTTATCAGTTTACATGATATTTAATTATTATAAAAACAAGATTACCTGCCATCAAATAGTCTTGAAAACGAACACCACTTCTGGTAGGCATATATCTTGCCCAGTGCAAGCCAAGTGCACTGACTTGAAAGCAATTCACTAACACAAGAGGTCAGCATGCTATCACCCAAAACTGTTTCAGAGATGAGAGTAGGAATCCCATAAGGTAGCTAAGTGAACACAGACATGTGCAGTGCAGAGCAGCGGAGAGGATAGAAATGAAACAGGCTGGACTCTCAAGAATTTGTAATCTAGCAAAGAAGGTAAACATTCACCAAGTAACTACAATATGCAGTAGAAAGTGATCCGTGTGATAAGACACAGGAAAACACCATGCAAATCCAAAGGAAAAATTACAGTCTATACTCCCCCAACAGTGCAGGCCCTCCCTCAATATTTTTTTAATGTACTAACGAAGTGAAAATGAATTTGAGGCAAGTTTTCATGTATATCATGGGTAATATGGAAAGGGAGGGCATTCCAAGAAAAGCAGGATGACACAGGCACCAAAGAAAATGAAACGTAATGGTATTTATGGAGATCTACAACAGGTCTGTTTACTTGATATATGGAAAGGGGAATGAAAGAAATTGATATGAAGTCTAAAAACAAAAAAGTCGGGCATTCTATCACAGGTGGCCTTAGATGCCAGACTTCATTCTGAATGTCTCTTGAAAAAGAGAGGTGTGCTGGAATTTGGCAAGTGTTGACACAATCAACTATTACAGAAAGACAATGAAGTACTCAGAAAGCCACCACTATACAATGCTTTGTATTATCTCCTACTTAAAAATGAATCTCAACTGAATCTGAATTTGATGGTCTTACAGCATCTCAAGAACTATTTTTGTACTCCAAGAAACATATTTACTACAGGCATTAATTATCCTCCCCTCAGCAGTGTGTTAGAGACCAGCTAAGAAACTGCAAGAATCAAGATAGAAATATTAGTGGTTCAACCTGAGCAGAGAAGACACCACATGGGATTGGGACTGCAGGAATATAAGGAGTTGCATTTGCTCAGCCACAGGTGACAGAAGACAGAGAAGCCACAGAGTAAGTTAGACCAGTTTTAGGGTAGGCGACTCAAGTCTGAACCATATTGAGTTTGCAGTGCCAAGGGGACATCCAGGAGGCTATATAACCAGCACACAGAAGAGCACAAAACGCCAGGGTTCTTGGCTTGTTACCAAAAAAAGGCAAATCATCCATATGAAAGTAAAAGGTATAGTAATAGGAGGAGGAAAATGGAAGGCACTGATGCAGAAATGTCAGAAAACAGCACCGTAAAGCTAATACTGAACCTAGGAAATTTTGTTTGTATACTCTAAATCAAGGGTCAGCAAACTTCTTCTGTAAAGGGTGAGAACAAATATAAAAAAATAAACAGGGTTATGTCCCAATACACCTACATTTATGGACACTGAAATTTGAATTTCATAAAATTTTCACATCATAAGTTATCCTTCTTTTGATTTTTTTCCCCAACTACTTAAAAATGTAAAATTCTTTCCAAGCTCACAAACCATACAATACAGGCGGCAGCTAAACTGGCCTGTGAGCCACAGTCTGCCGACTCCCTGCTGTAGCATAGAACAAAGATAAGAGAATTGGATTAACTGTCCTTTTCCAAACTCCTAAGGGCAGTTTTTCCTTTAAATATATTAATACCTTACCAGACATTCCTTAAATTTGGTTGATTTCCTTAAATTTGGCTCCACTAAGAGAGAACATGTGTTGACATCCCTGTTGGGTAAGAACATTGCCTTGCACTAAGAAGAGGTATTCTTTATAAGGAACAGAAAAATTATGCTTGTACTACAAATACAGCAAAGGCAACTGAATGAAAATTATTACCTTAGAATTTGTCCCTCATTGCTCTCAAACTCTTTGTTTCCTTTAAAGTGATTTTGTGATCTAAAGGTGAGAAGATTCAATAGCAGTCTGCACATAAATTCCCAGATTTTAAAAACCTATAAACATGAGTAACGAATGTGCGGGTCATGAGTAACAATTAAGAAAATAAAAATTAGTGCAGAAATGTCAACTTCCGACAAGCAGTCTTAACAAATACAAACCACATCTGGTGAGGAAGGATTCCTTACCCCCAAGCCACTCCTTGTACTTTAGCTGTAGCTCAGGGGCAGGAACAGGACTCCTTCTTCAATCACTTGCTGCGGGAATGAGCTGTAACCCAAGAAAACTTTAATACCAAATGAGAGTATAACATTGCCCACAAGGCTCAAGTCTTTCATTACTGGAGAACTATTTTCAGTTGTCTGGTTTCAAGCAGACAAAACACAAAGGGTGATTATTAAAGATACAAGCTAAGCTGTTCAAGGAGGGCCCAAGAGAAGAAAAAGACTAACTTCTCCATCTGACAGCTAGAACAAAGAGGTTTCCTTTTGAACTTTTGTCTGCCACCACCTGAGAGCAGAAATGTCACTATTTCCTCATGATCAAATGTTGCCAACAAGCCAAGCTGCAATGACCTAGGTTTGGCCAGTCCCATACTTAAGTTCATTATCATTAGCACTTTATGTCTCCAAAAGGGATCTCAAATGCAAACATTCTGTAGATATTACTTTCAGAGGATTCTATGGTGGAAACAACTCTAGAACAAACACAAAACTGTTGCCAGTTTTTCTCATCAAAAAGACTGTAGTAAAGAAAAATAGAAGACTCTTCACCGCACAATCAGAAAGCCTACTGCTTTCTATAGGAATTACAGAAATTGTAGAAATATTCAAGGATTGAAATATCACTACACTTCTATTTCTAAACTTGTAAAACCCAGGTTGTAAGTTAAACTCAGATTACAACATAAAACTCTTCGCAAAGAACTATTTCAATGACTGATTTTAAAATTTAAAATATAATCTGCTTTCCAATGAAATTTAAAATGAGAGTATTAAACATAAAATGACCAGTGAAATTTGTTTTAATGGAAAAGAACTCAAGATTTCCAAAGTAGCTATCTGCTATTTTATTCCTATTAGAAAAGTATATACAAGATAAATAAACACTATTCTGTTGTACACATGGGCATTCATTTAGCAATTAAACTAGTTATTTAAACCACTAATCTTTAATTCTTCATGTAAAAATTCCTGAGTAGCCATGGGAAAACTTCAGGAAAAGATATTTGCTCAGGGTTTTCACAACTTTAAACATGCCAACTCTGGGAAACATACTAACACATGACAATTAAAATGTTCCTAAACTTAAAAAAAAAACTTCCTAAGCAAAGCAACCACAGAATATAAATGTTCTGCATAGATTTTTTCATCTCAAAATTCTTCTTCCTGAACCCATCCTAAAAGTAAAAATTTTACACAATTTACACAGCTTTTCCTAGGCTTTTCTTACACAGCACGTGGCTTTATCATTCACATATTGGCAGCTGTCTTCCGCCTAACTGAAATTAAATACCAATCTTTAAAATCTAATTTCAAGGTGAAATGAAAGGACATCAGCCATTTTCTCAAACTCGCCAGAGAAAGGTCCTCAGGAGTCAGTGTCAGACCTCACCCGAAATGCATCACCCCTCCTCTCTCTACTTGAGTGTTCCCACTGCAAGAGGACAAGGTGGAGGTGAAGAAGGAACTCTCCATCTCAGTTAGTTTCTCAGTCGTCAGAAAACTCCGATGCTACCTGATATAGGTATATCAAGATTCCAATCTTTTTATTCTGGAAACCCTTCTATAAATATAATCTAAGAATGATCTAAGCAACCAACCATCTTTTCAAATGGCTTTAGTCATCACCTTTAAAGGCCTGGTTTCACAACATCCATTACTTTACCATTTCTAATTTCAGAATTTAGCCACACTTTCACCTACTTTTCATGCTAAATTAAAAGTCGGGGAGAAACAAAAATATGACCACTTTTTTTTATATACACACATTAAAACAAACTTCAAGCTAAATGGCACCTGCCAAATAAATTTGGTCTTGGAAGGACTGGTAACTAACTACATTCATGAATGTATAAACTGGGAAATGCAACAAAACAGAGACTCCTTTAACTTCCAGTTGCAAACTGAGAAAGAACACAGCACTGGAAATTCTAAGGGACTGATCAACACAAAATTGTATAGCTGAATAAGGACTCGTGCTGTACGCTACACCCTGAAATCTGTCAACGGAAACTCCCACAAGTGACTGTACTACAGTGCACTGGGTCTCCGCTACACGAGATGCTGAGCCTCAACACGGTATTGTGTGTTTTAATTTTAAAAGTTCTTGTTTGCTCATTTTTAAGGAGCCCAGCTAGGAGTCAAAGGAAATAAAATAGGGGAGGGGAGAGTAACATACTCCAAAGAGACTAGGAATGCTCTTCAGGCTTCCAGAGTACCACAAAAAAGAAACAAAGAGGAAGACCTCTCTGGGAATCCAAAAAACAAAAAGCTGGAAAAAACACAGTCTCAACTTCCATGTCTCCTGTTAAGAACGGTCAACATAAACCCATTTCCTCAATTCCAAGACACATAAATGGTTGGTTGTGGGAGACGGGGGGGGGATAAACCATCACCATTAGAGGGGGTTTCAGAATCTAAAAATATGAAAAACATGCAACTTGGAATTGAGAAGTTACAAGAGGCTTCCTGCAGCAGAAACAAACTGCCACAGACTGGAACGGAGGTTTCCCAGGCCTGCCAAAGGTGTTCAAGCTCACAAGTGGCATTTTGCATGACATACCTAACGTTCACTTTTTCATTCATTTTCCCAAGCACTGATGCTATTTTAGAATCCAATTCCTAAACTGAAAACAAAACTGTTCAAAACCAGGAAGTCTGTTTGTTACACATTCACAACCTCCTCCAAAACTAGTTTTATGGGGGGGGGGGGGGGGGGGGGGAAGGTGTTTTTGCTGTTGTTTAATCTTACTTTTATTCAGGTCAAGGAATTCAACACAACTTCACCACTGTTACAATGTCCTATCAGAGGCCACGGAGGCCTCCTCCTCCAGGGAGGAGTTCACCTTGATTATCTGCTAGTGGGTCGCCCCACCCCCTTGAATTTCAAAGAAACTATTGAATTATTTTCCCCAAACTAGCACTAAAGTAAAAAATGTCTGCGCCACATAAAGGAGCATACAAAAAACAGAACACAAAAAAATACATAGAACATGGCAAAGGCAAAACATTTAACTAATCTACTTGGAGCCATGTGAACTACCCAATGTACTTGGCAGCTATGCTGAAGACAAAGTGCAGCGTTTTCATTTCAAAGGTTTATGGAATGAACAAACATTAGGTCTATACTCGGACTCTTCAGCGATCACCTGTTTGGTCCCAAAACGAGGTAAAATAAATGTCAATAAAACACGTTTCCCAAGCTCTATGGTATCGCCTCAGAAGCACAGATTAAAGGGCAGGGCCTAACCAATTTCTACATAGTTAAAAACGTTTCCTTTTAAAAAATGTGCTTTTTGTCATCCCTCGTTCCTCTTCTCTTTAGGCATAATGTCTTAGCATGGAGACAGAAGACCCGGGGTTGGGGGTCGGAGATACTCCAGAGGTTAAACAACACAATCCTATCTTCTTCCAAATTCTGGAAGAACGAAGCTGGGGACACAATGGCATGCCTCACCAGACTCTCCGGACCTGATCAAGAGGCACTGGTGTCCTTTCCCACCTTATAGTGTGCCAAGACTGTAACAACTTCCTACCGCTCCCTGACTGCCAGTTTTTCTACAGAGGTTGGACCATGATCCCAGCCTGAAATAAGCTGAACCAAACTTCATTGAATAGCTACTCCTCAAAATTGACCCAGAGCGTGATTATCTAGCTGCAGACAGCTCTGCTTCCCAAGTTCAGACGTGGTACAGGTTTTATTATCATTATTTTTTTTATTATACCTGGGCTTGGGGGTGGGGGTGGGGGGCACACACCACACTCTACGTTACCGAATTCACGGGAAGAATGGGGATTTCGGCGAAGGCTGGTGGAGTACCTGACCCAGAACAGAGGACGAAGAGCTGCCTTCCGGCCGCGGGGCCCTGTCCTCGGCCACACCATCACTTGCAATGAACGGGCTGCAGGTTCGCTTAGCATCCCTCCAGACCTGAAATTCCCTACCTCCAGAGCAATCAAAAGCAGGGGGAGAAAAAATTTCTTCCGGAAGGCGCAAAAAAGGCCACAACTTGGATGAATGAAACCGGGCTAAGGGCACCCGGAGCAGGATTTTCGCTGAAGTCAGAAAAAGAAAAGTCAAAGATTTTTTTTTTTAACGTGAGACCGGTTACAAACGCCCGTGGTCCAGATAACTACACAAACACGCTGTGGAGGACGTTTTATTGAGCGCGGACGGCTCCGGGGCGGCCGGCGGGCGCTAGTGTGGAGGCGGGCGGCGGAGCGGGCGGCGGCGGCGGCGGCGGCGGGACCGGCGACGAGGCAGCTTGGCGACGATGGGAGCGGGGCCGGACGCTCGCGCGTGTCCTCCCGCGGACCTTCCAGGGACTCCCGCGGCCGCCCCGCCCCCCGCCCGCCCCGCCGGCCGGCCGCGTGCGAGGCACACCCTCCCGCGGCCGCGCTCCCGCGCGGGCACACCCCCGCCTCCCGCGCGCACGGGGCCTCGCCGCGCCGGCCGGCCCACGCGCGCCCCCCGTCAGCGCGGACGCCCGCCGCCCGCAGCCCGCCCGCGGCCCCGGCCTCCCCCCGGCCGCGCGGGGAGGGCGGGGGGCGACGGCCTAGCGGCTGGGGGGGGGGGGGGGGGGGCGCCCGCGCGGGAAGGCGGGCTCTGGGTGGGGGGGGGAAGGTCACTTACCCGCTGCATGGCTTTCAGGATCAAAGCCAGCTCGTAGCGGGGCATGCCCGAACGCTCCGCGCGCGGCTCCGGACCGAGCCGGTTCACGGGACGCAGGAGGGGAGGGAACCGCGGGGGCCTGACGGACTGCTGGGCCGGAAGGCTCCCGGGCGGCGAAAGCACGCTCCGGCCGCGCGAGCCCGGGCTTTAAGGCTCTGGCAGCTGCGCAGACGGCCCGCCACGCCCCCTCGGCGCGCCCCGCCCCCCCTCGCACGCCCGCCCCGCCCCCTCCTTAAGGCGGCCGCGCCGCGCCCCCTCGACAGTCTCTTTCCCCCTAGGCTCGCCATCCCCGCCGGGACCCCCCGGCCCCGTAGCCCCCGCGTGGGGGCGGCTCCGCGAGCCCAGCCAGGAGGGGCCAGTACGGGCCGCACTCCGCCTCCGACCCTGCCGCCGCCGTTCCAGCTACCTACGGTTCTCGAACCAGCTGGAACTTTCCATGCCTTCCGTCTCATCCTGGGCGGCGGGCGAGCGTGCGCCCTCGTGTGCGCGTGCGCTAAACAGTGCGGTCTCGTCCGTGCGCGCGCCCCTCTCCCGCGACTTCTCGGCGCGGGGGACCTTTTAGGCGTCCACGCTGCTCCGGGCGGGGTCGCGGCTGGACCTGGGCTCTCCCCGCCTCTGGTTGCGCAGGGGAGTTCCAGAACGTTCCGGCCAAGGACTACGGTTCTGCGCGCAGGGAATGCTTGGTGCACCCTGCCCCTCGCGCCCCCTGCCCACAGCCGACCTCACGCGGCTGCAGGCGCGGATTCCCAGGTCCCTTCCCCTGCGAGGTGGGCGCAAGGCGCAGACTGTGAGCCGCTGCGCGCGAGGTCGGGTCAGGCCCCTTCCTCGCCGGCAGCCTGACCTTGGCAGGCTGCTGCGGAAAGGGGATGTGAAGGGCACCTACTTCCCAGGACCGCGATGCCTTTGAGTGAGCTGATGCACGTAAACCGCTGACAACGATGCCTGCACAGACAAAGTGAGGCGCGACACAGGCATCTGTTGTTGTGTGAGCCCGGTCTGACCCACGTGTTGTTGCCAAGGGCAGACTAATACTTTGGCTCAAACCGATATTCTTTAAATGTTTGCTCAGTGTTCATTTAGAGGACCAGCTGAGAACTTGGAAAGCCGTTTAGTAACCGTCTGGGAGCCTGAGCGTGCTCTGGAGGGAGGAGAGTCTCGTGGTGCATTCCCTTTACCCCCCAAAACAGGCACGCAGGGCTCACCTTTCCCTCCAACCATTGGCTGTACTTCCCCTGGCAGGCATTGTATAAAGTGCGTTTTCTCCAGCGCCACTCCTTAGAGACTGAGCGTGTGGCCATTGTCGCCCCTGCCCATGCTTGTCCCATTAAAAGGGCCTGTAGGTGAAATGTTTGCCTTCAAAGTGCTTTAATGACACGAGGTAAAACTTACTGAGCACTTACTGTGTGTCAGGCACCACGCTAAGGTTTTTACATGCCTCTCCAAAAATTCTTGCTTTATGAGGCACGTACTATTATTAACTCCCACTTTAGGGATTCAAAGATACAGGCACGCAAAGGTTATGTAACTAGGCCCAGGTCAAACAGTAATAGAGAAAATTTGGATCCACATAGGAAGGCTGAGCCCATACTTAGTCCAGCCTCTGCCTGTCTCCTACCACACAGACTAAGGTGCTAATAATAATATTATTTACCAGGTATTCCCATGTAAACTTAGAGTCCCTTTGTCACCTTATCCAGAGACCTTCCTTAGTATTTCCCGTAGCTTACCTCCCAGCTCCCACCAAAGATAAAGATGATTTGAACACGCCTACTCTGTGATATTTGGGTTTTAACATTTTCTATTCTTGCGCTTCTCCACAATCTGTATTCTTCCAAAGAAAAACTACACAGGCATTAATACAAATCACCTGGTTAGTGCTGACTAATTTCACTTTTGGTTAAAAAAAAAAAAAAGAATATTATAAATAAATTACAGAAGAAAGCAAAGAATTTTTGAACCTCTAGAAGTGAGATACAGGTGTTCCAAGATGGTCCCTACTTCAGGTGTCCCTCCTGTTATCAGCCACATATCCCATTTTGGGAATGAGAAAACACAGACCCCAAAGTAATAGGCCAAACCAAAGGCCAGGGCACTACCACCAGTTGACTTCAACTTTCAGTATTTCCTCTTGGAAGCTCCATAGTTTTTCCTAGCTAATACCCAGGGATGAGTGAGGGGGGTCAATTGGCATAAGGAAATTAGCCTGATTACTTAATGCCTCAACACAGCGCCCCCAGCCTTCCCGATCTGGTGGCTGCCCACAGGCTCACTCCATTTCTTCGGAGAAGAAGAGGAAGGGCAGCTGCCCTGATTTGCCCCCTTCAACTTCTTCTTTTTTAAAGCACAGCACCAGAATGCTCATGGGTTCATTATAAAATGATAAAATCCCAAGGAAAGCTGATGCAAATTTAGTGTCTTCCTGTTATAAGTACAAATTTAAATTCACCAAAAGATTCTTTGAGTTTTGTAGTATGTATGTAAGTCAGCATTTAGAGTTATAAAATATCACTGTAGTAGTTAATGTATTAAAATTACTCTGGTACTTAGGAATAAGCTTAACCAAGAAGATAAAAAAATCTGTACGCTAAAACTATAAAACACTGATGAAAGAAATTGAAGCAGTCACAGATGAAAAGATATCCATGTTCATGGATTAGAAGAAGTAATGTTAAAAAGCCCAGACTACCCAAAGTGATTTACAGATTTAGTGCAATCCCTAGCAAAGCCCAATGACAATTTTTAGAGAAATGGGAAAAAAAATTTTAAATTCATATGGAACCACAAGAGAATAGTGAAAGCAAATCTGAACAAGAAGAACAAAGGTGGAAGGCATCATACATCCTAATTTCTAACTATGTTACAAAGCTATAGTAATTAAAACAGTAGGGTACTGGCATAAAAACAGACATATAGACCAAACAGAATAGAGAACCCAGAAATAAACACACATATATGGTCAACCAATGGTCATCTGATTTTGACAAGGACCTAAGAATACACAATGGAAAAAAGACAGTCATTTTATTTTATTTTATTTTATTTTATTTTATTTTATTTTATTTTTAAGTTTATTTATCTTGAGACAGAGAGCATGAGAGGGGGACAGGCAGAGAGAGAGAGAATGAGAGAATCCCAAGCAGGCTCCACACTGTCAGCACAGAGCCCAACACGAGGCTCGAGCCCATGAACCCGTGAGATCATGACCTGAGCTGTAATCCAAAGTCGGACACTTAACTGACTGAGCCATCCAGGCGCCCCAAGACAGTCTTTTTAATATATGGCTTTGGGAAAATTGGATATCTACATGCAAAAGAATGAAATCAGACCCTTATCTTACACCACACTCAAAAATCAACTCAAGATAAAGTCTTAAATATGAGACCTGCAACCATAAAACTCCTTGAAAAAAACTTCTTGATGTTGGCCCTGGTAATGATATTTTGCATGACACCAAGAGCACGGGCAACAAATGCAAAATAGACAAATGGGACTACATGATATTGTAAAGCTTCTGCACAGCAAAGGAAATAATCAACAGAATGATAAGGCAACCTACAGATTGGGAGAAAATATTTGCAAACTATATGTCTGATAAGGGGTTAATATCCAAAACATATAAGGAGCTCATACAAGTCAATAACAAAAACAGCAACAAACAAAAATAATTACCTGGTTTAAAAATGGGCAAAGAAAGGAGGACCACCAGGTATGTGAAAATGTACTCAATATCACTAATCATCTGGGAAATGCAGATCAAAACTACAATGACCTATCACCTCACACCTGTTAGAATGGTGTCAGGAGTTATCAGGTGTTGGCGAGGATGTGGGAAAAAGGAAACCCTTCTACGTTGTTGGTGGGGATATAAATTGGCGCAACCACTATGGAAAACAGTACGGAGACTCCTCAAGAAATCAAAGACAGAACTCCCATATGATCCAGCAATCCCTCTTCTGGTTACGTATATAGAGGAATTGAGGGCGGCCTGGGTGGCTCAGTCGGGTGAATGTCCAACTTTGGCTCAGGTCATGATCTCACGGTCCAGTCCGTGGATTCGAGCCCTGCGTTGGGCTCTGTGCTGACAGCTCAGAGCCTGGAACCTGCTTCAAATTCTGTCTCCCTCTCTCTCTGTCCCTCCCCCCATTTGCACTCTCTCTCTCTCTCTCTCTCTCTCTCCAAAATAAATAAACATTAAAAAATTTTTTTTAATAAATAAAGGAATTGAAATCAGACCTTGAAGAGATACCTGTACTCCTATGTTCATTGCAGCATTATTCGCATTGACTGAGCCATCAAAGTAACCTAAATGTCTGTGGGCAGATAAAGAAAATGGGGTACAATGGAATAGTAGTCAGACTTAAAAAAGAAGGAAATCTTGCCATTTGAGATAACGCGGGTGAAACTGAAGGACAAATACGGACACAAAAAGGCAAATGCTACGTATCACTTACATGAGGCATCTGAAATAGTCGAACTCCTAGAAGCAGAGATTCTAATAGCCAGGAGCTGGGAGAAAGGGGCAATGAGGTGAGTGATATTAGTGAAAGAATCCAAAACTTCAGTTATACAAGAAAAAAATTATTCCGCCACATAGCGTCTCCCAAACATTGTATATGGTATAGATTTAAGATTTGGTTAACCAGACATCTTGATTCATCTTCAAGTAAGGCTTTATGAGAGACAATAGAAAAGAAGAAATAAGGACAGAAGTTGAAATCCAACCCTATTTCTACAAAGTAACTTCAGCATATGCCCTGGGGCAGTTTAATCATTTTTTTTACCTTCTTATTTTATATTACTGTATAATAAGGCTTTACCTTGAGCTCACACAAGGTTGTTAATTCTCAAAGATATGTCAAAGACAGGCCTCCTTCACCTAAAGGCAACTCTCAAAAAGTGAAGAAATGTGCATGTGTTCAATTAATGGAGAAAATAATCCCACAGTCCAGCCAAGTCATATTTTAAGCTGTCAGTCATCACTCTCCTCAGCCTATCATCTTCTCCCTGAGGAAAGGACACCGCCATTTCTCTGCCTGACGGCTCAGCGTCCATATTTGTTCCTCAGCTGATGGCCCAGACCCAAGTCACATTTCAAACTTATTTTGTGTTTAATGTCTTACTAGTGAACTCACTGGCGTTTCTTTAAAAAGAAAAAAAATGTTCATTTTTGAGAGACAGAAAGCAAGCAAGGAGGGGGAGGAGCAGAGAGAGGGAGACACAGGATCCAAAGCAGGCTCCAGGTTCTGAGCTGTCAGCCCAGAGCCCCATGCGGGGCTCGAACTCACAAGGCACAAGATCATGACCTGAGCCCAAGTGGGTCGCCCAACAGACTGAGCCACCCAGGCGCTCCTGAACTCTGGTAGTTCCAAACCCCCTTGCACACACCGTCACCCACCCTTGTAGACCGTTATAGGGTCATCTCCCACATGACACTGGCAGAGTGCCCTCCGGCGCGAAACACTTTGCGCAACATACATATGTTATTAGGTCAGGCATTTTTGGAGCTCTTTTGATCCACTAATTTCCTAATCATTCTTCTAATTTTGATCAAGAAAGTTTTTAGGTGGGGGAGACGGCTCAGATTTGGGCTCCACTTTATAAGAAAAAAAAAGTGAAGCAAAGGTTGCCTCAATGGAATGTTTCCTCACTTTCTCCTCTGCCTCTCCTCCCCTGCAAAAAAAAAAAAAAAAAAGTGAGATCTCTTTTAGGAAGAAATACTATATTTTTGAACTTTAAAAAAACAAAATCCTTGCTGCATCTTCACTTAGGGAAGAGCTTAGTTTTTCTTCTGACGTTGTTACAATGTCTTCAACAGCCGACGTTGGGGGACGTTAATGTTAAATGTCGATAATGTCGGAGGTGTGAAACAGCTCTATGTTCTTGCTCCGCAAGTGCCAAATCCGGAACGCACCTGGAAGGAGTTTAGATTCAGTAAAAGGAACAAAGTCTGTGAGCTGAAGACGTGCAGGGGGACGAGGAAGCATCTGAAGGGGTCTTCAGGGGACGAGGCTTCCCCAGGGGAGGCGCTGTATAAAGCGAGCGGGAGCACCCGGCAAAATAAACTAGGGGGCCGTCGCTCAGGGTGAGGCCCAAGACATGTGCAAGCCGGGCCTGCTCAGCAAAGAGCAGTTTTAAGGCTGGACATGAACAGGCAGAAGGTAATCAGACCCTAACGGATTCAGAGGGGGCAAGTGCAGGAGCTGTGTCAAGCTCAGAGGGCGTGGCACAGGCCGAAGAGGGGATGGGGGCTGGCAGAAGTTGAGGGAAGGGGTGTGAGGGGATAGAATCTGTAGGAGTTGGTGACTGATTGGATACTTGCCCGGTAGCCGGTGAGGCAACAATGGATCCCAGGTTTCTCTTCAATAGACATTCTGGACTGACTTTCCTTGGTTCTGGTCCCGCCTCCATGTGCTATTTCCTCAGCTCCTAATTCATGAAACTTCTATTACAATTCAATGTATTAGTATTTTTGTCTCAGGGTGTCTTAGCTTCATCAACCTTCACAGCGAGATTATAATCTTCTGAAAAACTGACAGGGTATCTTTCATTGCTCTAAATAGTCTCCCTACTCAGGGCTTTAACCCAAAGAAAGAAAGTGATAGTCCTAAAGCCTGTGAGGATCCACCACCTGAATGATCTGGCCGCCCAAAGAATGTTGAAAACTGGGTGTCATGACAACGCTAGTCAACACTTCCTGGTAAGAAGATCAATATACAAGTATCATCTCAAAGTCCAGCCCTCTGCGAGGATCATCTCGCCAGTGCTGCTAGGGCTCTGTTGATTCGTGTGGGGGAGAATGCCCTAAGTATAAGAAGAAAGGCTTGCACAGATTTGATAAAAGGAGCAAAGCCCATCGGCATTAAATTATATCCAAGAGTTATTAACGCAGCCCTCCCATTGACTCAGGGTCAAAACAGAATTGTGTCCTTGATCTGATCCGAAATTCTTTGGACTTTCCTTTTACTAAGGCAGATGACGGGCGGGTACGAGCGTGTGGGAGGCAGAGGGGATTCCAAAAGACAACATATTCGGGAAGGAAATGATCTTTTGCGATGGAGAAATTGTCTGGGAGGAAGTCAAACCCCTCAAAAGCAGCTATCAGGAAGATTTTATACTTTAGAGCGTACCAAGTCAGGATGTAATATTTTAGTATTAGATAATCTCTATTTTTTTTTCAAATTGCCCATATTAAAAAAAAAAAAACAAACTTAATGGCAACAATAACAGCAGCTATCTATGCTGCCAAAAGAAAAAAAAAATCCTACGCGCAATTAAAATTACAAGATAATTGGGAGCTATCCGATGATACCTCCTACAATAAATCATCTTGAACTTTCAGCCTAGGGTTACCAAGACCTGAAGAGAATACGCAGGAAATATCTTGGGAATTTAGCTCCCAACTTGAATAAAGAAGTCCACAACTTAATACTAAATACATAATTACTAAGAAAATATTAAACAACCATGTTAACCCAGTGCTCCTCTATAATATTGCAAATGGAACAAGTCATTTTAGTAATTAAAGAATCATTACATATAGTGCTATCATTAAATGATTCCTGAAAGGGAATTCCTAAGGGGTTAGCTTTTGCAGTGATCAGTTATTTACAAATTCTTTTTTTTTTTCTTTCTTCCTCTGCCCCCAAAATGTTCAGCATCTAAATGAGAGGGCCTTTGGGACCAAGGATGACACTTTATCTTCAATCCATAATATGCCTGGTTGACATTAGAGAGCAGCCAGATAGGAGAATCTCCTCCTATTGTTAATGATTCAGTGATTAAGGCAAAGGCCCTACGTGCAGAAAGGAGGGCCTTTGGTCTGACAGGAAGATCACCTTCAAGCCTGGGAATCGGTGCTATTAAATTTGACTCCAGCTGGAAGCCAACAGCTGCAAGCCCTGGACAAGTGCCACAGGCAACACTCTAGAACCAGGAACCCTTTCTTTGCCCACCTCACTGCCACCCATCTGGGTACTGTGAGGTATATCCCCACACTGAGGCCGTAGGATCTTTCTGAGAACGTACATCTGATTCAGTTTCTCCGCAGCTTAAATACTTCAGTGGCTTTTCCTTTGCACTGAAGGTAAAGTCCAAACTCTCAACAGGGAGTTGGTTACAAGGCCCTTCCTTCTGCAGTAGCCCCCCCCCACCCCCCCACCCCGACCTACACACACCTACCTCCATCCCTCTCGCCACTCCTCAGTGTCACTCCATGGTGTTTGCAACCCCTGAGCCCTGTACACACTTCCCCTTCTGTCCTTTGTCTTCTGCCTGGAACACACTCCAGGCCCTTCCCCAAGTTGCTGAGTGTAGTTGTGGCTCATTTATTTTCATCGCCGAAACTACTCTATTGTCCAGCTAAACCGCTGTGTATCCGTTGGGTTGACAGACATGGTTGTTTCCTTCGTGGGCGGCTTTAACCAATAATAACACTGGGAACATCTTGTACGCATAGACGGGTGCGTATAGGTACATGTGCAGAGTGGAATGCTACTCTAAACTTGAAAGTCTGGATCAGGTGCACCTCATCTGTGCTCTTTTTAGCACCTATGCTTACTCCATCATCACATGAACCACACCGCGTTACAGCATGCACAGGACAGAAGCGAAAAGATACTGCTGAGATCCCCAGCTGCTGTCCCTCGGGATCCATTGCTCTATTAGTTCTGAGGCCACATGTCCCTCCGGCTGCTCCCAGGTTCATTTCTATTATACACAGTACTCCTCTGATAGGTGACTTGGGCTCAAAGACTTCGCAGTGACCTGAACAAACCCTTCTTGGAATTGTACGACAGTCCTCTCCCCTCTGGCCTTCCCGCTTTCCTGCACAGATGTCAGACCTGCGATGTCTTCCCCCAGCCTTCTCTGCTTCCCTCCCTTTGTCCTTCACAGGCATTTCCTCCAAGAAATCTCTTACCTGTCTAATCCCGTCTTGGTGTCTGCTTCTTAGAGAGCCCGATCTAACACCGTGTCTATCTCTTCACTACCCTGTGGCCTTAACAATTAATACGTAAATTCTCAAAAAAGAAACTCTTGTGCCCGCAGTGCCAACCGGAGGGACTGATATGTGATAGATGCTGAGTAAATATTGGAGGATAAGTGAATATAAATAAATAAATGAGATGCCTACTCCATATGAACATGTTTTATTTATTTATTTATTTATTTATTTATTTATTAAAAAAAATTTTTTTAATGTTTTATTTATTTTTGAGACAGAGAGACACAGAGCATGAACGGGGGAGGGTCAGAGAGAGGGAGACACAGAACCTGAAACAGGCTCCAGGCTCTGAGCTGTCAGCACAGAGCCCAATGCGGGGCTTGAACTCACGGACCATGAGATCATGACCTGAGCAGAAGTTGGACAGTTAACCGACTGAGCCACTCAGGCGCCCCCATATGAACATGTTTCTGGTGTCATCTTGAAGGCAGAAGAAAACTACTTGGCCCAACTCTAGTGCCTGCTTGCTTGCTTGCTTGCTTGCTTTCTTTCTTTCTCTTTCTTTCTTTCTTTCTTTCTTTCTCTCTTTCTTTCTCTCTTTCTTCCTTCCTACCCTCCTTGAGAGAGACAGAGAGAGAGAGCATGAGCAGGGGAGGGCAGAGAGAGAGGGAGAGAGAAATCCCAAGCAGGCTCCGCACTGTCAGCACAGAGCCCGATGATGCAGGGCTTGAACTCACAAACCAAGAGTCAAAAGCTTAAGAGGGCCACCCAGGCACCCCACCTCCCTTCTTTCCGTGGGCCTACCCACAGACTGTGCTTCCTACTTAAAAGGTGCTGTCAGTGTGCAATGACGGACAAGGAACTAAGATCTCACTTTCTCTCCATGAGGGAAGGGCAAAGTCTCCCATTAGGTCATTGGCTTGGGAACACTCTCTTTGGCACCTCATTCCATATTTCAGAAGCTTCTGATCACAACCCCAACCTACCAGACTTGTGTCACTGCCACGTGGCAAAGAGAAGGGGACTGTGGTAAGTGGCCTTTAGGATGGTCTCCTATGATCTCTGCCTACCGGTATTACACTTTATATAATTCCCTGTCCTTGACTGTGGTCCACATTTAAAAACCCTAAGGAATTGTATACAGCGGAAGTGATAGGATCTGCCTTCTGAGTTTACATTATAAAAAGACTGGAGCTTCCATGGGTTGAGAGTCAGAAGACCTAAGTGTAACCTTTATCTTTACAGGGCACTGGCCAAGTTATTTTCTTTTTTAAACTCTTTTTTTAAGTTTACTTATTTTGAGAGAAAGAGAGCATGCTCACACGCTCACAAGTGGGGGAGGGGCAGAGAGAGAATCCCAAACAGACTCAGCACTGTCCACGCGGAGTCTGATGCAGGCAGGGCTCGAACCCCACAAACCCTGGGAGCGTGATCTGAGCTGAAATCAAGAGTTGGGTGCTTAACCTACTGAGCTACCCAGGCACCCCCTGGGCAAGTCATTTTCATCTCTTTATGTCTTAGGTTCTTTATCCGTTAAATGCATTAAGTAATACCTAACTAATTATGATTAGTTTATGTGGGAAATTATATAAAAGCCAACTTTTATATAAGTTGGCATATATATATATATATATATATATATATATATATATATATATATAGACTTTATATATATATATAGACTTCCATGGGTGAGTTTCATCCTGTTATCCTGTTACCATCCTGTTATCATCCTCATTTCTTTTTTTTTCTATTCATACATTAGACATTTATCCATACACAATTTTATTTTTGTGTAAAAAGTTGTTTAACAATCACTGAATTTCTAGGCCAGGTTCAGGTACCTGAAGAGCCTTTATAACTAATTTATATTGTCTAGATCCAAGGTATGCTGCAAACAGGGTCTGGAGCAAATTGGGAAATAACATCTTTCTAAAGGCAGGCTTAGAAATCTAGTCCAGCAAGTTAAGATGTTTCCTTTTTCTGGTAGCAAGGCTGACTCATAACTGGCTGCTAGGCCACCATTCACAGGTATAGCCAAGAAAACAGGGTATAGACCACCAAAAACAAGACCAACCAGTCCACGCTGTGTTATGGTACAGGTTTCACAATTCAAATCACCTGCATTCAAAGGTAGATTTACAAAACCTTTGTAAGGTGCATGCGCAGTCAAAAATGTGATCACTGACCATCGGTAAGCCAGCAGCTGTACGAGCCTGTATCACATTTAAGATGCGTCAAAAAAGACTATTTGCTATTAGACCACGGAGAGCAGCATTAAGTGTAATATATACTGATCCATGTTCAAATAGATTCCTTTCTGCTTCTGGGAGGTGGTTAATTTTTCTGGTTACGGTATCGAAAATTAAGTCTTCCTTGACAGTATCATCTGGTTCATGACATTTCAGCTTGAGCCCTATGCTCTGCTCACAACCCTCCTTGGCACGCTGGGGTTCACGCCAACCTTTGCTCGACTAGCCTGAACGCAGCCATCTTTTCATACAACTCAAGCAGTAAAAAGAAGAGAGCTAGTCACACGTTCAGCAACATGGACGGACCTCAGTTAGGCCGAATGAAAGAAGCCAGACCCCTCCCCCGCAAAAGAACCCATACCAAGTGATTCCTTTCATATGATATTCTAGAAAATTCAAACTACCGTGACACAAAACAAATCAGTGGCTGCTTGAGGCAGAAGTGAAGAAGAGGGATTATAAAGGTGAATGAGGAAATGTTTAGGGATGATGGATATTTTTATTATCTTGATTAGAGCAATATTATCGTGCATGTATACCTAGGTCAAAACTTACCAAATTATGTACTTCAAATATGTGTGATTTATTATGTATCAATTAAACCTCAAAAAAGCTACAAAAATCTAAATCATTCACATCATTATTATACTCAGGAAAGCCATTCTAAGTCATTGTTCTGATATATCTCTGCTCTCTTCTTACCCTGCTTCCCCTTCCCCAAATTCCTGAATAAGAGGTGAAGACCACACTCACCTCTGGTGTTCCCGTCAATTAAGAAAAAAAAAAAAAAAATAGGTCCATATGGAAAGAATTTTAAGTTTTACAGGACATGCAAAGATGGATAAGAAATACTCCACGTCTCTAAGAAATTGTAATCTACGCAGAGAGAGAAGCTATAAGTATGTTTAAAACTAAATTGTCTAACGGGGTTTAAGTGTCAATTCTAAGAAATAGAAAACATCTAAAAGGGGAGTGATTAACTGCCTAATGAAGAGTCGAGGCAAAAATTTCCAAAGACACATGACTTCGGGCTGGGATGGCTTGGGAATGTTTCATGTAGGATGTGGGATTTGAGCTGGAATGTGAAGAATGGATAACATTTAGATAGATGGGAGGAGAAAAGAGAATAAACACAAGATGTTTTGGTGGGGTCAGAAAATGGTGACATTGAGTGAATAAGTCTGACAGGAGGAAAGGTGTCTGCAGAAGACTCACAGGACTTAACTCTACAAAAGTGAGACCAGAGTTGGAGGGTCTTGAGTACCAAGTAGAGAGTCTAAACTCTCAGCCTTTATTTCATCTTAACAACAAGAAGGAAGGGAGCTTTTCGTTGTCAGAATCATTCAGCAAAGAGCGTATGAGCGTATATGAGGAAGGTGGAAAGGAGATAACTTGTCTGAATGGACTAGTCCCTCCCAATCCTGAGACACTGGTCACAGATTCATCGGCTTTGAAAGCGTCAAAGAGGTAGCACTGGATATTTGTTTGATCATATCTGGGTTCCTCTTGGAGGTGGTGCCTAACTTCCATGCCAGGGTCAACAGGGACAGATTTTCCCCTATTCCACCAAGTTCAGCCAGCGAATGGAAAATGATCCATGTACAACCATCAGACTCTCTCTCATGATTTTGAGTCCTGAGTAAATGACTCAGTGACATGAGGAACAGTTAGAGGTCACTCGTCATGCTCACCAGACCCTTCCTTCTCAATGGCTGTGGTTATACTTCTTGCTAACCAGCACTCCAAAGTACTCTTGGTTCCTAACCAGTTCTCTAGTCTCTGGTCAATTCTGAGATTCCCCCAAATATTATTCCTATAAATTTCATTTTTGCCTAAGACTGTAGAGTCTGTTTATGTTACTTGAAGCTAACAACTGGGTCAACGTAGAACTCTTTACATCTTAGCACTTCAGGCCCTGCATAAACCTGTTGGCCTTAGTTCAGCCCCTTAGGTCCATACAGAACAAGTCTATCCCCTCTTTCACATGAATTCTTATGTCCGAAGACAGCTCTCTGGCCTATCCTGAACCTTTCTTTCCCTGGGCTGTATGCCCTGTGTTCCATTGGGCATGCATCAACTCACATGGGCTGGATTGCTTCACCAGCCTAAACAGTTTTTCCAAGGCTGCTCAGCTGTTCACATTCAGACCTTGGTGACTTGATAAACATTTGTTGAATGATGGCTACAATTCCTCTTGTAGGGAACAGTCATTCGTTTTTGGTTTTCCATGCAAAGGCTATGTTATAGTTGGGGTATTGGTTCAACTACTGAAATAAATATCAAAGTAACATTGACTTAAATAAGATGGTTTATTACATGGAAAGATCTAAATTTAAGTAGGGCTGGGGATCCAGGCTTTTTCCAGCTTGTTATTATCCATTTATACCCATTTATATTCATTTATAACACATGGCTTCATCTTGCGGTCTACCATGGCCATTCCTGCTTCTAGCACCATGTTCACATTCCAGAAGCAGGAAAGAAAGGGAGAAGAAAAGTCTTGCGGCATTCCTTTTAAGGGATGTTCCAGAAGTTTTACCCATCACCTCTACTTATCTTCCATGAGTTGGAACTTAATCCTAGAGCTTTGCCTTGCCTTCTAAGAAGGGCTGGGAAATGTAGGTTTAGCTGAAAGAGGATGGTAAACCAGCAGTTTCTACCATAGACCATATAATGCAATTTGGGTATCTTCCAATAAAACACTCCCAAGTATAAGGAGATGCTACACAAGTCACAAGTAGCTTATTGGCTGTAACTTTCTTATATTCAATGTTGGATATTTTGCAAGTGGTTATCAGGCTAGAGTTATGCTAAGAATTGAGCTTTAGGTAAATTGGATTCATGGATTTACCAACACATGCCTTGGACTAGTCCCTGTACTTATAACCCAAAGGTCAGGTCTACACTGTAAAGTTCCTCCAACTGAGACAATCAAACAGCTATTTCTTTTGAAAACAAAACCCACAAATTTGCTTCACACAATGAGTTTAATATGTGTTCACACATATTAGATAGTATTCTTTTGGTTACAAGTAATACAAACTGACTGTAGTTTGTTTAGAAGGGAGGGATGAATCATTATAAGCGCACCAGATGTATCACAGTACTCAAGGCAATGTGCAGCTGACTGGGCCTCTGGAACAGACTATAATTAAAATGCTCTCCATCTCTTATTTCTGTCCTTCTGCCCAGAAGCTTTATTCTTCTTTGTCTTAAAAGACCCTTTTTCTCTGCTCTCCAGTCTGCACAGTAGACAACGGCTATTCCTAGCTTCTTGGTCTACATGTAATCCCTCAACCCACCCAGAGATATCTGAGGCTCTCCTTCAATTGCCATGTTTATTAGCCTTGGTTGGGTTAGTGGTCCACCTTGGGCCAATCGGCCAGGTCTAAAGAGTAGGCCAAGGGGCTCCTAAGTAGCTCAGTGAGTTAGGCGTCCAGCTCTTGAATTAGGCTCAGGTCATGATGCCCGGGTTGTGGGATCAAGCCCTGCCTGGGGCCCTGAACTGAGAATGGAATCTGCTTGTAATTCTCTCTCTCTCTCTCTCTCTCTCTCTCTCTCTCTCTCTCTCTGCCCCTCTCCCCTGCTCTCTCTAAAATAAATATTGTTTTTAATTTTTTTAAAAAAGAATAGGTCAAATCTTATCTTTATGACAGCCAGCAGCTACCTCTGAGCCCTGTAGGTTTAGAGGGTTACAGGCAGGGAAAAATAGCTTCCAGCGAAGGGAAGGCTAGACAGGCATCTCAACAGGCATACCCTCCACCCACCCATTCATACGTGGAGGATTGTCACGAGCGAAATGAAGTTTAAAAATGTAGCTATGAGGTCGGTGACACTCAAGTTAGCAGCATGATGCAATGCGTCTGGGGAAGAAACTATGTCTGCCTCAAGACTGTTTTGGTTGTAACCGAAACCCATCCAAAAGCTCTTAAGCGTATCACTCGAGATATTTAATACCTGAAGAAGGCTTTGATGTACAGAGGGTCGCCTCTAGTTACTTGTTTTAACTATTACTCAAGTTGTCAAAGTTGTATTATTTTTTAAAATACTTTATTTTTTAGAGTAGTTTCAGGTTCACAACAAAATTAAGCAGAAGGTAGTGAGGTTGCCCATAAACCCTCCTACCCCCACATTTGTATGGCCTCCCCCATGATCAAAGTCCCACACCAGAGAGTAGTACGTTTGTTACCGTTGATGAACCCACATTGACACATCATCACCCCAAGTCCGTAGTTTTCATGGATATAGTTCACTCCTGGGGTTGTATATTCTGCGGGTTTGGACAAATGTATAATGACAGGTATTACCTGTTACAGTATCGTACAGAGTATTTTCACTTCCCTAAACATCTTTTGTTCTCTACTTATTCATCCTTCTGTCCTCGCTAACTTCTGGCAATCATTGGTCTTTTAACTACCTTCACGATTTTGCCTTTTCCAGAATGTAACGTAAGTGGAATGATACAGGATGTAGCCTTTGTAGTTACAACCCGAAAAGCACAATCCATGAAAGAAAGAACAACCCGATTTAAAAATAGGCCAAAATCTTTTTCGCAAGAACACAGGTGTCGTGAAAACCACCACTAAACCTGAACCAAAGTGGGAAAGGAAAAGGCTCATATCAACGTCATCGTCATTGGACACGTCGATTTAAGGCTGCCACTGCCAGTCATCTGATCTACAGATGTGGTGGGACTGACAAAAGAACTCTCGAAAAATTTGAGATGGAGCCTGCTGAGATGGGAAAGGGCTCCTTCATGTATGCCTGGGTCTTGGAGAAACTGAAAGCTGAACATGAACGGGGTATCACCGTTCATAGCTCCCTGTGGAAATTCGAAACCAGCAAGTATTATGTGGGCATCACTGATGTCTCAGCACACAGAGACTTTATAAAATACATGTATAAAAAATGTGATTATAGGCACATCTCAGGCTGACTGTGCTGTCCTGATTGTTGCTGCTGGTGTTGGTGAATTTGAAGCAGGTGTCTCCAAGAAAGGGCAAACCTGTGAGTATGCCCTTCTGGCTTACACATAGGTGTGAAACAACTAATTGTTGATGTTAGCGAAGTGGATTCCGCTGAGCCACCCTATAGCCAGAAGAGATACGAGGAAATCATTAAGGAAGTCAGCACCTACATTAATAAAACTGGCAGGGGCGCCCGGGCGGCTCAGTCGGTTGAGCGTCCGACTTCTGCTCAGGTTACGATCTCACACTTTGTGGGTTCAAGCCCCGCATCGGGCTCTGTGCTGACAGCTTGCTCAGAGCCTGCAGCCTGCTTCAGATTCTGCGTCTCCTTCTCTCTCTCTCTGTCCTTCCCCCACCCATGCTCTGTCTCTCAAAAATAAATAGATGTTAAAAAAAAATTTTTTTTTAATTGGCTACAAACCCAACACAGTAGCGTTTGTGTCAGCTTCTGGTTGGAATGGCGACAATGTGCTGGAGTCATGTGCTAACATGCCTTGGTTCAAGGGGATGGTAAGTCACCTGTAAAGATGACACTGCCAGTGGAACCACACTGCTTGAAGTTCTGGATTGCATTCTGCCATCAATTCATCTAACTGACAAGCCCTTGCATCTGCCTCTCTAGGATATATACAAAATTGGTGGTATTGGTACTGTCCATGTGGGCCAAGTGGAAACTGGTGCTCTTAAACCCGGCATGGTGGTCACCTTGGATCCAATCAATGCTACAGCTGAAGGAAAGCCTGTTGAAATGTACCACGAAGCTTTGAGTGAGGCTCTTCCTGGGAACATTGTGGGTTTCAACACCCAGAACGTATCTGCCAGAGATGTTTGTCATGGCAATGTGGCTGGAGTCAGTAAAAATGACCCACCAATGGAAGCAGCTGTCTTCACAGCTCAGGTGATTATCCTGAACCATCCAGGCCAAATCATTTCTGGATACGCACCTGTGCTGGATGGTCACACGGCTCACGTTGCCTACAAGTTTGCTGTGCTGAAGGAGAAGATTGATCGTTGTTCTGGAAAAAGGCTGGAAGGTGGCTCCATGTCCTTGAAATCTGGTGATGCTGGCATCGTTGATATGGTTGCTGGCAAGCCTAGTGTGTTGGGAGCTTCTCTGGTTAGCCTCTTTGGGGCCATTTTGCTGTTCCTGACAGGAGACAGACGGTTGCTGTGGGTGTCATCAAAGCAGTGGACAAGAAGGCAGCTGGAACTGGCAAGGTCACCACGTCTGCCCAGAAAGCTCAGAGGCCTGAATGAATATTATTCTCAATACCTGCCACCCCAGTCTTAATCAGTGGTGAAAGAATGGTCTCAGAACCCTTTATGTCCATTATCCATTTAATTTTAATAGTAAAAGACTGGTGAATGATAACAATGCATCGTAAAACCTTCAGAAGGAAAGGAAAATGTTCTGCGGACCATTTGTTTTGTGTGTAAATGTGGCAGTTTTCAGTTATTAGTTTTTTTTTTTAATGAGTACTTTTTAATGGAAACAACTTGATCAAAAATCTGTCCCTGAACTTCAAGACCCATTAAAACAAAGGTTTAATGAGAAAACTGTGTCTTCTTTTGGTCAACACTGTAACTTCATGCAGTACTCTTCAGGTAAAAGATTAAGAGTTGCCCATAACCTATTTCTGGTGTTACCTTATGTCAAAACTCAGAATTTGGGTTAACATTTTTTTTCTGGATGGGAATTCTTTTCACCTTGTCTGAGGGAGAGACGTCATCTATTTAAGAACATAGTAACAAGCTATGGGGAAAGGGGATCTGTTGGTGCAACATATCATAGCTTAGAAGAGATAAGCAAAGAGTAACAGTATAAATAAATAAATAAATAAATAAATAAATAAAATAAAAAGTTAAATTCTGTAATACTAAAATCAGTGTGTCGCATATAATTTGTATTCTATCAATATTGGGTAAACTCGGTGATACCAAAAAAAAGGGGGGGGGGGTCAGGGTTAAGATTTTAACAGATACCTCACCAAAGAAGATACACACACGGCAAATAAGCATATGAAAAGATTTTCCACATCATACATCATCAGGGAAATGCAAATTGAAACAACAATGAGGTATGCTACACATTTATTAGAATGGTCGAAATCCAGAACACTGACAACACACAATGCTGGTGAGGATTTAGAACCACCGGAACTCTCATTTAATGCTATAGGAATGCAAAATGGTACAGTCATTTTGAAGGACAGTTTGGCAATTTCTTACACAACTCAACATACTCTTACTGTATGATCCAGCAATCGTGCTCTTTGGTATTTACCCAAAGGAGTTAAAGACTTATGTCCACACACATACACCTGCATGTGGGTGTTCGTAGCAGTTTTACTCATAATGGCCAAACCTCGGACACAACCAAGATGTTCTTCAGCAGGTGAGTGGATAAAGAAAGTATAGTATATCCAAAGACTGGAATATTATTCAGCAATGAAAAGAAATGAGCTATCAAGGCATGAAAAGACATGAAAGAAATTTAAATGCATATTACTAAGTAAAAGAGGCCATTCTGAAAAGTTGTAACATTTTAAAACCTAGGTTCTTCCAAAGGCTTTATGTTTAATTCACAACTCCTACCCTTATTTATGTCTAGTAATTTTTATATGGAAATAATATTAATCACTTTCATTTTTTCTCTCATTAATGTTGAATTAACTAAATTTAAGTAGTAAGTTGTCCTAAGTAATTAACCCTATTTATAAGCTTATGATTTAAGTCTCTGAAACATTTTAAGTGCATTTAAAATTAAAATATAAGGCTTTCTAAAACACTTCAAACATCTGATGTGGCAAACTTATAAAACTAACAAGCAAAATTTTTCTAGGCCTTTAAGTAAT
The DNA here is from genome assembly GCF_018350215.1 of Panthera leo. Classification (NCBI taxonomy): domain Eukaryota; kingdom Metazoa; phylum Chordata; class Mammalia; order Carnivora; family Felidae; genus Panthera; species Panthera leo. Next base: position 11,232,411 of record NC_056687.1, read on the forward strand.
TATTAAAATTTCATAAACCCAGGGAATGGAGTTTCTTAAGATTCATGGTGGATGACTATCAAATGTTTTCTAGTATTAATGCTCCCCTCTTTGCCTTTAGTTAAAACCTCTGAGCTTTAGCTGGACATATGTCCACCCAACAATAGACTACATTTTGCAGACAGCCGTGGCCATGTGACTAAGTCTGGACCAATGGGATGCAAGTAGATATGGTATATACTACAACCAGATCATCTCCCTTAAGACACTTGCCGTGGACCCACTTCTTTCCCACTTCCCTGGGATGTGGTGGTGAGCAAACATCAACCATGCTGACGAAGAGAACACAGGCAATGGCAGAGCCAAAGGAGAAAAGGAATCCATTCCCCAGACCTCACACAGCAAAGCTGCTTGGCTTACAGCTTTGGACCCCTTACTACTTGACTGTTACATGAGAGTGAACAAACTTCTGTCATCTTTGAGCAATTGTACTTTGGGGTTAGATCGTTCCCCAATAATACAACATTCAAAGACTTCCTACAAACTCAATTAATTGTAATTTCTTAAACGTTTCAAATTCAAATTGCAAGTCCAAAAGCTCGGTTTTCTCATATGTTCGATTTTCTTCAATGTTTCAAGTTCTCTAAGTAACACATAGATTATAATGATGATTCAACACTTGTTTCTGCTGTTACCACGAAAGGGATGCCATATTTCATGGGATCTAAGATGTCTTCGATTTGTAATAATATCACCATTTAAAATTGATGCCACAGATTGCAGAATGCATTCCAAATTCCAAGATGTTAAAACAGAAAAAGTAGCAATACTCTGGTCCTAGTTCAGCTCACCATCTATACTGATCTGTGCATTTTCTTCAGGTTACAAACTTACTTACCCAACCAAGAGAAGAAGATTTGCTGCCGTAGGCCATCTGAATCTAGCAGTGGAAGATTCAGGATTTTGAAGTAGTTACAGGTTCAAGTTCTTGGTAGAGAAGTGAAGGCAGGACCTGGATGTGGGTGCTTGGTACGTCCAGAATGACTCTACCTGAGAAGCTGGATATACCAGTTGGGATACTGGAGTTTGACTTTGTCCTGTCCAAAGGAAGCTCTGTGCCCACACCTTTAACCCAGAATCTAATTTCGTAACACGGTCTTCTGTGTTTTCTGGGTGGCTCTCAAGTTTCTCCCTCAACGTATTTTAATTGCATCTTCTTTCAACTTCTTATCGCTTGATTTGAGTAGACATACCCCATACAGACTCACACCCATACATACACATGGCAGATTGCAGCTGTAAGATTAGGGTTATTTGAATGCTTTCTGCAATACTCTATATTTTATATTTTTGCCTATCTCATTGGCCACCATTTTGTAATCATGGCAGTGAACAGGCAAAAACAGGGATTTATTGCAGGATTCCAGACTATCTCCTAGATCCTGGGATAGGATCTGGGGCTCCTGAGGAGCTAGATGTGACATTTTTGGTTTCTCTGGGACTACATGTATCTGTCTCTGCTCTGCTCATGAACCATCTGACCCTGCCTCCCCCTTCTCCCCACCCCATCTTGTCTCTCTGGACACAAGTGCTGTCTGGTTCTCCGTGCCCACTTGGAAGATGGCTAGCCCATAGCCGGAATGTCCTGAGGACAAACATGCTGAGTTCAAGTGACCAACAACACTGACACTCATCTTTCATATGAAATCCATCTTGAATCCACAACAGTGTAGCCATGAAATGCAAACACTTAGTCCTCAGGAAAGAGCCGTCCTCGGAAGCTGCAGACAGGGCAGGTCTCACCAAAGATGGCTGCTTGGGGGGAGTAGAGTTTGGTGGCTGAGGATATGGAGCCCAAGCCAGACTGCCTGGATCCAAACCCAGGTCCTGCTGCTTCATGGCTGTGTGACCTTGACCAAGTAACTGAATGCTCAGAGCCTTAGTTTCTGTAACATAATCTGTAACATAATCATACCTGAGGCATAGGGTTGTGGCAAGGATTTCATGATGTATGTGGAAAACATGGGGAAATCTGCCACGTGGGAAGTATTCAATAACTAGTTTGCCATGTATTCTGATGGCAGAGACAGGAAACAGAAGCAGGTTGTGTGAATGTGCTCTCCACCTCAGGTGCTGGAATCTTTGCATTTATGCCTCTGCTTGTTTATTTGTTTATCTAAATCAACTGCTTTGGCTCCCATCTACCAAACCTAGCAAGCTATTCCATCTCAGTCATGACTTGCTTCTGGAATGCTCATTCTCCATCCAGACCAAAGAGATGCATCCAGAGGTAGAGGATTGCATCCCCCCAGGCCAACATGAGTGTGAGTTCATTGATTCACTCACTGTGGAGTGGTCATTATATGTGCTGAGGACTGGGGATGCAATGGTGACCAAAAGCACCATGGTGACCTTTCTGCCTCTGGAAGAACAACTTCAAAAGTGTAATCGGCAAGGCTTGGTGATCGGATGGATGTGGAGGGTGAGCGTGAGGAGGGGGTCAACAGCATGCCTGGGCTTTTGTTTTATGTCATTGGATAGACACTGATGACATTTAAGGAGACAACGTGAGAGGGAAGTCACAATTCTTGTTTGGGGCAAAAGCCAGGATGTTTGGAGTGAGAGTGGGGCACCGAGAATCAGGCTGCCAAGCCCCAGCCCAGCCCCACACTCAGCAGCATTGTAACATCAGGCGAGTCCCTTAACCTCTCTGTCGGTTTTCATGTCTGAAAACGAGGAAAGTAATAGCTTTAGGTCACAGGGCTGTTGTGAAGATAAAACATATTTATACAGGCGTATCTCATTTTATTGTGCTTCCCTTTATTGTGCTCTGCACATATTGCGTTTCTTACAAATTGAAGGTTTGTGGCAACCTGGCATCGAGCGAGTCTATTGGCACCATTTTTCCAACGGCAATTGCTCACTTCCTGTCTCTGTGTCACATTTTGGTAATCTCACCATATTTCCAACTTTTTCATGGTATTTGTTACGGTGACGGGCTCGCTGATTGCATCTTGCTGAAACCTAAGATGATGGTTAGCATTTTCTAAATGAAAGTATTTTTAAGGACGGTATATACATCGTTTTTTTTAAGACACAATGCTATTGCTTACTTAAGAGACCCCAGTGTAGTATAAACATAACTTTTGTGTGCACTGGAAAACCAAAAAATCCATTGACTTGCTTTATTGCAATATTCACTTTATTTTGATGGTCTGGAACCGAAACCACGATATCTACAAGGTGTGCCTGTACACATAAAATGTCTGCAACTGTGCCTGGCTCTCTAAGTGTCAGCCTTTGGCACATGATGGGTTTGAGGTGCCTTTGAACCATCAGCAGAATGCAAGCTCCCGAGAGCAGGGATGTGGTCAAATTGCTCTTGGATCCTGGCCCCTGGTATAGCGGCTGACACATAGAGAGCACCCAACAAATATTTGTTAGCAGGACAAGGTAAGGATTTTGTCTAGAGGGTGGAATGCGAATATCAACCTATGAGTCCCTGTATGGGTAGGAGCTGAAGTCTTTGGCTAGGTTGAGTCCCTAGGGAGGGAGAATAGAGGGAAAAGGGTCTGAGCTGGAGGGCTTGAGGAGCCTTAGACCTGGGGCCAGGGGGTCCATTTGGGACATGGGTGTCTCCCATTTCTGCCCCCACACCCCTTGCCTTTTCAGCCTCATTCTCCCCAGGGATCCCGAAACATAAACATTCCAGGGACTATTTGAAGACAGCTTGAACCTTAGGATAAGGATGCTGGCCTTTCCATCCTAGTGTGGGGTGGGAAAACGTGGCATTTTCTACTCCTGGATCCACAGCTGGGCAGAACAATAATATTGCAACACCACTGGAGTTTTTCTTCCTACGAATCTATCCTGTGGAGAGTCAGCTGTAACCCATGCCGGCTGTCCTGTTCCTGCAGCCGAAGTCCCGTATGCCACCCCCCCACCCCCTCCCTTTCCTCCCTCTGCTCTTGTTGGAAGACCTCGCAGGTGCCAGAGACTGGCCCTGAACTCTTTCAGGATGGTCACCCTGTCATGGCTCATATGCCTCCCTGGGCCAGCTGTCTGGCAATTTCCCCCGTCTTTGATGGTGTTATTTCCCCACGGCCTGCAAGTTCACTCTTGGCATGCCAGGGTGGGGCACTCAGCCAGAGGGGCCCACAGGAGGCTGAGCGCCTACACTTGTGAGCCCATCTCAACGCCTTCATGACCAGTATCAAGGGCAGGCTGTGGAAATGAGCAGGGAGAGGGTCTGGTTCCCAGTGGAGGGCCTGCCAGAAAGCCCCAGCCTGCTTCCGTGAACTTCCCCAGCTCAGCAGATAGAGCCCAGGCCACAGAGGACAGAGAGGGGCAGAGGGAGGACCAGGGCAGTCTTGTCCTTGAAAACCTGAGGAAACAAGGTCGCTGTCAAATTAGGTTTCAGGGTTTTAAAAAGTTATTTTTTTTTTTTTAATTTTTTTTTTCAACGTTTTTTATTTATTTTTGGGAGAGAGACAGAGCATGAACGGGGGAGGGGCAGAGAGAGAGAGGGAGACACAGAATCGGAAGCAGGCTCCAGGCTCCGAGCCATCAGCCCAGAGCCTGACGCGGGGCTCGAACTCACGGACCGCGAGATCGTGACCTGGCTGAAGTCGGACGCCTAACCGACTGCGCTACCCAGGCGCCCCAAAAGTTATTTTTATTATATGCATTTTCCCATTGTAAGATCAATAAAATCTCATTACAGAAAATTTGGGAAACAGGAACAAAAAATGCCCCAAATCCCACAGTGCAAACCCAGCCACTGTTGACATTTTAGAGGTTTGTTTCTAAACTTCCTATGTGTGTGTTTTTATTTACATAGTTTTAATCATGCTGTATATATATTTCTGTGTTCTATTTTCTTCTTGGTATGTAATCGTTAGCATTTCCATGTTCTTTTTTTAAATTTTTATTTTTTTTACATTTTATTTATTTTTGGTAGAGAGAGCACAAATGGGGGAGGGTCAGAGAGACGGAGACACAGAATCTGAAGCAGGTTTCAGACTCTGAGCCGTCAGCACAGAACCCAACGTGGGGCTCGAACCCACAAACTGCGAGGTCATGACCTGAGCCGAAGTCGGACGCTTAACCGACTGAGCCACCCAGGCGCCCCTCGTTTCCATGTTCTTAACTGACCTTTGTAACTAGTATTAAACACTGTTACACTATATTCTACCCAAGGAAATGCTGTTGTCCACTGAATCATCCCCTTTTGGACATTCTGGTTCACACTTTTTCACTCTTCGTTCTTATAGCTAATTCCAAGATGAACATCCTTCTGCATCGGATTTTTCTGCAGTTAGGAATGCTTCCTTTGGTTGGCATCCCAAAGTAGGACGCCTTGAATCATTTATGGCTCCTTAGGTCTATTGCCACTGTTTTTTCCAAAGGGCGTGCCGGCAGTGTGGAGCAGATTGGAATCGGAAGCAGGGGAAACTGAGGTCCAAAGAGCAAGGACCCTCTGCTCTCAGTACCCCAGAAACTGCAACGTGACTTCCCCAGGGCTCGGGCGAGAGGTCAGAGGTTCTAGGAAGAGGACCTGGGGATGACGGGAAACGCCTGATTTATGTGAAAATCTGTGCCAAAGAATGTGAGTAATAAGTCGATGTGTAATTGCCCGTGTGCGGATGTCGTGTTCCCAGGCCTCCCCAGAGCTGCACCGCCCTGAGCAGCTGATTGCTCGAGTGCTATATAGCAGTGAATTACAGGAGAAGGACAGGTGAAGGCCACAATCCTAGGGGTGTAACATTTAAAGGAGAAGCTCTAATCACCTGGCAGGTGGCATGGAAAGTTACTGAAGGACAGAATGCACCCCACCCCGATGGCTCCTGGAAGCCACCTCGCCCCCACCTCACTTAGAGCATCATATAAAAAGAGAGTTCCAGCACCTGCTCCCTGCTTGGTTCCAGGCTGCCTGCCTCAGCCATCCTGGATTGCATCCTTTCGATGTACAGTCTTACTGGACATTCTTTCATGTTTCAATTATGTCCAATGGCAAGGTCCTTGTATGTTTGAATTTGGTTCCTTCAAACCATAATTCTGGTTCCAGCACCACCTGCTAGCATCTAGCAGGCTTTGGGGCACCTCTCCGCTTCTTCCTTTCCCATGCCATCAGGACGACCGCACCTCCCTCCCTGAGCTCTCTCCTTGTGCGGTTGGGTTCCACGGCCCAGACCCCGCTGGCATCTGTATCTTCCCCCGGCCCAGACTTTTCTGTTGGGCTCCAGGCCCACATTCCAGTCTGGAATTCCAAATGCAGTTCAGACGCAGGAGTCCAGGTGAACCCGGCATCTCCCCCTTTGGGTTGCACCCGCCCCAGCCCCTCGTCCTGTGAGTGGTACCACGAAACAGCCAGGTCTTAGGCCAGAAAGGCAACCCTCCCAGGCGTGCCCTTACTTCTTCCCTCCCATCCAATCAGTCGCCAAGTAGTTTTCAAATCCAGCCCTTCCTTCTGACCCACCTCCCTCCGGGGTCCTCGAATTGACTCCTGGGATCACTCCTCACTGACCCAAGTCTTCCTTCTTTCCCTCTGTGGCTCCCAGAGTGCTCCTTCTCAAATGTCCATCTAATCAGGTCACTTCTCTATTTCAAAGTCTAGCTGGCTCCTGGAGCAAGGGATGCTACAAGGTAACATTCCAGATCCTTTGATTCATTTACTCATTCGGCAGATACTTACTGAGGTCCTACTATCTGACGGGCACCGTGCCAGCAGTAGGTATGCATTGAGAAAGAGAACAAACACAGCGATATAATATTCAGTGAAGTTCAAGGTCACCTGTGAATGGCTCTTCCATACATATCCAGTTTAATCTCTCAATGCATCCCTGCCTTTTACCATGTAGTCCTATCCATGACCTTGCACGTCCCTGCCTTTGATGAGTTGCTTCCCAGACTTGTCTAGGCTTCTCCGTTTCTTTGGATAAACGTGTTCTTCCTAACTCACTTGTGCTCTCTCAGCTCCTCGAAAGCTTTCCCTAACACCCCACCCCAACTCCTCCGGATTGACCTGCCCTTCCTCTATGCCCCAGCACCTGTGTTTACCTCTGTGATTGTATTTACTATGCAGTGTGGTGACATAATTTACTGGCCTGTATTCTCTTTCACACACACGCACACACACACACACACACACACACACACACACCTGCTCCTTAAGATAAGAATATTTTTTATCACCCAGGCTCAGCAATGTGTGGTACATAGTCAGCCTTTGGCAAATATACCATATAAAAGTAACACACCATTCTTGTTGTTGAGTTAGTATCATATTTAATATGATATATAAATTTATATAATTCATAATAAATACAGGTAACCATCTTGGTCACTTTGGATGCAACATTTAATAAGCTATTGAGAGAGTAGCATTAAGTACATCTATTCAGTGCCCATCGAACTAGTTTTTGCTTGGTGCCTACTATGTGCCAGACATCATGTTAACACTAGAGATACGACAGTGAAAAAGTTAGACAAAACCCCTCTCCTCATGGAGCTTGTATTCTAGTGGGAACTTCCTTCTAGTGGGAAAGGAAGGAGGGAACTAATTCTTGAGACTTAGCGGAACAGTGGAAGTAGGAAAAAATGTTTAGAAAATATTCCATATGAAGCCATTCTAGACCATCTCCATCAAGATCTTGAGTGGCTTGACTCAAAATTCTCAGCTTGGTCCTCTCTCTATCCTTCCCTCCTTCCCTTCCTTCCTTCCTTCCTTCCTCCCATCCTCCCTTTTTCCCTTCCTCCCTCCCTCCCTTCTTTTTGGTTTGTTTTAGTTATACAAAATCATACCTATAACTTCTCCCAACAGCACTCAACCCTCTCCCTATAGGCAACCACCATTTTTAGGTATGGATACTTCTGAAATTATTCCTTATGTGTATGTATATATGACCATATATCTAAAAGTATATGGTACTGTCTTGTTTTGGTATGAATGTACTACATTGTGTGTATCATCCTGCAACCTGCAAATTGTTTAGTTTTCTCGGAGGTAATAATATGTCTTCAAAAACTCCCCACTGTCACTATGTAAAAATCTATTTTTTTTTAAAACTGCTACTTAGCATCTCAACATGCCATAATTTGCCTGTATCTTGGTGTATTTAATCATTCTTTTTTGTATTTAGTTACTTGGTTCTATAATGACTCATTATCCAATAGAGCAAATCCTTCTGTGTTATTATTCTTCTTACGAGTGCTTTGCTAAAAGAATAAATGCTGTTAAAATGTCCATATCATCCATAACAACCTACAGATTTCATTCAATCCCTATAAAAATATCAAAAGCATTTATCACAGAACTAGAACAAACAATTCCAAAATTTGTATGGAACCACAAAAGACCCGAATATCCAAAACAATCTTGAAAAGGCAAAACAAAAGTGGAGATATATCACAATTCCAGATTTCAATTTATATTACAAAGCTGTGGTAATCAAAACAATATGGTACTGGTACAAAAATAGACACATAGATCAATGGAACAGGATAGGAAATCCAGAAATAAACCCACAATTGTATGGTCAATTAATCTTTGACAAAGGAGGCAAGAATACACAATGTGAAAAAGACAGTCTCTTCAACAAATGGTGCTGGGAAAACTGGGCAGCAACACGCAAAAGAATGAAAATGGACCACTTTCTTACACCATACACAAACTCAAAATAGATTAAGAACCTAAATGTGAGATCTGAAACAATAAAAATCCTAGAAGACAGCACAGGCAGTAACGTCTCTGACATTGGCTGTAACAACATTTCGCTAGATGTCTCTTGAGGCAAGGAAAACAAAAAAGCAAAAATTTGGGGACTACAAAATAAAGAGCTCTGCAAGACAAGGAAATGGTCAACAAAACCAGACAACCCACTGAATGGGAGAAGATACTTGCAAATGACACATCTGATAAAGGGTTAGAATCCAAAATACATACAGAATTTATACAACTCCACACCAAAAAAAAAAAAAAAAAAAAAAAAATCAATAGAAAATGGCAGAAGACATGAATAGATATTTCTCCAAAGAAGAGATCCAGATGGCCAACAGACACATAAAAAGATGCTCAACATCACTCATCGTTAGGGAAAAATGCAAATCAAAACCACGATGAGATATTACTTCACACCTGTCAGAACGGCTAAAATCAAAAACATAAGAAACGACAGGTGTTAGCGAGGACGTGGAGAAAGGGGAACCCTAGTGCACTGTTGGTGGAAATGTAAACTTGTGCAGCCACCATGGAAGACAGTATGGTGGCTCCTCAAAAAATTAAAAATATGATCCAGTAATTGCACTACCGGGTACTTACCCAAAGAATTTGAAAACACAAATTCAAAAGGATATATGCAACCCAATGTTTATTGCAGCATTATTTACCATAACCAAATTATGGAAGTTGACCAAGTGCCCACCAATGGATGAATGGATAAAGAAGGTGTGGTAAATATACACAATGGAATATTATTTAGCCATAAAAAATGGGATCTTACCATTTGCAACAACATAGATGGGTCTAAAGAGTGTAACGATAAGCAAAATAAGCTAGTCAGAGAAAGACAAATATTACATGATTTCACTCATATGTGGAATGTAAGAAACAAAATAAATGAACATAAGAAACAAAAGAGACAAACCAAGAAACAGACTTTTTTTTTAACTTTGATTTTTTAAAAAATGTGTATTTATTTATTTTGAGAGAGAGAGAGAGGCACCGAGAGAGGGAGAGAGAGAGAATCCCAAGCAGCCTCTGTGCTGTCAGCACAGAGCCTGACATGGGGCTCATTCTCAAACTGTGAGACCATGACCTGAGCTGAAGTCAAGAGTTGGACACTTAACCAGCTGAACCACCCAGGCGCCCCAAGAAACTGACTCTTCACTATAGAGAACAAAGTGACGGTTACCAGAGGGGAGGGGAGTCGGGGGTGGGTGAGATAGATAAAGGGGATTAAAGAGCACACTTATCTTGATGAGCACTGAGTGCTGTATGGAATTTTGCATCACCATATTTTACACCTAAGGCTAATATATCACTGTATGTTAATTACCCTGGAATTAAACATTTTTTAATGAGAATTTCAAAAAGTGCTTTACTCTTCTTGGTCCTTTGCATTTCTATACCTGTAGGTTCTTTTGGATATTTTACACATACTCTGATATAATCTATATATAATGAGAGTTGTATATTTTTCTTTCCGATTAATATATCTTTCATTTCCATGTCTTGCTTTTCTTCATTGGGTAGGACTTCCAGTACAATGTTGAATAGGAATAAAAGTGGACATTTTTGCCTTTTTCCCCACTTTCAGAGTGAAATCTTTCAACATTTCACCAATGAGTAAGATGTTTGCTATAGCTTTTGTTTTTTATTCAAGGTAAGTTTCACCAGATTGAGGAAGTTCTCCTCTATGCCCAATTTTCTAAGAATACTTTTGTATGGATGATAATATTGTATTAAGCTTTTTATTTTAATCCCAGTACAGTTAATGTAGAGTGTTATATTAGCTTCAGGTGCATAATACAGTGATTCAACAATTGCACACACTACTCAGTGTTCATCATGATAAGTGTATTTTAAAAGGATAATAAAGGGGAGCCTGGGTGGCTCAGTCGGTTAAGCATCCGACTCCAGCTCAGGTTATGATCTCACGGTTCGTGAACTTGAGCCCCGCATCGGGCTCTGTACTGACAGCTTAGAGCTTGGAGCCTGCTTCGGATTCTGTGTCTCCCTCTCTCTCTCTGCCCCTCCCCTACTCATGCTCTGTCTATCAAAAAAATGAATAAACATTAAAAATAATAATAATAAAACAATAAAAGGATGATAAAATGTCTCAAAAGATTTTTCTTCATCTCTGGGATAATCACAGCTTTATTGGTTCTTGTGGTAACTTCTACTGATTCTCAAATGTTATTCTTGGAGCTGATTTAATTCCATCATGAAATTATCTTCTACTTAATGCTAAATTTGGTTGGCCGGTGTTTGTTTGGGACTTTTGCTTGTGGATTCTGTAGTAAGATTGACCTGAATTTTCCTTCCTTTTCAAGTTTTGGCATCAAGGTTATGCTTTCCTCATATAATGACTGTTAGATTATTTTTTCTTCTTCTAGTTTCTGAGACCATTTGTGTAAGATTGGTGTTATTCTCTAAATTTGTGCAAATTCACCATTGAAGACTTCAGCGACGAGAGTTTTCCTTGAGAGGAGGTTTTAAATAATAATTAAATTTCTCTAATAGCTATTCAGGTAATATGTTTTTCTCGAGTCTATTTTGATATGTGGAAATTTTCTAGGAACTTCCTTCTTCCTTTTTTACACACAGTCTTTTCAAACTCCCCTCTTAAAAAAAAACCTCTTATCTTTTTGAGGCCGATGGGATCTGCAGCGAAGTTCCTCTTTCAATTTTTGCCTCTTTGGTCTACTTTAATGTAGATAATACTATATTATATGCTATATACTATAATCTATATATATATACTATCTATATATGCCATATACTATAATCAAGCCTGGATCTGTACTGTCACACAAACACCATTTCCTTCGTTGTTCCTCTCATCTGGAAAGCCAGACTTCACTTCCCTGCCTTTTCAAATGATGCTCATCCATTAAGACTCCACACAAGTTTCATGTAGAATTTGATGACTATCTCATCCTGCACTCGGTTCTTTCTCCTCAGGACATCTATATATTTTTATCTCTAATCTCTATTTTTATCTCCAATTCGTTCCTAATCATACACTTTTTCTGTTTTATTGTTTTGTCCCCTCTAATCAAACTGTCTGTTCTGAAGGTAAGAACAAAGACATTTTCAAATTTCCCATAGCAGTCAGATGGTGATAATTACACAGAAGGGCTCAGTTAAAGAAGAATACTGACTGAGAGACTAATCCTATAGTCCTATAAACTCAATGCTACAGAAATATCACAAAAAGTAATACAGAAATATTGCCAAAAAATCACAATCTCACAGTCTCACTGCTTGATTGATAAAACAGTAGAATAACATACTAAGGATAGGAAAAAATAAAAGCACAACTAAAACTGTTCATATGCCAACTCTTCAGTAGGAAAAGAGCATCACCCTTTTACACCAGCCTCCACTGTCTCTATTCCCACAAAACGTAAAGTCTGAACTTAATAAGCTTACGTGTGAAAGTTAAACAATGAAGTTACAATTTATTTTTTTAAATGTCAAGAAGCAAGTAAGCAAAATAAAACTAAAATGGGGAAGAAAACTACTTCTAACTGGAACTAAAAAAAAGCCCTGTTTATTACACGCTCTGATTAATCTTATCCAGATATGATACAATGTGGATTAAATGGAAAGACAACTTTGGGAGTCACTACACAATTCCATAGTGCATTAGTCTAGGACGATGGGACAGGTAAACCCATTTGGAGAATCATCAGAGAAGGAAAGTCATGAAGACATTGGGAAAACTACAAAAACTTGAGGGGACTTTGTAAGAGATTTTAGTCTGTTCTTAACCTGTTCAGGCTGCTATAACAAAAGTACTGTAGATTGAGAGCAACAGGAATTATTTCTCACAACTCTTGGGAAGTTCAAGATCAGGGTGCCCACAGATTCAGTGCCTAAGGAAGGCACTCTCCCTGGTTCACAAAAAGCTGACTTCTTGCCCGATTGTCACATGGTAAAAAGGCCAAGGAAGTTCTCTGGGGTCTCTCTTACAAGAACGTTAATCCCATTCACCGGAGCTCCACCCTCGTGATCTAAAAGGCCCCACCTGCAATACAATCACATGGGGGGGGGTTAGGTTTCAACATATGAATTGTGGGGTGACATGCACGTTTAGTCTATAGCATTCATTGATACTTGTGAAAAATTGAGATCCATGAGGCAAACTACTATAAAAATAGAGAAGATATTTGGAAGTTAAAAAAGAAACGTACATCAGAATAACCTTACTGGGGGTGCTGAATAGCAAAGACAAACACAGTGTTTGCACAACTAAAAAAAATGAAAACCAGGAAATGGACATTTTAAGACTAGGATATGAAATATGGGTAGAAATCTAAGAGAGCCATCCACTTAAATGAGTTCCAAAGGGCAATAATTCACTTGGGAGGAGAACCATAATCCATTAAACAGTTTTTAAAACCCCTCCCCTAAAGAAAGAGTTGGATTTTTATATCAAAGGAACCCACCAAACACATGTAGCAGGAATATTAAAGAAAACAGTCAACTAACCCTGCCGTGATGAGATTTATTTTCCCCATATTTATTCCCCAAATAATAAAGAAGAATGTATTTCCCCATATATTTAACGTATAAAACAGGATGATTTGATATGTGTACACATCGTGAAGTGATGACCTCAATCAAGCTAATTAACACATCCATCCACTACCTCACACAGTTAACTTTTCCTGTTCACCTGTTTTTGGTGAGAACACTTAAGATCTACTCTCTTAGCACATTTCAACTATAACAGTACAGTATTATTAACTATATTAGTTCTACAGTCACCATGCTGTGCATTAGGTCCCCAGCACTTACTCATCTTACAACTGAAATTGTGTACCCCTTGGCCAACATCTCCCATTTTCCCCACCGCCCGGCTCCTGTCAACCACCATTCTACTCTCTCTGTGCATTCAACTTCTAAAAAATTCCACCTATAAGTGAGATCATACAGTATTTGTCTTTCTGTGTCTGGCTTATTTCACTTAGCATAGCATTCTCCAGTTCCATCTCTGTTGTCACAAAGCTGAAGATAAAAATCCTACACCCTTCCAGACAAAAACAGAAGACTACTGACGGAAGACTCACGTTGAAATTCTCATCTGCAGTTTTCAAAGGCTGGAAGAGAGAAACCACACTGACGGAATGCAGAGGGAATTCTAGAACTCCATTCCCAGCCAAACTAGGATTCTTGTATGATCAGAAAAAGAAGGCAGGTTTGGACATACAAAGATTCAAATTACATGTCACCCCATAATCTTTCTGATTATATCTTATTTAATTTTCCCACGATAACCGTGGGTATGACTTCTTATTAGCTCCATTATATAGATGAAGAAAACAAGACACACAAATAATTTGCCCAAGGTTGTACAGCCTTTTGGCAAAGCTGACCTTTGGACCCGTGAGACTGACTACACAGCCACCGCTCTTACTCATCTTTTTTACTCTGATGATAAACAATAAAACCATCTATTAAGTTATTCTAGGTGCTAAAGATATAGGTGTAAATAAAACAAAGGACCTATCCTTATCATATCTGCACTCTTGTGAGCACAAAGTCAACAAACATACATGTGCTATGAAGAAAAACAATGTAGAATAAAGAGTGAATGGAAAAAGCTGCTATTATTGATGATGGTGGTCAGAGACGGCATCTCTGAGGAGACACTGGATCAAAGACCAAATGAGGTGAGGAAGGCTGCCATGAGGATGTGGAGGGGAAGTGTTCCAAGCACCGAAAAGGCAGATGTAGTCTTGGAAAACTCAAGAAACAATAGGAGGCAGGTGTGGCTGGAGTCAAGTGAATGTAAGGAGAATAGTGGGAGGTGGAAGGGCGGAGGTACCAAGAAACCAGGTATCCTAAGGTCTGTGTACAATGGAAAGGACTTTGGATTATATTCTAATGTGATGATAAACAATAGGGGGAAAAAATCACTCTTTCTTTGGTTTGGAGGCAAGATTGTAGAAAGGCAAAGGGAAAGAATCAGGACAGTTAAGAATCTATTGTGATAACCCAGGAGAGATGTGATGTTGCTTTGGACCAGAATGACATTAGTAGAGGAACTGGAGATGTGCTTTGAAGATAGACCCAACAGAATTTCCTAGGAGATTGAATGTGAGGGGTATGAGAGAAAGCGGCTGTTCCAGTTTGATTTGGGCATGTTTGACCTGAGTAAGAGGGTTAATAGGATGCCATTCACAGAGGTGGAGAATACCCGAGGAAGACCAAATCTGGGGAGAGAACAAAGAGTTTCGTTTCGGACATGTTAGTTTTTGACATCCCTACTGGACATCCAAGGGGGGAGATGTCAAATTGGCGAGTGGAGTTTAGAGGTCAAGATTGGAGGCACAGATTTGAGAATTATCTGTGAAAGATGGTGTGTAAAGACACGGGACCAGGTGAGATCACCCCAAGTATGTGGTAAGTGAAGACAGAAGAGGTCTGAGGACTCCGTCTTGGCATACTCCATTATGTAGAAGTCAGGAAAAAGAGGAGAATCAAGCAAAAGAGAATGAGAGGGAGTCTTCTAGAGATAAGAGAATACTGGGAGTATGTGGTGTCATAGAAGCCACAGAAGGAAAGTAGCTTAAAGAAACCAATGCAGGGGCACCTGGGTGGCTCAGTCAGTTAAGCATCCGACTTTGGCTCAGGTCAGATCTCATGGTTTGTGGGTTCCAGCCCCACATCGGGCTCTGTGCTGACAGCTTGGAGCCTGCTTCGGATTCTGTGTCTCCCTCTCTCTCTCTCACTGCCCCTCCCCCACTCACACTCTGTCTCTGTCAAAAAATAAATAAATGTTATGCCATTCGCAGCAACGTAGATGGAACTGGAAGGTATTATGCTGAATGAAATAAGTCAGTCAGAGAAAGATAGCATATGTTTTCCCTCATGTGGATTTTGAGAAACAGAAGACCATGGGGGAGGGGAAGGGGAAAAAATAGTTACAAATAGAGAGGGGGGAGGCTAATCATAAGAGACTCTTAAATAAAGAGAACAAACTGAGGGTGGATTAGGGGGTGGGGGAGAGGGGAAAATGGGTGATGGGCATTGAGGAGGGCACTTGTTGGGATGAGCCCTGGGTGTTGTATACAAGCGATCAACTATGGGAATCTACCCCAAAAACCAAGAGCACACTTTACACACTGTATGTTAGCCAATTTGACAATAAATTATATTAAAATAAATAAACAATAAAGAAATAAATAAATGTTAAAAAAAGAAACCAATGCAAAAAATAATTACAGTGTTCTTATATCATTTAATTTAAAATTTTGTAAAGGAGACTTAAAATAATGTTACAAAACGTTGGAGGAAAACAATGTTTAAAAAAAATCCCTAAACAGTCTGAGGGGTGCTTCGAGGTAGTAGTTAAGAGCTTGGGAAAAACGAGACGACGCATATGAAACAAATATGGTACTTGGCACTTAGCACTCAGCACTCAACAAGCAATAATTATATGATTTCCATTATCATCATCAACAACAAAATCTAGGATGTACAGAGTTGAGTAGGGAGAGCAAGAGTGAAGCAAATTTCTCAGGTTGTGGAGATAATAGAAAGGAAGAGGAGTTATAAATGCTATTTAATTCTTGATGTTGATAGATAAATGTAGGTTAAAATAGATTTGTTGAAAATGTAAGACTATCTAACAGAATGAATTTTTTTCTTGCATCTCTTTTTTAAAAATCACTTTTATTTTTTAGATTGAGACATAATTTACAAAGCAGCATAAAATTCACCTTTTTAAAGTGTTCATTATATTTTAGTATATTCATAATGTTGAGTAACAATTTCCACAAAAAGAACCTTCGTTTCCATTGACAATCATGCCCCATTTCTCCCTCCCCCAACCCTAGCCCCCGGCAACCACAATTGTACTTTCTATCTCTACAGATTTGCCTGTTCTGGACATTTCATACTAATGGAATCAAACAATTTGTGGCCTTCGATATCTGACCTCTTTCATTTAGCATGATGTTGTTAAGGTTTATCCATGTGGTACCTCAAATCAATACTTCACTCCATTTAACGGCTGAGTAATAGTCCATTATATGGATATACCACATTTTGTTTCTCAGCTCATCAACTGATAGAATTTGTGCTGTTTTCACTTTTCTGGAAACTATGAATAACGCTGCTATGAACATTCACGTACAAGTCTTTGTGTGAACATACGTTATCATTTCTTGGGTATGTACCTGGGAGAGGAATTTCTGGGTCATATGGAAACGCTGTGTTTAACTTTTTGAGAAACTGTCCAACTTTTTTCCAGAGCGACTGCACAATTTATTTTACATTCCTATCAGTAATGTATGAGGGGTCAGTTTTTCCACATCCTTGTCAACACCTATTACTATCTGTCTCTGATTATAGCCATCCTAGTGAGTGTAAAGTATTTTATTGTGTGTTTGATTTGCATTTCCCTAGTGACTAATGGTATTGAGCATATTTCCATGTGCTTGTTACCCATTTGCATATCTGCATTGGGGAAATGTCTGTTCAATTCTTTGCCCATTTTTAAATTGGGTTGTCTTTTTATTGTTGAATTACGATAGTTCTTTATATATTCTGTATACCATATCTTTATCAAATAAATTATCTACAAATATTTTCTCCTCTTCTGTGGCTCTTTTCACTTTCCTGACAGGGTATAAATGGTCCCCAACTTACAATGGTTTGATTTATGAGTTTTGGGCTTTACAATGGTATGAAAGTGATATGCGTCCAATAGAAACCATAACCTCAGATTTCTAATTTTAATCTTTTCCTGGACTAGAAATATGCAGTATGATAGTCTTTCATACCTATGTTTTCTTCTAAGAGCTTTATAGTTTTAGCTCTTACATTTAGGTCTTTGATCCATTTTGAGTTAAATTTTAAAACTGGTGTGAGCTAAAGCGTCCACTTTCATTTTTTACACATGTGGATATCCAGTTGTCCCAGCACCATTTGTTAAAAAGATTACTTTTCCTCATTGAATTGTCTTCACAGTCTTGTTGAAAATAAATGCATGTCCCTAAATGTACGGGTTTATCCTTGGATTTTCAGTTCTGTTCCATTGTCTAGTCTATCTGTATGCCAGCACCACACCATCTTGATTACACAGCTTTAAGTTTTGAAATTGGAAAATGTGAATCCTCAAACTTTCTTCTTTTCTTTTCTTTCTTTTTTTTTTTTTTCCAGAATTGCTTTGGCTTTCACTCATCCCTTGTATTTCTATATGCATTTTAGGATCAACTTGTCAACTTCTGCAAAGAGCAGCAGCTGGAATTTTGATAGGGATTGTGGTGAACCTGAAAATCAATGTAGGTGATATTGCCTTTCTCTGATCCAGAACGCAGGATGTCTTCCCATTTGTGTAGGTCTTCTGTGGGTTCTTCTACCGAGGTTTTACAGTTTTCAGCATGCAAGCCTTGTGCTTTTTTTGTTAAATTTATTCTTAGGTATTTTGTGGGTGCTATTATACCTGGGATTATTTTCTTAATTTCATTTTTGGATTTTCCATTGCTAGTGTGTAGGAATGCAACTGATTTTTTTTATACTGATTTTTTCTTTTTTGTGAATTCCTGAAGATTTTATATATATGACTTTTTTCCCATTTCTTTCTTTTGTCATGGTTCCCTTTAGTTGCATCTTTTTAAACATACTTAACAAAGCTGATTTACTTTGTATAAGAAGTTCAATTTGTGTCTCCTCAGAGACTGTTTCTAGTGACTCTTTTCTTGTTGTGTATGGGACCTACTTTCTTTTCATGTCTCATAATTTTTTGTTGAAGACTGGGCATTTTGAATAATATAATGTAGCAGCTCTGGAAATCAAATCTCATCCCAGGCTTCTTGTTTGTTTTGTGTTTGTTTGTTTATTGAGTTTTCTGCACTGATTCTGTAAAATGTATATTCTTTACTGTATGAGGCCACTGAAGTCCCTGATCAGTTAACTTAGTGGTCTGTTAATGATGCAACAGAGACTTCCTTAGATGACTGGAACCAATAAGGCTCCCAGTCCTTGCCAAGACATTTAGCCAAATACCTACAACTCCATCCTAACCAGTGGGGAGAGCTAGGGACTTCTCAGGTCTTTCCTAAACACACATAACAGCCCTGCGCAGGCTCAGAGTCCTACACATTTGCATGGTCTTCTGAGTTCCCAGGGATACTTCGGAGATTTTCAAAGCCCCCTATGGACATCCATTCTTCGGCTTTTCCTTTTAAGCCTTTTGGTTAGCCTATTGTTTGTCCCAACTGTTTTCTGCCACCTCAAGGAGCTGTGATGTTCAATAATTGCCTCTGATTCTTTTCAACACACACCCCTGGGGAAGAGGCTGTTTGTGCTAGATGAGCTCAGAGTCAGATCAAATAAAGACAGCTTTGCAAATGGGGTCTTCCAAGGAACCATCAGACAGGTCAAATAATGACAATTCTCTAAGCATGGGGCTTTCAAGGAGCTCCAGCCCCATTCTGTACCCCCCACTCCCCAGGGGCGACCAGGCTGCCCATTTTCACTGTGACTGCAGGCTCTTGGCTTTCCGGGCTGCGGCAGTGCTGGGGAGGGGATATGGAAAGAGGGCAAGTTAAAGTGACACAAAGCTCATTGTTCTTACCAGGATTCAGCTATTTTTCTTGAATAGATGCTCTGCAGATTGCTGCAAGGCTTTGGTTAGTTTCCAGAGTTCTGAAAAAGTCAATTCTGAAATTATTTGCCAAGGTTCTTGTGGCGTTTCTGGAAGAGGGAATTTTTGGAGGTCCTTCATTTTTACTAATGTCCTAGAATATAATTTTGATGGAGATTTTCAAACCTCTAGAAGTGTGCTAGCTACATGTGGTTATTGAACCTTTGAAATATGGCTACTGCAAATTGAGATGTGTTGTACCTGTAAAATACATACTGGAATTCAAAGACAATACAACAACAAAAAATTTAAACATTTTCTAATAATTTTTACTTTGAATATATTGATATGATAATATTTCAGCTATCTTGCATTAAATAACATTTTTATTAAAATTAATTTCACTTTTTTTTTTACCTTTTTAATGTGTGTGGTTGTCAGAATTCTTAGATGACCCCCAGCATCATGCCTCTGTGGCTGCTAGAAAATTTTAAATTACATATGTGGCTCTCATTACATTTCTGTCAGACAGTGTTTGTCTAGAAAGAAAAAAAGTACAAAAAAACACATAGTAAGCTAGTAAAATAAAATATATTAAAAATTAGAAGCAAGCAGTAAGAATAATAAACAGAAAATATAAACCATGATGAAATAGAATGAGACTAAGCCTATTTGTTTGTTAGATCTGAATAGAATACAGACATTGGAAAGATGAAGCGTTGTCCCTCAGAGCTCTCAGCTTGGATGGAGGTTTGAAGGCTGGAGTTTTACTGGGAAATGCCCTCAGGTACAACACCTGCGTAGGAATGAACAAAGTAGGAGGGGACAGAAGAAGTTGAACGGAGATGTGTTTGGAACAGGGGCCCTAGCTGATCCCAAAGGAAACTCTGAAGCTGGGAAGGCTTTTCAGAGTAAAAGCTGAGCCTCTGTACCCTGCACTGAAGGACCCCTGGATGGGAGCTGCCGCCTGGGAGAAGGTGTCATTTTGATCAAGGGCAAAGCCTAGCCTGTGATCTGTCACCGATCCATTTCCTGACAGCTGGGGAAATGAGTGCCTCAACTCTAAGACAGGATCTGGGGAGCATGCCCTTCCATCCACTAAATTAAGTGGAAAAAAAGTGGGTTATAGATAGTATGCTTGATATGCTAAACATTAAAAATACATGTTTATATGCAGGTATTAGAGGGGCACCTGGGTGGCTCAGTTTGTTAAGCGTCTGACTTCAGCTCAGGTCATGATCTCACCGCTCATGAGTTCCAGCCCTGCGTTGGGCTCTGTGCTGACAGCTCAGAGCCTGGAGCCTGCTTCCGGTTCTGTGACTCCCTCTGTCTCTGCCCATCTCCTGCACACGCTCTGTCTCTTTCTCTCAAAAATAAGTAAACTTTAAGAAAAAAAAAGAAAGGTTAGGAAAGGTACACATCAAACCATTAAGAGAGGGGCACCTGGGTGGCTCAGTCAGTTAAGGATCCGACTCTTGATTTTGGCTCGGCTCATGATCTCATGGTTCGTAAGATCAAGCCCCACATTGGGCTCTATGCTCGCAGCATGGAGCCTGCTTGGGATTCTCTCTCTCCCCATCTCAATCTCTGCCCCTCCCCCACTCGCTCTCTCTCTTTTTCTCTCAAATAAATAAAAAAAGTTTAAAAAAAAACATTGAGACTCTTTGTGGGGAGAAGGGAAGGGTTGGCAGTAGCTGGAATGGGGGAAAATATGTACTTTCGAGTATTCTAATTGTTTTTACAATGATTGCATATTACCAGGGAATGGGAGGGATAAATATATGAAAATTAAGGACAGATTTACAGTATGGGCGTGCCTTATGGTGATCAACTGCAGTACAGGATTCAACTCTCAATTAGAATTGCTTTCTCAATTTTGCCTCCAACGTTTCCCAAGATTCTACACATAGGCAACAACCCCAGGTAGTTCTGACATTAAAGAGAATGAATCCACCTTCATCGAATTGCTACCAGGCCAGATGGCATCTGCCTTGTTGTGCAAACTTCATCTTATTTTAGGCCACATGTCTGCTATTTTATCTGGTTGAATTATTCCCGTGACTTTTTTGGTACCAAAAAAAGAAAAAAGCAGCAGACATAAATTCAGATCCTTGCATCGTGAGGATGGAGTGTCTTCTCTAAATCTGGTTTTCTCAATCACCTAAACAAAAATCTTCTCATCCTGAAAAAACCACAGAGACTTTTGCAGACAAGGGAAGGCATGGCACCTTCCACCACCTATGTGGGTGGGAATTTATTTTAATTGCCCTATAAGCGGAAGTGACAGCTATTAAACGATCCATGCAATAACAGGCATCTACCAATTAGACACAGGTCCTTGGGGAGGTCGGGAAGTGTCCAGGTAGTGGTTATGTGGCAACCAGCATGAAAGCAGTTCACTAATTTAACAGATTGAGATGCACCTGCCAAATTGAGATTGCACCTGACCACAGGTGCAAATGCAGGCACAATGGAGGGAAGGCAGGTCACGGAGCTCACTAGGTGAATGAAGAGCTCCTAACCCAAACTGACTTAATGATCCTTCTCACTCAAGCTCCGGAACACGTCGGGTGGATGTGAAAGCACACGGCAAAGTCATTCAACTAGGACTCGCCCACTTCCTTCCCATGGTCCAACCTGAGTCACCAGTGTCCGTAGGATTATCACAGCCTCCGCTTCAGCAAAGATAGAGGTGCACAGAATAAACGACAAACAGCCTCCCCTTGATTGAAAGTCCGTGTGTGTGCTGCTGTCTCCAAAACACTAGGAGTGGGAGACAGGAAAAGGAGGGTGGGTTTTTTATTTCACTTTAAAATGCCACCGGACTTGTGGTAAATTGAAACATTGTTTTAAGGAATTGTAGGTATTTCCAGGCAGGAGAAATATGAGATCAGTTTGATCACAGTAATGTTGACTTTAACTAGTGTTCCTTGGGCAGAAATCTAAAACCATTGTGGACAAATGGACGTTCTAAAACACCTAACTGTGGGCAGAGCACTAAAGGTTTAGGACGTGCTGTTGCTCCTTATTTCGATACAAAAAGAAATAAAGAAGTGCACAAGCAGTCTCTTTGCATCTCATCTGACCTTGGCCATCAGGCCCCTTTATAGGCTAAATCAGGTGAGGAGCATCTCCAAGGCCCAAAATCTCCCCTCTGGGTCCCACCTCCCCTTGGGTATCATCCCCCTCTCTGAGTAAGGACCTTCTCAGTACTTGGCCAGGTCCACCATCCTCCCTGAGTACTAACCTCCCCTCTGGGTACTATCCTGATTTCCAGGTGCTAATCTCATTGGGTGCCATTTTCTGCCAAAGACAAGTCCAGACAGTCTCAGAGTTAGATGTTTTGACTTGCCGATTTTTTGACTTTATGATGACGCAAAAGCAAAATGCATTCAGTAGACGTCATATGTCAAATTTTGAATTATCCTCTTTTTTCCAGACTAGGGATATGCAGGCCCATCATCTCTCATGACGCTGGCCAACAGCAGCCACATGATCACAATCCCAAGGGTCATCAACTGATACACTGACAACCACTTTTTCACTTTGGGTGCAAATAGTCAGTAAATTGCATGAGGTAGTCAACACTCTGTTATAAAATAGGCTTTGTGCTAGATGTTTTTGCCAACTTCAGGCTAATGTAAGTATTCTGAGTACATGTAAGGTAGCCAGGCTAAGCTAAAATGTTTGGTAGGTTGGATGTATTAAATGTATTTTCAACTTAGGATTTCAACGTACGATGTGTTTATCAGGATGAAACCTCCTTTTAAGTCAAGGAAGATCTGTACTCCCTCATGTTGCCTAAGTGAGCCTTCCCTCCCCCACCAAGAACAATAATCACTTACAGGTATGGCCTCAACAGGTGACCAAACATTGTCATTCACAAAGTCTCCTTTGCCCCTCACCACCACACTGGGAAGAGGTGAGAATGGCATCCTCCAGTTTACAGATGAGGACATGAGGACTCAGCAAGAGTATATGATTCCATTCAACCTGAAGAGGACAAGCATGTACCCATAATCCACACTGCTCTCACATTCCAGGACCACAGGGTGCAGGTTCTCAGCATGCCTAGCTTGGAAGGAGATGGTGAAATGAAGGTAGCTGGAAGGAGTCGTTCAACTGTTTCTGAACCTAACTTCCAGGTAGGGTGAGAAGGTAAAGAGATGATGTAGGTCAAGCGTGTATTGTTACATCCGGCACAACAAATGGCTGATGTTATGAGTCCAATATAGAAGATGCTCTGGGAGGAAAGTCTCATCAAAACCCCGTGTAGCATTTTCCACACCAAAGTGAGTTTGCTGAGTGGTTCCACCTCTCCCTTGGCGTTAAGACTGGGGGCCTGTCCAAATACCTTCCTTGGCAAAGCTGTGCACCACACCTCCCATGGGGCTTCTGCTTCTATGCAAATTCATGTCCATACCATACGCTGGTCTCACATTCCAGAGGTATTACAGTTGCATGGTAGGGAGAGGGCTTGTACCACCATATGCAAAGAGGGCTCCCAGGTCAACATCTAGCTGAGCCTGGCATCATAACCAGTCACTGCCAAGGGACCATCTCTGAGCTCCAGGACTAATGTTTGGGATGGGTCCACCCTACTGATATTATATACAAGACTCTCCTTGGCCCTCAAAGGGTCACAAATGATAGGCAAGATCTTGAGTTCTCAACATTTTCAGTATGGCCAGCAGACCAAGATTTATGCAGATATAAATTCAGCAATTCCAACGATATGCTAGAATGCAACATGGGCTCACGTGGAGGGTGTGTGTTTGGAAGTTTATGTGCTATGCAGGTATCACTACGTGGGTATTACAAATGAGAAGAGACAAGAGAAGAGTTTTGGCAAGCTGACGAACCATTTTTTAAAGATCCATGATCTGAACAAGTATGAAGATCGTGGGGGATAAACCAACTGACCCCCAAATTCCAGATCCTCTTTCAAGTGTCAAAATTTGGCTCATCGAGACCATATCTGGAGAACAACCACCTCTTTGTTCTTGAGCTAAACGTCAGAAGCCTTCTGGAATCTAGAAGGATCGGGGTTGGCAGTGGGCCTGGCACATTTTCCTTAGGTTAAAAAAACAAAGAACAAAATAACAAAATAGCCCCCCACCCCCGCCACTGCGTCCCCAGATAAAACAGGGCAACAGATCCAGCAGGGTTTTCCCTTTTCCCTTCCCCTTCCCTGATCCCTTTTCTTTGAGTGTTTTATCAACTACTGGAGTGGGCGGCATCTGGGCTACTGGTGTTTTTCTACTTACAGGAGTAAGAAAATTCCATTAACTGAAGAATAATATGGTTGACTGCCCCAATGGGAAAGGCATTCGGCATACTGCGTTCTTGTTTCCTGTGTCCCTCTCAGGACCCTGAGGTCTAGACTTGCTGGCTCCTGCTCCCTGGGTTGTCCAGGCCTCTGGGTTGTGACTCCCACCCACAGAGAAAGTACAGTGTGTGCTAATGGGGAGCACAGGGACAGATGGAAGAGAAAATGGGGGCAATTAGGCAGGTGAACTATTTCTTTTCCAAGAAAAGACAATAAAGAAAAAAATGCAGGCATAAATCTGAATTAGAGCTCATTGTGAGGACTCTGGAAATACAATCAGGGTCTGGAACCATCCAAAAAGGACCCACGAATTGCACCCACCAATCCCTTACCATTTAGGGTGAATGACTTTAGCCTTCTTGTTTATTTGTTTTAAGAAGACAAGGCCTCATGCTTTATTGGTGTAAAATGGTACAAATCACTTGAGAAAACTGGAAGTTTCTTATATAGTTAAACACACAGCTACTCTATGCCCCAGCAATTCCATGCCTAGGTGTATTTACCCAAGATAAATAAAAACATATGTCCACACAAGGGTTTATATAAGAATTTTCCTAGCAGCTTTTTCCAGAATAGCCTCAAACAACAAACACCCCAAATTCATCAAGAGGTAAATGGATAAACAAATGGTGGTATATCCATATGATGGAATTACATGAGTTGCCTAGTGTCACTATAACAAACTACCACAAATGTAGTGGCTTAAAACAGCACACATTTATCCTTTTACCGTTCTGGAGGGCAAAAGGCTAAAATCAGTTCTCCTGGGCTAAAGTCAAGATGTGGGTAGGGCTGGTTCCTCCTAGAGGCTCCAGGAGGGAATCTGTTTCCTTGCCTTTGTCAGTTTCTGGTGGCCTCCTGTATTCCTTGGCTCGTGACCCTTGGCTCATGATTCCTTGGCACCACTTTGATCTATGCCTCTATCATGTTGCCTTCTCCTCCTCTGTAGTTAAATCTCCCTCCTTGTCCCTTTTCCAGTGATTACATTTAGGATCCACCTGGATCATCCAAGCTAATCCTCCCATCTCAAGATCCTTAGCTTAATCACAATGACAAAGTCTCTTCTGCAACATAAAGTAAGATTCATAGGTTTTGGAGATTAAGACATGGATATGTTGGAGGCCATTACTCAGTCTATCACAGGGCTATACCACCTAGAAACAAAAAGGGATGAGATGCTGATATACACAACATGGATGAATCTTGAAAAACATCTGTTGGGTAAAAGAAACAAGACAGAGAGAGAGAGAGAGAGAGAGAGAGA
This sequence comes from Panthera leo, assembly GCF_018350215.1. NCBI lineage: Eukaryota > Metazoa > Chordata > Mammalia > Carnivora > Felidae > Panthera > Panthera leo. Next base: position 11,258,305 of record NC_056687.1, read on the forward strand.
GAGAGAGAAAGGACATCTGTATGATTCCATTTCATGAAGTTCCAGAACAGACAAAACTAACTTATGTCAATAGATATCAGAACAATGGTCACTGGGAAGCAAGGAGATATGGACACAGAGAACTTTCGGAGGTGATGAAAATGTTCTATATCTTGACTGGAGAGTTGATTACACAGATGTACACATTTATCAAAATGCATGGAACTATATACTTTAGATCTGTGCATTTAATTGTATCTAAATTGTTCTTCAAAAGAAAGTAGTATTGAGGGAAAGTAGATAACAACAAGGAACAAAAACAAAGAAGGTGGACAGGGACAGAGAAACAAAACCTGGTCTAAGTAGGGAACACATTTCCTCCCTCATTATCCCCAGGACAAGCTCCCTGTCACGGAAAGAGCTGGGACACAGAGGAGGAAGGTCAGCCACGCTCCAGCTCCTTCTAAGCATATATGACACCCAAAGCCATTAGTCTACTTTAGAAAAATTTGTAAGTCAAGACACCCAATGGAAAACCGAAAATATGTTGAACCCTTCCTTCCTCTCACAGGAAGTGAGAAAGTAACCTTATTTTTTACATATCAACTGCTTTCACTTTTTGCACTCCCTTCTAGAATTTGTACAGATTCCTTTCACATTGTTGTTCTCATAGCAGAGGGATCATTTATCTTCTGCCTTTTTTCATTTAACATCATACAAGAACATGTTCCCGTTTTGCTAGAGAGACTTCAATAAGCATAGCTTTTGATCATTGGATGATAATAGTTCACTGAGTTGGTTAAGTTTTCACCAAAGAATTCACTTAGCCTTTTCTTTCTTATTGAACATCTAGGCTTTTTCATTTTTTTCCTACGGAAAAATAATAGAGCACTGATTGCCTTTGTTCTTCTTTTGAATTATTTAAGAAGTGAATATTGAAATAAGAAATCAAGAAGAGGAGCGAGGAACAGCAAAGAAACCACTAGCCCAGGATTTAGAGCTCAAGGAACCTCCAGAATTATCTGATCTAAAATCCCAGTTTTGCGGAAGGGGAAACTGAGCGAGGCCAGGGCAAATGAAATGCCAATGCCACGTTGCACCTAAGTCACAGAGCAGAGACTCAAACTCAGGGCTTCTGACCGTGTGCAGCACTTTTCAGTTCAAACCAAGTAAGTACAAGCTCCACTCTGCTCTGCCTACACAGCAAGCACCAACAGGGACAAATTTTTTCCTGTCTAAACTTGTCATAAAATTGTCTCCCAGGTCAACCATGACGGAAGTAACAAACAAATAAAGAACAGTTGGTCAAAGCCTGTAATGTTACATTGAGCTCAGAATTTAAGCCACTCTAACTCAGCGAAAAAAAGAGAAATACCCCTGAAAAATGGAGAGAAGGTACTTTTCTTTGCATTTGTGTGCTTGGGAGATGCTCTGGGCACGTGGCGTTAAAATACAAGGTTGTTGGCTCTCTGTTACTGTACTAATAGCAGAAAACCCTGTCACAGATCCTACAAAATAGAAACTAATGCAAAAAATAATTTGCAAGTGCTTTACATAATTTTCTGGCAGTGGATTCATCTTCTTAATTCTGTTTACCATAAAACTTGTTTCTAGAATATTTATCAATTGGAACATAGAGAGTGGCTTGATCATACCAGAAGAAGGAGGAAGAAGGAGAGAATGGCTATTTACAATGTGCCTATTCCGTGCCAGGCAATAAACCAGACTTCACTATTCTCCCTCGTGGGTTTTTATCCCCACTAAATAGGCATCTGAGGCTCGGCTGGATTAAGTAACTTTCCCAAGGTCACCCAATTAGATCAAAGTCAAGATTCCATTCCAGCATGGCCTGAAGTGGAAACCCACGTGTTTTCAACTCTACTAGGAAAATGAGATCAAATTTTATTCAACAAATATTCATTTATGTGCCTTCCACTTATCAAATCGTGTTTGCTAGGTAACAAGGGCATGAAAATAAATAAAAGAAATATCACTTGTGATTATTAGACCATTCTAGCACGGAGGATCAATCACACATAGTAGGTCATACATAAATATTTGATAAATGAGGGAACGAATCCTCTTAGAGAGGAAGCTCACATCCTTACGTCAATGATAGACTGCTTAAATGCCAATCGGCATAGTTACGTTCCTGATTGTTTCTTACAGAATGTGAATTCCATGCAACTATTCAACCCTACTCTAAATCTGAGACAAAAAAAGTATGAAAAAGTATGTTGATTCTCATTTCCCAATGGGGCTGCAAAAAAAAAAAAAGAAAAGAAAAGAAAAGGATTAAATAAGGTGACTTTCCTGAAACCTAGACCAGTTTGTGTTCCACCTCCTTGCCTAAAATGAATTATAATCACCTAAGGGTAATCACTTGTTTAAATAACGTAATTAAATTCATGATTTCTGAATGGGGAGTTTTTGGTTACCAGTAACAAAAAATGCATATCACCAATTCAAAAATGTTTGATAATAGGAAACATTTATTATCTCTCATTTAGAAAAATATCTAGAGAAAGCACAGCCCCGGGCTGGTTCAATTGGCCTCTTCATGATGTCATCAAGCATCTAAATTCCTTACCTCTTCCTCCCTTTTATCCTCAACATGTCAGACTAATGGCCCTCATGGTTGTAGCATGGCTGCCATAATTCCAGGCATCACACACTGGGGCAGAGACTTGCTACGTGAGGACCAGTTGCATTCTTCTACCTGGGTACACAGAAAGACTACATTTCCCAGTTTCCCATGTTGTTAGTTGAGGGCATATGACTAGATTCTGGCCAATGGGATATGGACCAAAGGACTGAGTTTGTGCAACTGCCCACCCTCTTGCTTCCCCTTCTCCAAGGAATAGATGTGGCAGCATCACAAGTGGGAAGGAACCTGGATCCCTGAGTCTGCACTTGAGGAGAGCCTCTGACTTGCTAAACAAGATGTAAAGGTATATGAGGCTAGGCCACTGAAGTCTTGGACTGGTTCATTATAGGAACTATCCTGACCTTCCTGCAGACTTAGTAATATCCAGCAGAAGGAGAGAGGGGGTATCTTCCCTGAGTGATGGGTTCCTGACATAGGGGCTCAGTCAGCAAGGAAAAGGGGATGAGTGGGAGAAGCAATCACAACCTCTGCTAGACTCCACTTCCAGCTGGACTCTTTATGGTACCTAAGAATTCCCTGTGTCCCTCGTCAGTCCTCTGGGTCTGCCCACGGACTGTTGCCAGCCTTGTTCTCACTTCTCAAACCTCCCATTGGCCCTGCCTGCCCACCCTCAGGATGGCCCTGCACTCTGGCCCGCAGGGGGCTGCCTACCAGATTCACTTGGCTTTCTGCAGCCAAACCTCCAGCCCCACCCATGTCTTCCCTGAGCTCACTGGCCCTCCATCCTGGATCCCCTACCTCCCCCTTTTAGAGACCCTGCTCTAACAAAATCTTCCCTTTCCTGTAGTTTCAGAAACGATTTTCCTCACTACTGACTATTTCCATCAGCACTTAAACATGATCACATTCTCATATTAAAAATAAAATCTCCTGAACAACGTGTAGCCACTGCCCTCTTTTTCCCTTCCTTCCATACCAGATTTTTTGAAAGAGTTGCCTATGCTCAGTCTCCACTCCCTCCTGTCATTAGCTCCACTGCCCCCTGTAGCCTGGGGCCTCATCATTGTTATACCCAACCTGATCTCTGTCACTACAATTTCTTATGATTGCCTTGTCACTAAATCCAGTGGGCACATCCCCTTCTTGTATCAGTTTTGTAGGGCTGCCGTAACAAATTGCCACGAATAACGGGTGTCTTAAAACAACAGGAATTTAATCTCTCACAGCTCTGGAGGCCAGAAGTCCAAAATCAAAGTGTCAGCAGGGCCATGCTCTTCCGAAGGCTCTGGAAAAAGATCCTTCCTTGTCTCTTCTAGCTTTTGGTAGTTGCCAGCACTTTTTGGTGCTTGGCTAGTAGCTGCATCACTCCAATCTCTGTCTCCGTATCCATATAGCCTTCCTTGTGTTTCTTGGTACACAAATTTCCCTTTTCTTAGAAGGACACTAGCCGGGGCGCCTGGGTGGCTCAGTCAGTTAAGCGTCCGACTTCAGCTCAGGTCACGATCTCGCGGTCTGTGAGTTCAAGCCCCGCGTCGGGCTCTGGGCTGATGGCCCAGAGCCTGGAGCCTGCTTCTGATTCTGTGTCTCCCTCTCTCTCTGCCCCTCCCCCATTCATGCTCTGTCTCTCTCTGTCTCAAAAATAAATAAACATTTAAAAAAAAAAAAAAAAGAAGGACACTAGCCATTGGATTAGGGCCCACCCTAAAATCTAGTAGGACGGCATCTTAACCTGACTATATCTACAAAGACTCTACTTCCAAATAAGGTCAATTCACAGGGGGTTAAGTCCTCAAGATATTTGCGGGGGGCGGGGGGGGGCACAATTCAAACCCACAGCACTTTCATATCTAACTTGACCTGGCCCTGTTTCTTCTCTCCTTGAGACATCATCTATTCCTGGTCTTCCTTGGACCTCTGTGAAATCTGTTTCTCACATTCCTTCTTGGTCTTCTCTTCCTCTGTCTACCCTTCTGACATTGGTGTCTCTCGGGGCTTTCCATAGGCCCCTTCCTTTTCTAACTTACCTGGAAAATCCCAACCAATCCTGTGGCTCCAATGACCACTTGCAGACTGACCCACACGTACAAAAGCTCACAAAGCCAAAACATGTTCGGTTGAAGGTCCCACACCAAAGATCCATCGTTTTCATCCAACTGGCTCCACCATGCATGCGGTCTCCTGAACGGGCCTCCATTCCTGATCACTGAGCCTTCCCCCTCTATCACTCCCCACTGCCATCGAGGCCTGTCGAGTCTATCTCCCAAATACCTCTCCCCACACGGCAACGGTTCTATAAGAGATTTCTCATAGTCTCCCTGTCCTCGGCTCTTATCAATACTTTCACATTAAATACTTTGATTGTCCTTATCACCCTCAGAATAAATTCCAAACTCTTTAACTTGCCTTATAAGGCCCTCCATGATCCGGCTCTCCCTACCCCTAGACTCATCTCTCCATATTCTACTCTCATATGTGTGTACTCTGGCTGATACAAATGCCACAGACTGAATGTTTGTGTCCCTCCCAACACCAAAGTCATATGTTTATACCTCATCCCCAGTGTGATGGTGTTTGGCTATGAGGTCTTTAGGAGGTGATTAGGCCATGAAGCTGGAGCCCTCATGAATGGGATTGGTGACCTTATAAAAGGGACCCCAGAGAGCTCCCTGCCTTGCTGCCATGTGAGGACACCAAAAGAAGACAGCCAGCCTTGAACCAGGAAGCTGTACTCACCATTCACCAAAAGTGCTAGCACCTTGACCTTGGACTTCCAGCCACCAGAACTGTGAAAAATAAATGTCTGTTTTTTGCGTGCCACCCAGCCTATGATATTCTGTCATGGCAACCTGAGTGGACAAAGACTGCAAAACCATCTGCACTTTGCCCCCTGGTCTTTGTTTATGCTTATCCCTCGCCTGGAATATTCTCTCCTGCCCTTTTGGCTGCCCACATCACACTTAATGTTTCCTGTTCATTCGGTAAATATCTATCGAGTACCTACCATGTGCCATGAACTATTTCAGGCACTGAGGACAGAGTAGGAAAAAAAAGAGAAAAGAATCTAAATTTATGGTTGAGGGGGGCAGACATGAAGCATAAACAAGCAAACATGTAGAGTGTGTCAGATGGTGGTACGTGCTGTAAAAAAATTCAGCAGGCTCTGGGGATAGGGTGTATGAGAGGGTGGCGGTTAGGTTTTTCAATAAGGTGGGCATGAGAGTCCTCGCCGAGAAGACGACATTTAAGCTCTGCACGTACCTTGCTTCCTCCAGTAAGCCTTCTGGAAATTTTCCAAGTCCAGGTTAAGTGCCATTTTTATGAGCTTCCATGCAGTCTCTAGCTCCATCACAGCACTTAACATGCTATATTTTCCAGTCGATTTGGGAGTATCAGCTGCAAAGTGTGGGGGCAGGGAATGAGTCTGTATATATTGTATCTCACCAGCTTCTTGTGGATGTTCATTACATGTGTCTTGAGCCAATAGATGAATTGACAGTCACATCATTTACGAGTCATGTGAAGAATTTATATAGTATTTATAGTCATGTTGCATTTGACAGAGTGGTTTCTCACCTGCCGTCTCACCTCAGACAGGCAGTTATCATTGTCTTTGTCCCCTTTTAGCAGCAACTCGGAAAGATTACGTTTCTTGCCCAAGATGCCACAATAAGAGGAAACTCCAGTTCAATCTGACCTCTTACATCTCTAGAACCAATGGGCTTTCCAGAAAAACAAAAACAAAAACAAAAACCACTGCATTCTTGAATCATGTTCTGTGAAAACACAAGCCACTAATTCAAGTGCATTAGCCATCCTCAGCCAAAGTACATTCAATTTTTATCATGAAAAGATCTCTGCTCCTCCCCGGCTTCCCATATTCCCATCTCCCGAGAAAACGCTCGCCAAATGGCCAAAGCCAACACATCAACCCAAAGGTAAAACCCTCTAGGATTCCTTTATGTAGCCACTGCCTGGTATGCCCCATTCTCACACTGTTTTCCAGAATGTTTACTGTCCTTCTCCAAGTACACATTAAGCAGATCCATTTGGACAACCACAGAGCGGGGATCAATTGAAGTACTCTCTTCTCTGGCACTTTGGAGCTGACGTTGCCTTTTTGACGTGTTAATTAAAACATGTGGGGTTCATAAAAGCTGCAGGCAGAATTGCAGGCAGGAGTCAATTAGCAATAATTCATATCCTCTATTCATGGCCTGCCACCCCACTGATAAAGTGTCTCTCCATTTGGACACAAAGAACAGAGAGGGGGATTGGGCAAAAAAAAAAAAAAATTACCATTTAACCAAAACTCTACACTGGGAGAAGGGCAGGCGGGTGGGCCCCAAAGAGCAGTGATTGAGTCTCCAAGGACTGAAGGATCACCTAATGGGGAAGTGAACGCAAGTTTCCCTCCCTTCCACGTGGTGACGTGAGTTGCAGGCGGGGTGGGACAGTTCTTGGTAGTTTTCCACTTGCTGCTCACAAGTTCTTACCCTCTTTGGTTCTTTGTCACTTGGCCCCATAAAAAAACGCCCACTTCGGGGAACTTGAACGCTTGCTCATGCCACCCACCAACCCAGTGGCATGTGGGGATGAGGGTTACAAGTTCACATACCCTTCCCTTTTGTTTTCTTGTGCTTCTTTCTGCCTAAGCACCTCGAAACAGGCCGAACGGTTGTCGTTGCCATGTGACTTTGTACTGGTGGTTTCCTTGCTCCCTCTCATTCTTGAGGGCCGTGGGGAGTGGGGGAGAGTTAACTGTTTGAGACATGGTTCCCAGGGTGAGTAGGCACACACAAGAGTGAGCCAGGATGCTTTGAAATGAGCCGCTTTGTCATCGAAGGGGCTTTGTCATCGAAGGGCTTATTTCCGCCCTGAAGTACTTCCTTGCAGTTGAATAGATAGTGAGAAGGATAAACACTCATCTTTCTAGGGGGAGTACGGTTCTGTTAGGAAAGCTGGAAAATTCTTCTGTAAGTGCAATCATTTAGGGGAGAACAGAGACAAGTGCCCTAATTCTAGTAACTAGGGAGAACTGAATGGCTCACATGTTCTCACCTTCACCCCTGCCCTTGTGGAAGGTTCCTGCTGCTTATGCTCTACTCCTGTTCCCTCTCAAGGAGGAAAATTGTTAACCCTTCAATCCCTCTCCCACATCCGATGCAGATGGCTTCAACAGCTGGACGCCTTTGAAAAAAATGACTTTCATCATGACGAAAACATATTACTTGCAAACAGAGCTGAGAGAAAAAAAAAAAAAAAACCATTTTCTGTGATCATTCTTCCTTTGGGTTTCTGAAAAGTGAGGAAAGTTTTCAGGAAAAAAAAAAAAGCCATAAAGTTGTCTGAGGATGAACTCAACATAGATGAGGGAAGACAGCCATTAAGATAAAATAAATTAGAGAATGAGAAACCATTACGATACTCCGCTGTCTCTTTTCAGGAGGTTTTTTTTTTTTTCCAGAAACTATTAAAACATCTAATAAAAACAAAATGTTTTAAGTTATGAGTGGCTTTTCAGGAAAGTATCCCTTTGCCTCAAGTGTGACTAACCAAAAACATGCAAGTAAGATAAATCTGTGTGAAAGAAAGAAGTGGACGAAAGTGAATTACTGACCTTGGCTAGAGATGAATCTCAAGGGTTGTACTGAACCATCATTCCTGGTGATTGTGGACAAAGTCTCTGGAAGTGTAGGTGTCCTCACCTCGGGAATGGGGGAGCAGGGGCGAGGGCAGAATGCCGCAGATTTGCGCGCTGGGTTCAAATCCAGGCCGAGTCATTTCCTAGTCCAGTATGCTTTGGACAAATTACTCAACTTCTCTACCCCGAGTTCTCGCCTCTGTAGAATGGGAATAGTAATAGTACTGCCTCATCCATCACAATGTGTTGAGCAGATTAAAAGATAAAATGCTTAGAGATACAAACTGCTTAGTATAGCGTCAGAAAAATGACTAACGGTTGCACAACACACACAATGAACGTTTCCCCGTATGTGCAAAGACTTGATGCTAAAGGACGCAGTTCAAGGTATTCCCGTGTGGAAGCGTGTTCAACCTGGGCTAAAACCCAGATGAAACAGTATTCGCAAAGTCCGCTGGCAAACTTTCATGGTGTCAGCTCACATAGCACAGTGCTCAGGGATGGGGAGAGAGTACCATGGACCGGATTTTGCCCATCCTCCAATTTATATGTGGAAGCCCTACCCCTCCAGTGTAAGTATATTTGGAGACAGGGCTTTTAGGAGGCAAAATAAATTAAGTCACACGGGTGGGATCCTATTATGATAAGGATCAGTGGTCTTCTAAGAAGAGGAGGAGAGAGAGGTCTCTTTCTCCAAGGGCACCAAGGAATTTGAACTTGAAAAGCCACGTGAAGGTAAAGCAAGAAGGCAGCCGTCCACAAGCCAGGAAGAGAGTTCTCACCGGAAACAGAATCAGCCAGCACCTGACTCTTGGAATTCCCAGGCTCCAGAACCGAGAAATAATTTTTGTTGTCATTTAAGTCACCCAAACTGTAGTACCTGGTTGTGGGAGCCTGAAATGATGAAGACAGAGAATAAGACGCCATTTTTTTCTTTCCCTGCGACCAGAAAATTTAAAAATGTGCCTTCAAGGACAGAGAATGCCCTGTCCTAGCCTTGAGAGACGGTCAAGTGTGCATAAAACGAAGAATTGGTTTCATCTCATTTTGAAAGAAATACATCCAATCCTATTTTTCAGGGTAAGTAACTTCCAAATGGGGAAAAACCTTCACCTCCCATTGGAGAGGCATGCTTCACCCACCAGTTAGTTGGGGAACATGTTTTGCTGCACAATTCAAACCTTTAGGCAGGTTTAAGTGAGAAATCTATGTCAATGACTTTTGTGAAAAAAAAAAAAAAAAACGAAAACAAAAACAAAAAACTCCTTGAAACTAGAAGGTTCAGTGCTCTCTTGACAAGCATTTCTGCAAATGATTCACAAGTCTGAAGACAGATGTTATCATCAGTTATTAACATCATTTCCCCAGGGAGTGGGCAGTGTCCCAAGAGAGATAAAAATGTAGACAGAGGATGAGTAAATCCTGAGACATTCTAGTAATTTCTGCGGAAATGAGGTTGATGGCCATGGTTCTGCCTCTTTGCCAGCCCTACCCTAAGCAAATTGCTGCACAGCCCTCAAAAGTGGGGATGCTGTAGGACAGCGGCAAAGGAACCGGGCTGGGATTCAGGAGATCCGGGGCAAATTCATTAGCTCAGTGACTATTCATTGAGGGCCAACTATGCATTATGGTAAAGTGGTGAGATTCAGAGACTAGAGCCAGACTACCAGGTCAAGTCCAGCCCTGCCCTTCACCAGGGTGATGGGGCCTTGGGCTAGTCAGTCTTCTCCTGCCTTAGTTTCCCCAGCTGATGGGTTGGACTGAGAACAGGGCCTGAATGTCGTAAGTATGTGTTTGCAGTTATCATTGCTGCTACATGGGCCGGGGTCCATCCCAGCTCCTGGCATCAACAACCCCCTTCTGATACTTCATAGCTCTGTGTGACCTTCAGCAAGATCCTGAACTTGTATGTGCATCAGTTTCCCCATCTGTAAAAAGGAGACAGCAGTGCCTGCCTCACGGGATTCTATGAGTTAGTGAAATAAAATATGCCAAGTGCATGGTGTAAAATAATTGCTCAGGAAATGTTTTTCTTATTAATAATGGTTAATTTTCTTTTTTCCTTGACTTTCAGCTCCTCCACTCCCCCCTGCCCCCCACCGCCAGCCACCACCACTTCATTATTTACCATGGAGAATCCTTAGCCTCGACCACAGGCAAACCCTGATAATACTTACGGGCGAGAAACGTTGCTATGTTCTCTCTCTATGGACTTTCTCTCTTTGATCATTTGCGGTCAGGGTCTTAAACACACAGCACATAGTAGAAGTCAAAATAATTGTCTAAATCAGGGGTCCGAAAGCTTTTTCTATACCAGGTAGTAAATACTTTTGGCTTTGCCAGCCATACGATCTCTGTCACGATTACTCAACTCTGCTGTCATAGCATGAAAGCAGCCTTAGACAATTTGTAAATGCATGAAAATGGCTGCGTTCCAATAAAACTTTATTTACAAAAGACAGGCAGTGGGCTGGAATTGTCCTGTGATCTGTTACTTTGCTGGCCCCCTGATCTTAATCTAGCCACTCAGCAAATACATACTGTGCACCTCGTATGTGACAGGCACCGTCCTAAGTGCTGGGGATACAGCTGTCAATGAAACAAAGCCCTTGCCAAAACCGAGCTCAAGTCATATTTAAAAAGCATTTGTTACTGTCTATTTCCCACAATGAAGCGACCAAGTAAAGACAGTTTTCCAAAAAGGGAGGGATCATTTGTGTAAGATGCTGTTAACCGTTTGGATAAGCTGAGAACTGGGAATTGGCCATTGGATTTGGCGACAAAGAGGTCATCAGGTGATAAGAGCAGTTTCCATGGAATGGTGGGGACAGAAGCCTGACTGGAGTGAACTCAAGATGGACAGGAGGCAAGTGGGTGGGAACCATGTGGACAGGGGGGGAGGAGAAGCACAGAAGCGAAGTGGTAGGTGGAGGGGACTCGGACTCAGGCTCAAGGAAGGGGGTTGTTGTTGCTGCTGCTGTTCTAAAAATGAGGCGATCCAAGCATGCCTGCACAGAGAATGATCCAGAAGAGAGGGACAGTGGGATGTTATGACACAGGTGAGAAGGAGAAGTGGTGTTCTCGGGCGATGTTCCAGACTGGCAAGAGGGCAGGGTCCCCAGTACCCAGCTGAGGGCGGGCCTCTGCCAGGAGCAGGTGCGGTTCACCCCTGGTAACAGGAAGGAAGACAGAGCAAAGGATACAGATTCAGTTCCGGGAGAATGATACAGTCCTTTTTTTTTTTCCCCCACTCAAATCAGAAGCACTATCTGCAGATGATAACAAGAAGGGGAGGAAGTTCTGAGGAGAGATAAGAACATTCAGAACGGTCATCTCCAAGGGTGGGAGACTGTAGGGATCTGCGACACAGAATCAGCTTGCCAAGCGGTGCTGAGGTCCCTTATGGGGGGTGACCAGCCAGCAGGCTGGCATGTTTCTCCAGCCACTGCCCCTCCTGGGAAGAGTTTTCCCACTAGGATCCTCGCTAGGCCTCTGGCCAGCCTACGGAATGAGTCCTTTCAGGTTGTTTGTCTACTTCTGGTGCAATCGCCAGAGTCCAAGGGGATGGCCTCCAGGGCACGAATCATAGCCTATTCTGTCCATATAACAGTCCGGCTCTGTGAGGGGCTGTATGTTGGGTGGGGGTAGTTTCCCTAGAGTGTCCTGTGGGCATCATCCCCTACAAGGGGGCCAAGGCACTGAATAATGGTCTGTGGTTAGGCCTGGGCAGATTCACTTGGTATCGGGTGGCCATGACTTTTTTTTTTTTTTTAAATGTTTATTTATATTTGAGAGAGAGAGTTGGGGGAGAGCGGGGGAGGGGCAGAGAGAGAATCCGAAGCAGGCTCTAGACTCTGAGCTGTCAGCACAGAGACTGACGCGGGGCTCAAACTCACAAGCCGAAGTCAGATGCTTAACCGACTGAGCCACCTAGGTGCCAGAAGTGACCTTGACTTTGATGTGACAGTGAAATCCAGGAGTATAATATAATATTCAAAGCGTCCAAGGCACAACATTGCCATATCCCACTCTGTTTTCAAAAGTTCTTGCACATGACCATGAGCCCTGTGTCTGTAGTGAGAGGCAATCTAGTTTTGTATCACCATGTTTTCGGTTCTTAATATGTACCAGGCACTATGCTAAAATGTATTATTTCAAGTAATCCTTAAAACAATACATCGGTAGGAATTATCGTTGTGTCCAAAGTTTGTAAGGCAGTATATCCAAGGTCACTGAGCAGAAAATATCACTAGGGCTGCCAAACCTCTACCACTGGGAGAGACTGAAAATATCCGCGATTCAGTTAGATGTCTCATTTGACTGCAAGTAACAGAAACTCCCAAAATATCAACTTAAACAAATTAAGTGGGGGTTTTTTTTCTAGTGTGAAAAATCCAGTGGTGAGAAGTTCAGGACTGGTAGATAACTGCACCACACCGTCTAGAACTGCAGTTTCTTCTGTCTTTCTGCTTCCCTATCCTTGGTTCGTTGTTACCTCGTGGCTACAAGATGTCAACGCTACCTCCAGCACTGTATCGGCATTCCAAGCAGAAAACAGGGAAGGACAGAGGACCAAGGTACATGCTAATTTATTCCCCTCACTCCACCTTTTAAAGAGCTTTCCTGGAAGCCCCACCTCACCACATCTACGTTCATCTCATTAGCCAGAACTGCCATAGGATCAACTCGGGCTAAAAATATAGAATTTGGGCTGGATCCATTTCAATCCTAAAAAAAAAAAAAAAATGATGCCGCACTTTCCACTGTTTCTCTAGCGAACCTCTTTGCCAAAACTGCTAAGGCAGTATGCATTCTTTAAGATCAGAAGAGCCAGCTTTCCGAGTCGTTGGCCAGGCAGGTCCGGGCGGCCTGAGCTAGCGGTCTTGTGTCGAGATGCTTCAAAGTCTTGTTTAAAATGTTTGGACTCCCACGAGGCCAAGTTTGCGAGGAGATTTGGGTAGGAATGGGGTTGACGGGCTTTGTTGTTTTTAAAATCAGGACTGCTGATAAAAGAAGTAAAGCTTTGAAAGCTTTGAGTCATGCACCTGCTCTAGGTCGTCATTAACCAGCTTTCCCTGGAGCGCACATCGGGCGGACCGTCAGCCTGGCTGTAAATTTCCGCAAGCTCTGTGAGATGGGAATGGGCATTGCGGTACACTTGTAGAAGGCGACATGAATACATGCACCTGGGGGAGGCACCACTGCCTGTGCCCATGTTCCTCTGTCAGCGCCCCCCGTGTGCCTGTCCTACTGTGAATAGATCTTTGTGACATAGCAGGTACAGTCAGAATCTCACCGAGCCATCTCCTCATTGGAAAGCCTAAGGAACTGAAGAATGAATATCTCGATTATCATAGGTGTTGGGGATCAGAGCTAGGCAGCCACACTTCTGACATTCAATCAATATCTGTTAAACAGGGGGAAAAAAGATTAGAAGAGCCACATGGTTAATATTCTTGGAAGGTTTCTACGCATGTGAAGTGTGGTTATGTCATAGAGAAGCTTCTCCTCGTCGTTTTAAGGGAAACACCAAACTTCTTCAGGACAGCTGAGTCACTCCACGAGGAGCAGTATCCAAGACTTTCATCTGCCAAAACAATCCAACTATCAAAATGCATCCACCAATTTCCCAAGTCATTCCTCAAGGATCTGGAATTTCACAAAAGGGACAGTAACAATCCCATCCAGAGGTCTTTGCACCACTACATGTAGGAGCTAGAAAGACCCCTCTTCTTCCTCTTTCTTCTTGGAAAGAAGACCCCTCTTCTTTCAAGAAGGGACAGAAGAGCTTACACTTCCAAGGAAACAAGATACTTTTAAATCAGTTTACACATGTACCTAGTGGGCTGACCCCAATGTGTGGGTTAATAAGGCTGAGTGGTAGCATCTCGCATTGGGGTGGTACATTTGTTATGATTGATGAGCCAATATTTACACATTATTATTAACTGAAGTCCATACTTTACATTAGGATTCATTCTTTGTGTAGTACATTCTATGGGTTTGAACAAATGTATAATGACATATATCCACCAATATAGTATCATACAAAGTAGTTTAACTGCCCTAAAAATCCCCTGTGTTCCATCTGACTCCTCCCCTCTCTCCCAAACTCTTGACAACCGTTTTACTGCCTCCATAGTTTTGCCTTTTCCAGAATGTCACACAGTTGGAGTCAGTATGTAGCCTTCTCAGATTGACTTTCTTGACTTAGCAATATGCATTTAAGTTTTTTCTGTCTTTTCATGGCTTAATAGCTCATTTCTTTTTATCACTGAATATATTCTACTGTCTATATGCACCACAGTTTACTTATCCATTCAACTACTGAAGGATATCTTGCTTGCTTCTACTTTTTGGCAATTATGAATAAAGCTGCTATAAACACCCATGTGCAGGTTATTATATGAACATGTTTTCAACTTTGGGGAAACGCCAAGGAGCACAATTGCTGGGTTGTATGGCAAGAGTATATTAGTTTTATAAGAAACTGTCAAACTGACTTCCAAAACTGCCGTACCATTTTGCATTGCAACCAGCAATAAATGAGAGTTTCTATCGCTCCGCATTCTGGCCAGCACTTGGTCCTGTCAATGTCGGTAGTTTATAGCTGGTTCATCCAATAAATATTCAATCTGCACCTAATTAATGCCATACACAGAGACACTCAGTCTCTTAAGTTGCTTAGAGTTCAGAATACCTGTAGGTTGAAAGTGGAAAGTTTTGAAAAGTTCCGCCTCCTTTTGATCAATAGTTCTTAAACTTTAGTTGGCATCTGAATCACTTGGAGAGCTTGTTAAAACATAGATTGTAATGGGCAAAGGGGGGAGGCAGGGCTCACCTCCAGAGTTTCCGATTCAGTAGATCTGGGATGGGACCCAAGAATTTGTGTTCCTAACAAGTTTCTGGATGCTGTTGCTGCTGCTGTTGGTCCAGGGACCACACCTTGAGCATCACTGCTTCTCACGTGGAAGAAAACTGTCAGATGGGACTGCCACACCCACCTTGGGCATCAGAAAAAACCCTGCCAAACGGGACAACTACAACCTTCACATTAGGCTCTGTTTTAGGACTTCTGAGATGCACCTAACCCATGGGAAAGTTCATGACATCTGTGTTTCGTCTGCCTTTAAAAGATCTCAAGCCTCTCTGAGGGGGTTTAGTTTAATTCCTATAGGAGAACAGAACAGAAAACCATTTGTTAGGTGCATTGTCACTAAGGGAGCAGCTCTATAGTGGGGAAGCCTAGCATGAGGATCCCTTCTGGAACATCAGGCAGATGTCGTTGTCAGAGGCTGTGCTAATGCATTTTGATGAGCATGACTCATGTTGGGGTTTTTTTTTTTTTTGGTTTGTTTTTGTTTTTGTTTTTGCAGCAGCAGATGCCTCCTCATGCTAGAGCTTGTGCTGAGCTACCAAATACCAGGTGGCCCCAAGACCCTGATTGTTTATGGTTTACTTCGCAAAAGCGATGTCATCTGCAGGACATGCCTGACTATTACCCCCAGAGCCAGGCCATTCCACAGATCCTTCTTTGGTTCTACCCTTTACAGGTTACATTAAATACAGCCTCTTCTGCACCTCTGGCCTAGGAACCAGCTGCTATTCCAAGACAATGTTACCCTAGGAAGACACTAGCTGTCATTTCTATTTTGTTTGCCAGCATTTTCTAGGCCTGACTGTGCCGCATGTCTTCTCCTTAGTCTTCCCAAAGGCCTCTTCCTGTTAGCATCACCATCCCCAATTTGCAGATGAAGAAACTGAGGTTGAGGTTCAGTGCAGTTGAGACACTCACTCCAGGTCATACAGCTAATAAGTGGCAGAGCCAGAATTCAAACTCAGGTCAGGCTAATATTACAGACCCTCATATAGGAAGGTAGATATGAGCAGAGCTACTAAGATATGGACCTACAAGACAGGAGATAAAGTCTAGAATCAAGAACAAAGACGTTTGTGATACATATCTCCAGTTGGAAGTCTCCTTCCACCTTCAAGTTACCATGGAGCTCTATTCATACCCCTTAGGCAGCACCTCTCTTGGACCATGGATTAAGAGAATTATTTGTATTTCATTTGTCTCATCTGATCCAGTCTTGTCCAAAGTTGGCACTGGGAAAAAAGCGTACGTTTAGGAAAAGGGCGGATGGATGAAAACCAGTCAAACTGAGCATATCTAGCACCTAGATCTTGGTTTCTTAAACTGTACTCCAATATAAGGATCCAGTGATGCTCGGAGAAATGGCTGATTCTAGGACTGGAGCAGAAAATATACAAGATGAACCTGAGACATATTGTAGTGCCAGAAACTAAGGAAGTGCTCCCCTAGAAAAGAAGAAAAACAACTTCACAATGAAGGGGGGTTTGTCAAAGGGACACAGGATCCAACGGGAAAAGTTTCCATTGATTAAAACTAGAGCAATTTGAGCAACAAAATAAAGTAGTATTGGATTATAATCCAAAAAATAAAATCAATATCCATGAGCTCATTGTGATATTAATAACTGATTGAATAAATAAATAGAAAGAACAGACAAATCTCCAAAGCAGAAGAATCTCATATCAATTGTGTAGATATTCCAACTCTCAAGGCTGTAGGGCATAACTTCCTCCTCCTTAAGAGTGGGCTTTACATAGTGACTTCCTTCCAGAGAGGACAACATGGAGAGAGAGGGGAAAAAATAACTTTTACGGTGAAATCTGACAAATACTCTCCCAGTCAGGTGATTGAGGTCAACACCAACAAGATAAGTCAAGTCAATGCTACGTGCCCTGGATACGACTTGGTAAAAATGACACTTCACCTTTGTGTTCTTCCTCCCCAAAGCCCACGGTCCCAGTCTAATCATGAGAAAAAAACATCAGGTAAATTCCAATTGAGGAGCATTCTACAAAATAACTGACAAGTATTCTCAAAACTGTCAAGGTCATCAAAAACCAAGGAAGTTTGAGAAACTGTCACAGCCAAGAAGAGCCTAGGGAGACACAATGACTAAATGTGGTATCCTGGATTGAATCCTGGAAGACAAAAAAAAGACATCAGAAAAAAATCCAGAAAATCTTAATAAAGTATAGACTTTAATTATTAATAATCTATCCGTATTGGTTTATTAATTGTAACAAATGTATCATATTAACAAAAGATGTAATAAGAGACAGAAGTGGGTGTGGGGTATATGGGACCTCTCTGTCCAACCTTTACAATTTCTCTGTAAATCTAAAACTACTTTAAAACATAAAGTTTATGTTTTGAAAAGGCCAAATCATGCCATTAAGTAGGTGGGATTCCAGATTGATTACTGTATGTAGGCAGACGAGGGGAGCCATATAGAAAATGGAAAGCACAACAAAGCTACTTACAGTTCTCAGCATGAATGGTCTTCCCATTAAGGATGCATTTTATTCATGGATTGTTATTCTAATAATGATGTTTATATTCTCGTGGCCATAGTGAATCAATCTATTAGCTGCATGGTATAGGATAGCACAACTATTCAAATACATGGATTTTTCCTTAGAAGGAACCAGGATAGCTTAATAAAGAGTCTCCATCTAGTTTCACAAGACCATTCCAGAGGAGGAATTCTGGAAGGTATTGTTCCCTTCTTCGTGGCTTTCAAAGGGCTTCTAGTTCCATTTCTAACCTCTATCAGAATCCCTACACTGCCCCAGGCAGTCACAACAGGTAGATGGCCAAGCACAAGGGTTTCTAATAAAGGTCTACACTTGCCTTATCTGTGTTTTTTTTTTAAATTTTTTTTTAATGTTTATTTATTTTGAGACAGGGAGAGACAGCATGAACAGGGGAGGGTAAGAGAGAGAGGGAGACACAGAATCTAAACAGGCTCCAGGCTCTGAGCTGTCAGCACAGAGCCTGACGTGGGGCTCGAACTCATGGACCACTAGATCATGACCTGAGCTGAAGTCGGATGCTTAACCGACTCAGCCACCCAGGCGCCCTGCCTTATCTGTGTTTTGATGATCATGGCTTATCACACTCAAGCAACTATAGAGTTCAGGTGAAAAGATGCCCTACAGTAGGTGGTCAAGGCAATCAGCCAAAATTTCCATACTTCCATGAGTTCCATATTTGACAGCAAGGAGTCAGTCCTATTTCTAATGAGGCAGTGTGTGGGTGAAACCCATCCTTCCTCCTTGCCTTGCACTGATCACAGAGAAACTGACCCCTGCAGATTGTGTTTTCCAGGGTTCCAGGCGAGTTTAGCCAAGGGGCAGCATTGGCAGGAGATTGAAGAGTGGGAAGAAGGGAGAAACCAGAGTATCTCTCCCCTTCTCTGTCTGCCTCACGGGGCATCTCAGCGAGGACTCCATCTCCTGCCTGGCTCCCAGCGCCCACCAGCCATGCCCACCAGGGTTGTTGGGTGACCAAACTCTCAGCTCTGGTAACACCCCTCCTCCCTCCGACTCCCCAGTCTAAGGAATTAGTGGCTTCCCACTGTTGCTGACTTTTGGATTCCTTCGCTGCCCTCTGTTTGGCTTCTTGGAGATTTCATCAGCTGCTTAACCAATTTCCTCTATTAAATATCCTCTGTTTAAAATACTTTGAGTGGATTTTGATTTCTGGATTAAACCCTGCAATGTCTTAAGACCTGAGTTGCTTTCATTCCCATCCAGATCAAGAAAAGGACACACACATGCATCCCCTCACACTCACACACGTATGCTTTGAAAGCGCTTTGCATATTTTCTCCTTATTTTATATCATAACAGTTAGTGTTTATTAGGAGCAAGTTGCTGAGCAAGGTGGATCCCTATTTCTGTGATCGAGTAGGGAAGTCTTAAGGGGACCTGAGAGAATGATCCAGAGAAGCTCAGCTGAACTTCATATGACCTTCAGGCCTGACAGCACCAGCAAAATCATTATATGAATCTCCTCTAAAACAAATTTTTTGGCTACACACTTTGAAGGCTCTCCATGCCCGCACAGTGAAAGAAGCAATGACCTTTGCTCACTATGATGTGTCATGGGTCATCCTGGTATCTCTAGGTTAACTAGATGAACTACAAAGAGAGCTTCCTTGATGGCTAAAAGATGCCAATGTTCATAAAAAGAAAGATATTGTGGCTGTCAATTAATATTGGCATCTGCATCTGGTCTAACTGACTCCATGTGGTCCCTAGATGCAGTGGCTTAGGGCATTTAGAGAGCTAGGGTGGTTTTATAGTAACTAAGGACTATTTGGTTTAAGGTCCACTTGTTACTTTGGGAGTGGGTTTGCTTTTACTGCTGTCCAATGTAATAGATTTTGCCTAAGTTAACCAGATAGTTTTAAACTAGGAAGTTTAAAACTAAAAACTTCACTTGATCCTAAAATAAAGCAATTTGGATCCACCCAAATTTATCCAAAAATGATCAGTACTCTGACTCCTTGCTACACTGATCTAATATCAGTGTCCTTTCAGCAACAGACATCAGTCCAGATTTATGCACAGTGTAAATTCCAGAAAGCATTATCATTGAGGACCGGGCAACTCTTGAGTGATCAAATACACAGGAATCAGTATATGAATACACAAGTACATATATACTCATGGAAGATTTTAAACAGTTTCACTAAACTGCTTTTTTATCACTTAAAAATTGTTGGCCTCGGAAAAATGAGAAGTTCAACAAAGTGGGTTTTATTATTTTTCTTTTGCTTTTATCAACAGGCTGCAATCACATATATTGAAGGATACATTCTTCCCAGAAGACACAGAGAAGCAGCTTCTTAGAAATACTGTTAGTGGGCAGATGATAACCATAACTGCAAAAGGACAAGACACATGTATCAATTGGCAAGAGCAAAGGCTTAAAGTAGCCCCTGTCTTTAGCAGTTCAAACTTTCCCTACAGTAAATAGACACGCAGTGAAACAAATTCACATGGCCATCAGCAAAACGAAGCCAGTCTTACTCTCCACCGCCACGAGGTGCTGCGATGGATTAAAAATACGTGAAGGATTTTTTATAGCCAATGGCTCACAACTTCGGGGTGTATCAGGATTGCCTGGAAGGTTGCTGTGAAGCAAATTCTTGGCTCTAGTTCGCACATACTTGGTAGGTGATTAGGAGACCAAAAATCCACCGTTGAACTAGATCCCCTCGATTCTAATGCAGAAGAGTCTCTAGATCATGTTTCGAGAAATGCCGGACGGGGCACCACTCAGGAAAAGACACAGCCCCACCCCCAAAGACAAATAAGTTTGGTAGATTTCACTTTTTAACTTGACAGGTGCCACCAGCTGTACCATAGTGGGATTAGCTGATTGAGGGCAAGTACCTTAGGGCGGGGACAAAACGTTCCTCACTTGGTCCCTGCATGGTGGCTCCTCCGCATCTTTGCTTTTATGAAACTCTTGTGGGGACACCTGATGTCCTTCATGCACTTTCATTCCGTGTGCTCTTTTCCAAGGAGGGAAAAGCTATCCGGACAACAAATCACTGCCTTCCTCACCAGAACCCCTGGGGAGATTCCACAAATGTTATTCAAAGTGTGGCTGGCACCCCGCCCAGGCCCAGAGGTACTCATCTAGCTGGTGCCTGGACAGGGTTTGGAGTCTGGGCCAAATCTGGAACGGGATTCTGAAAGCCAATATTGGATCATTTATGATTGAGACCTGCCAAATCATGTGTCAGGAATGTCTCATTCTTTCCCCATGAAGAGCGGCAGTGTTTAAGGAAAAAACACAGCTCTGGAAATGGAGACACTCTATGCATTATCCTTATTCATTAAAACTGGAACAAAACCCCAGGAAATGCAGACACTTCCCATCACCTCCACTTCCCTTTTTTCCCCTGGTTATTTGATATAAAGTGCTGCTGAAGCTATTCTGCAAGGACATACCACATGGAGGCATCTGCCAGGCCACTGTCCCCTTTCTTCTTGTCCAGCCTGATGCTAGGCGGTGGGAGGAGAGGTGTGGGGGTGGCAAATTAAACAAAACCTTTAAAAACCAAGACTCTGGCTGGGACTTCCACCACCCAGATTACCAAGTGGAGAGGCATTTTATTTTGCTAAATGAAAGAGCTAGTTTATATCTTCCCCGGATCATTTTCTAACCTAACTGCAGTGGAAACATTCTCAGAAAGAAAGACTTCCTTGTGTGTTTGCCCTTTATGTTGCCACGGGTCGTCCCACACGTAGAAGTTGGGCAGTGATCTGCTTCTGCTTGGGGACCAGGCCGGCCAGCAGACTCCTTGGGTCTCGTTAGGTCGCAGTCGACTCCATGTTTAAAGGTAGTACTTCCCAGACGCGGCCCAACTCTGGAAAGCATTTGCTTCTCAGTTTGCTTCTACCCACGTGACGGCTGGCAAGTTTCTGGGCCGTTCTGAGCCTCCTTTTCTCCACTGATAAAATAGGCATAGATAATTCCTCAGAGAATGTGAAGGGGAACTCAGCGAGAGAGGCACAGCAAAAGGATGGCTCTTCCTTTTCCTTTTGCCTTTTTGCGGTGGGCGGGGACAGATCCGGGGATGGGAGGGAAGCGTGGCCGTTGGCTTGATCCTCAGAAAACCTCTTCATTCGTGAAACTTTAGGGTGTCCTCCTTCTACCCACATTTGTAGTGACGCGTTCGCCGCCTATCTGCAGAGATCTAACGATCTCGATCGGAGCGCTCTACACACAGTCCAGAGCTGACCTTCCATGCAGCGTCTTTGATGGCAGTGATGATGAAACTGTTTCCTGCACAGAGGAATGTAAGTCTCTTGGTTCTCGCTGACTGTGACCTAATTTCACAGAAACAGTTCTTATACGTATTTTCGGTGTAAATAAAAAGCGACCTTTAAAATAGTCACAAATGGGATTTTAAGGGCGTCTACACGACCTCTGAAAGCATGTGAATGTCCATGAGTACTTGTGGGCAGAACAAAGTTTCCAAAGAGAGCCTCGATAGCTGCACGTCCTGTAAAAATATAATGGGAGCCATGTATGTCATTTAAAACTTTTGGGGCACCTGGGTGGCTCAGTCGGTTAAGCGTCCAACTTCGGCTCAGGTCATGATCTCACGGTCCGTGAGTTCGAGCCCCGCGTCGGGCTCTGTGCTGACAGCTCAGAGCCTGGAGCCTGTTTCAGATTCTGTGTCTCCCTCTCTCTCTCTCTCTCTCTGCCCCTCCCTTGTTCATGCTCTGTCTCTCTCTGTCTCAAAAATAAATAAACATTAAAAAAAAATTTTTTTTAAACTTTCTAGTAGCTGCACTAAAAAAGGAATTAAATTAATTCTAATCACCTATTTAGTTGAACCCAATATATTCAAAATATTATCATGTGAACATGTAATCAATATAAAAAATTATGAGATAGCTTACATTCTTCTCTCTCTCTCTCTCTTTTTTTTTTTTAACCAAGTTCACATTCAGACTCGCCTTATTTCAGGTGCTCAAAGGCCACGTGTGGCCAGTGGCTCCTATCCTGGACAATGCATATTGATAGCTTTTTCAGATTTTCACATCTTATTAATAATAAGTAGTGTTAATAACGTAACAGTGAACAGTGAGAGAATAGTGTTGAAATCTTCCGAAACCAAGTTCTTTTTTTTTTTTCAATGTTTTTTATTTATTTTTGGGACAGAGAGAGACAGAGCATGAACGGGGGAGGGGCAGAGAGAGAGGGAGACACATCAGCCGAGCCATCAGCCCAGAGCCTGACGCGGGGCTCGAACTCACGGACCGCGAGATCGTGACCTGGCTGAAGTCGGACGCTTAACCGACTGCGCCACCCAGGCGCCCCCCGAAACCAAGTTCTTGGTCGTCCCAATAACAATTCAAAGGTCTCCTTATGAGCTCAAAAAGACTTGCAGATAAATTATCTCATCAGGCCCTCCTAACAACCCATGACGTGGACAGGGCAGATGTCATTTCCTAATATTATAGCCGAGCAAGCTAAGGCTTAAAAATATTAAGTAAGTGGCCCAAAGTTCAACAGCTAGAGGTTGGTGGGTTGGGAACTTGAACTGGGCCTCGGGACTCCAAATCTCTGGGTCCGGACGAGAAAGAGGCAGCTGCCGCCCTCTGTGATCACATCGCTACCAGGGCAACTCTTGTTTGCATCCCGCACCGAATAATAAGGTCCAGGAGGACAGACTTTGACAGGCCTCCTGTCCACCAACAACACCTAACACGGTGCTTGGCACGGCGCAGGTACATGCCTCCTACTTGGTGGATTCAATTCAACTGGACCAAGAGAGTGATCCACACCAGATGCCCTCATAGTCATCGCCAAACCTCTCCGTCTCTGGAACTTTCGGTGAAGCCAAAACCACAAAAACCACCTACATGCTGAGCTCCTGAGTTGCATTTGTTCAGCCTTTGGGGGCCGCTCCTTCCCCAGCACACAAAATATATCTTAGGAGTTTGTGTCTGGGCGAATAACCTTCATCATGGCTCTGTTTCAATGCTCACTTAGGGCTTTTTAATGGAAATGTACACCATCGGTGGAAAATGCGCCCTGAAAGTAGACTCGGTCTGCCTTGGGACTTGGACACTAACCTCTACCCGCCAAAGACCACCCAGAGGAGCCCCGGGACCACCTTGTGAGCCTGGTGAAGATGTAGTATGGGGGAAACACCCCCTTGCCCCTTCACCTTGCCAGCTGGATCGTGGTGAATCACACAGACCTGGGAGAGCGGTAAAATCCCTGACGAGCGATGTCAGTGGATGGCTTGAAACCTTGATGGAGACCAAGGTCTGTTCCCCGCTGCCTCCGTCCCGGGCCCCAGCTGTTCCCTGGCGTGCTTCTGTTCCCCTCTGTCAGCACCGGTCTCCTTCACTGAAGCTCTCTCGCCTCCCTGTGTGGCGGCCTGGCATCCCACATCTGGTTGCCATGCCAGGATTTCATGGAGAGCCTGGGCCAGGTGCTGAGAGCTGCTATCTCCTCATGGGTATTAGGAGGCTGGAGCAAGGCAAAAATCCAGGACTGACGTTTTTCTGCCCCATGCCCTCATAGGCTGCTTCTTGCCAGCTTGCCACTAGGCACCAGAGAGGACGTTGGTACAGGGGGCACAAGCAAAAGCTTATTCTGCACTCTTTACGCACACCTTAAATTGGACTGGCAAACATTCCCATAGCCCAGGACCCCGCCTGCGCCCCTACACGTGCAATCTGGGGTCCAGCTATTTCTGTCAAACGTGTCATGTTTTTGTAAGGCTGCTCCGTGAGTTAGTTTTTCTGGAGAAGACCCAAAACTGTATTCACATTTTGGTTGAAATAAGAATCATTTCGAAAGCTTTGTTAAATGAGCAAACTGAGCTTAGTGCTGTGAAACATTCAGGATTCACCTGGTTCATAGCCAAGTGCCTCCCATCCCTGCACGCTGGAGTTCTAGGTACTGGAGACACAAGGTGACTCAATCATAGAGTGTCTTGTAGAGTTTACAGTCTAGTGGGTGGGAGGTGGGGGTGGGTAATGAACGGACAGCAGGCAAACAGGAAAACAAATCAAACAGATCATTCTAATAATCCTAAATGCTATGAAGACATTCAAACAGGGTAACAGGGCACAGAATTATGCTGGGATGGGGAAGTCCACTTAGAAAGGTGGTCTGGAAGGCTTTTCAGAAGAGGTAACGTTGGGACTGTGGAATGAATAACAAGGAGCAGCAGGCCACATGGAGGTCCAGGGAAGAGCGTGTTAAGCAGAAGAACAGCCAAGGCAGAGTGAGCTTGGCGGGATGGGAGAGGCCAACATGGCCGGAGAGTGGTGAGTGAGGGGAGGGGAAAGTAGGAAGGAATGATGTTGGGAGTCATTAGGGGCCCTACGGTGACAAGTATGGATTTTACTCGAGGCCTCAGGCAAAGCCATGGGAGGGCACAGAGCAGGGGAGTAATGTGAATTGTGAGTAACGTCGCTTAGGCTTTCCGAGGTTCACAACGGCTTCTGCTGGGGATGGATGGGGGAAGGGGCCAGAAGGAAAGCAGAGGGCTGTGGTGGCCTCTTTCAAGGACATCCCAGTCTAGAGAAGGAGCAGGCACAAAATACCTAGGACTCAGGTCGGGGCGAGCCAACAGAGCTTTAAACTGAGGCCGAGACAGCAGCCAACGGTGCTCCCTGAGGGGACGGTGTTGCAGCAGGGCCAAACCTCCGGCTTCGTGTAGGCCACATCTTGGGTTCCGTCCCTGACGCTAAGGGCCGTTAGACTGCTTATTCTCAGATAATTCCGTGAGAAAGAGAAAATTTTATCTTGTTTAAATCTCTTCCTGAAGTGGGCGTCCCTTTTCCTTTTGTCTCCCTCCAGACCCCTGGCACAGGCTACGTCTGGAATTGTCCAAAACTAAAGCAGTACATTCCAGTCTGACCCCAGGAAGAGAAGACATCGAGAAAGCTGATGGATGGGGAACCAGCCTTTGTCCTGCAGCCCAAACCTCCAGATGCTGGTGGAGACTTTGTAGGAAGACCTGGTCAGAATCTTCTGCCAGTCGGTTCTAGGGCACTGATCAGATACACAGCACCTGGTGCGAGGAGCCCTGCCTGCCCTCATCCCCACAGAGGGGGAAGGGCAGAGAAATAAAGAGGAACCAGGAGAGGAAACACGTGTCCACTCATGTGAAGGAAGTGACAGCAGCTGGTACAGGAGAGCGGCCGTTACCTTAGAGGAGGCAGGCTCCTTGTTCCAAAACTGTATTTAAGATTGGGTTGGAGGGAGGAGTGCTCCTTTGTAAAAATAACTAGCTTCTGAAGGCGACGGGAAAACTGGGAGGCAGGTGGTAAGCGTAGGCCCCAGTGGAAAACATATCCCACCATCAGAAATCGCCCAAGAGGGGCAGACACTAGACTGAGGAGAAATGGCGATGGCAAATGACAAAGAAACCCTTCTGTGGTGACCTCTACAGAGTCAAAGAACCACCATTACGGGATGCAGCCCGAGCTTGAACGTCCCTCTGGGGAGCCCCAGCACTCCTCAAGACTATGCAGGAGTACATATTGGGGATCTTAGAAGCACACATCAACATATGGAGTGGAAAAGTACCAGTCTTAACAGTTGCCCCATAGGTCATTTCTAGGTATTTCCTCAGCAGGCTGGTATGCCCCACCCACCACAGGGAAGGGGAGAGGCTGGAGATAAGCGAGCTCCACGCCAGGGCGTGGTCCTGCACAGCAAAGCCGCAGAAGCTGGAGGCGTTCGTGCCTTCTCTTCTCTCTCCTGGCAGCCTCTCTTAACACCTAGGTCTTCTCTACCTTGTACCCTTCTTAATTGCCTCAAGGCATCCAATGAGGCCATGCTCCAACCCCCTTCTAGAACATTCGTTCAGAGCCTTCCCCTGAACTCCCACACCCCACACCATAAAGGCACACCAATCGTACTGCATGTCTGGAAAGGCAGCCTGTTCAAAGCGGTTCGCTCAAAGCCATGAAAAGTCCAGAGCAACTCGACCTTCCCAGGGCTATTTACAGTTTAAGATAGAACCCCAGGGGTGCCTGGTTGGCTCAGTCTCTGTCAAACTTCGGCTCCAGGTTATGATTTCACAGTGTGTGAGTTCAAGCCCCACGTCGGGCCGTCTGCTGTCAGTGCAGAGCCTGCTTCCTATCCTCTGTCCCCCTCTCTCTCTCTGCCCCTCACCCACATTGCATATCTCTCTGTCTCTCTCAAAACTAAACATTTTTTTAACACTTTAAAAAATATAAAATTAAAAAATCTTTAAAATAGAACCCCAGGGGCACCTGGGTAGCTCTGTCGGTTAAGTGTTGGACAGTCGGTTAAGGGTTGGACTTTGGCTCAGCTCACAATCTCATAGTTTGTGAGTTCAAGCCCCACATCAGGGTGTCTGCTGTCAGCACAAAGCCGCTTGGGATCCTCTGTCTCCCTCTCTCTCTGACCTTACCCGGTGTGTGCGTGCTCTCGCTGTCTCTCTCTCTCTCTCTCTCTCAAAAATAAACATTTAAGAAATAAATAAATAAAATAGAAGCCCAGAGAACACACATGAGCCCCCAAGTCAACGCCTCAACCCAGGTGAGCCATCCGAAACTCCTGTGGAACTTTACAAAATACAGATTTTGTATTTCCCCTCCACATGTGGGTAAACAGAATGCCCAGGACAGGGGGTGGCAGGGGGCCAGGGAGGTGCAATTTTCAAGCTCTTGTTTGAGGGATTCTGATGGCTGCTGAAGCTAGAACCAAGGCTCTGAGGCAATATCCCACAGAGGCTTCCGGGCTCCACGCTCACTCAATCAAAAGGTGTAAAAAGGTAAAACGGGGGTAAAACTATACCAACACACACAGAATTCACATAAAGAATTTGAACTGCTCTTCTTGTCCCATCTCCCACAGCTCCCTGCTCCTCCCTCAGCTCACCTGGGTGTGGAGTCTAGTTTCTCCAGTCCACTTTGGAAAAGGCAAGGGGAGAAGAGAAAAGAGAAAGGCGGGGTGTCACTGATGCTCGTCAAAGCCATTGCACCTGCACCTCTCTGCGTCTCCCCCCAACCCCAACTCCTCCCCAGAGACTGGCAATAAATCGCGACAAGTAAGTAGCAGCCATTAATAATTTCCTTCCCAATTAGGGCAATGTTTAATTTCTTGCTGTCAGCCAGAATGGTCTGTGGACAAAGGATTTCTGATTAATTATAGTCATCACTGCCTTAGTGTTAGTTTTCTTCAAAAAAGAATGTATTTTCGTTTCACTTTTATTAGTGAGGTGTAGACTCTCGAATTTCTTGGCAGTCCTAAACTCAGTCAATATTTTCATTAAACTATTGTTCTCCAACCACTAAGTCTTCAAAAATCCAACAAATTATGGTCCTGCCTCTTAAGGACCTTAATTATTTTGCTAACAGGCATTCCCTGTTTAAGGACCTGATCGCGAACAAGCACGTAGACGTCATCAACCTCATATGTAATTTTCACTGAGTCACTCCCTGAACCTGGCTGTGGCCCCTATCATGTCTCAGATGTAGATTAAAACCGGGTTTCCCATCAAGGCTCTCCACCATCTGCCCTCCCCCACCTCAGAGCTTTCTACTTGGGCCCCCTCCCCCATTCATGGCTTCCTTTCCCTCTTCCTGGAATCCTCCTGTCCTCCCTGTGCCATCTGGCGTGTTCTCGTTCAGCTTTCAAGATGGAGACCTCTACCATCTCCCCTTTCCAGGAATTGTTCTGTACCTTCTCTAGCAGGGTGTGCATCTTCTTCCTCTAAGCCTGCCTCTGCCAGAACTCAGACATATTGTCCTGGAATAGCCGCGCCTCCTTCCGACTCCCCAGGTGCTGGAGACGGCGGCTGGTCATGTCTGTATCCCCAGTGTCTTTGCACAAAACCCGCCCGTGGTGGGTGATCAGTATATGCTGGACGAATTAAATAAATGTACAAATGAGAAAAGCCCACTTGACACAACTCAGTCTCTCCTCCGTCTTTCTCAACTTTCCTTCTTGTGGCCTAGAGTGACCCGAAAACCACATACCTACCATGAGGGCAGGGGTGGTGTCCATTCTGTGCCCTGTTGTATATCCCGTGGCAGATGCTCAATGGATATCTGTTGGCTATGTGGATCAATCTTTCAAGCTTTATTGCTCTAAATCCACCTCCTCTGCCCAGCTCTCTCCATTCCCCAAAAGACTGTCTTCTCCCCCTACTTCCACATGTCCATGGCATGACTAAGTCAAACATAACAGAAGAAGCGAGAGGGCCCGCAACCCCACATCTGGGTAAATCAATCATTTCAGGAGCTTCCTGCCCAAAAGTAGATATGATCTGATCATCCTTTGGCCTGCTGCTCAAGAAGCCCAAGGTGGGTGCCAGAATGAAAGCCGCCTTCTATAAATATCTATTCATCACATCACCCTATCTTGATTAGGAATTTTGGCACAAATATACTAGTCTGGAGCTTAGGTAAATGCTTCCCAATGTGATGCAATCCAGAAATTGACTATGTACTTATTTTTACCCTAGGTAAAAAAAAAAAAAAAGGAGTCTTCTGTACAAATGTTATGGGTAACTATTAGTTATTGCTATTAATCAGGTAGCCATTTGAGTAGGTGGAAGAACAGAGAATTCTGTTCCGTTCAACATTGTGGTTGATAGAGAATTGCCGTTTACATCACTCATCCGTCTGTCAGTTTCCAAGAATTAGAACACAATGAAATGCACTTCACGGTAAAAATCTATTGACCAGGATCCAGTATTTCCTTGATGGTTACGTGGCCCCGGGATCACTATCAGCAGCAATATCTTTCTATAAAAGGTATCGAGGCACTGTGGTTAAAAAAAACCCATTTGAAAGGGTGGTGTGTGTGTCGTCTGGGCACACACTGCCCCTCCACACACATTGGGTCAGTCTGTGTCTCACTGTCCACCCTGTAATGATTTCATGTCAACAAACTCCAGCGACTCCCTCATAACTGGCCTGGTGGCTCATAAAAACCCAGCCACTGAACCACCCCACCAGCCCTCCCGCTCGTAAACTCCACCTCCTTGCAAATTCCAGTGGGAAACCCGATTGTTTAATTTTATCTTAGCTTTTCGTTTCCTCCTCCTTCTACTTCTTTTTCTGAAGGTTAGAGCCATAAAGGACTTGGGGGACAGCCAACAAGCCCTAGAGGGCCATCATGACATAGGAAAAAACAGCAATAAAAAGCTTACACTTGGAGCTTAGGTTCGTCCTCTTTAAGGCGCCTGCGTTCTGAGGGGGTCTGTCAGGACACAGGTGAAAACGATGACTTGACCACCTGTGGGCAGGGAGACAGGTGAAAAACTGCAAGGTCAGTCTAATCAGACCTTGCAGTTAGGCTCGGAGTCCAGGATAGATTTGTCACGTGACTATCATGATATTTCTACTACCACTACTGATGCCTATCATTTTACAAGGTCGACATTATCACCCACGTTTTATAGATGAGAAACCTGAAGCTCAAGCAGGTCATGTATTGTTGGGATCGAGAGTTAACAAATAAGGTTGCTGATACTCAGACCCATCTGTATGACTCCTAAATTCAATCTCTTAGCTACCTGCTCCTCTGAGGTCATTTCCAGCCCCGGTCTATAGGTACTCACGGGCGCGCACACACACACACACACACACACACACACACACACACACATAGACTTCCCAATTTTAGAGGCCATTTGTGATTATCTTGGCTGCCCAGCATCCCTGCATGTGGGGAATGCTCCATCTTACAGACGGATCTCGTGGGAGCCATCTAGAATGTTCCAGTGCCGAATTTGAAAATGCTGACTACTTCCTTTTCCCGGCCAATCTTTCTGTGAGGGCTCAAGCACGTGGCCTGGGCTCAGCCCATCCAGGGTCTGACTCAGAGGCAGCAATGGTGAGAAGCAGGCCCCACAAGAAGCCGTCCAGCAGCAGCCGCTGAGACATCCACAAGGAGGGCAGAGCCAGCAGGACCCGTGTCCAGACTGGGTGCGCGGTGTTTGGCTGGGCTTCTGGCTACAGTCTTCACTTCCTTCTGTCCTGTCTGAAGCCTTCTGTTTAGCTTTGTGAGCTTGGCTTTTGCCACAAAAGCCCAATGGATACGCCAGCTAGGAGCAAGCCTCTCAACACAGAGCGTCAATGCCCAGGTCTGTCACATGGATACCTGGGGGTGGAGAGAAGCTGCCCAACCAGTGAGCTTCTCCAGCCTCCACACGGGCCTCCTGAACTCCACACGTGGCCCAAAGCAGAAATAGTGCTCAACAACCTTTCCAAGTAGGACAATCCCTTTGAATAGCTGTAAGCCCTCTTGGGCGGCCGTAACAAAATACCACAGACTCAGGAGCTTAAACAATGGACATTTATCTTCTCGCAGTTGTGGAGGCTGGAGGCCCAAGATCAAGGTGTCAACATAGTCTTCTGAGGCCTCTCTCCTTGGCTGATGGTTGGCCATCTTCTGGCCTTGATCTCATATTCTTTGTGCCTCTCTCTGTGTTCTAATCACCTCTTCCGGCGAGGACACCAGTTGGGTCGAATCAAGCCTACTACAGCCTTAATTTTTAACAGAATCACCTCTTTAGGGGTCCTGTCTCCAAATACGGTCACATTCTGAGCTACTGGGGGCTAGGGCTTTCCCATGTGGATTTGGAGAGGGAACGCAATTTAGCCCCCGACAGGGTCAAATCACTTCATTTATCCTCAGGTTCTTCTGCATATGTTAAATGTTAGCATACGGTACGTGAGGATCTATTGAATGAAGATTTACTAATAAAACATCAAAATTAGTTTTTCTGTTCATCACAACACTCACATGTACTTGAAACTTGCCCTTGAGAAACTTGGGAGGCGCCTCAGTTGTACGGACAACACCTCGTGTGCAGCCTGGGTCAGCAAGGCCCTTCAGCTCCCCAGGGTCCGACACCCCAGGCGCTTGGACCTAGTGCCTGGTCCGGGTGATGCTCCAAAGTCCAAAGTCCCCCTGCTGCCACAGGGGAGGTGTCAGAGAGAAGGACCGCACCTCTTCTCGGCCTGCTTGGCTGGCCGGCCTGTGTGTCCTCGGCTCCTCACAGATCACTTGGGGTCTGTGGGCTCAGGCTCCGTGCTCTCAGCCCCAGGTCATGGTGAGGTCATCGGCCGCTGGCGCCAGACCCCGTCTTGCTCCCCCTGTAAAGGTCATGTGGCAGACACGCCCACCTGTCATCACGCCGGCCCCTCGGCCACCTGAAGCATCTGCCTGCCACCTGAGCCCGTGCTTACATGGAGAGAAGTGACGCCAAAAGGGCTTTGCTTTAAACAGGAGAAACAATAAACCTGTTTAAGGAACGGTCCCGGGGAGAGTTGACAAATGGCCCCATGACTAATCCTCAGCTCAGGCAATTGCTTATTTCCACAAGCCTTATCGTTCTTCTTGGTTTGTTTGTGTTTTTTTATGTTTATTTGTCTTTTGAGGTGGGGCGGAGGGGAGAGGCAGAGAGACAGGGAGACAGAGGATCCGAAGCAAGCTCTGCCCTGACGGCAGAGAGTCCGATGTGGGACCCGAACTCACGATCCACGAGATCGGGACCTGAGCTGAAGTCGGACACTTAACCGACTGAGCCGGCCAGGCGCCCCTTCTCGGTTTTAAATACAAGACACAACCGTCTCACCCGAGGTTAAACAGCAGGCACCACCTTCTCCCCCAGAGAAATCACTCCTGGGAGAAATGCAGATCCCTATCCTCCTGGAAATTCCCATGTTCTTTGCAGAGCCAGCCCTCTCCCTGTCGTTCTGCAAATCCAGCGGCCTCCATGGAGGGTTCTTCTGCAAGGACAGCAGATGCATAATCTCTCGAGAAGTTACCTCCACCCAGAGGCCACACCACACAGGGAAGTGAGACCCGAGCTTGAATGCAGGAAAGCTCAGTCTCACTCAGGCTTGCCAACTGTGGGGCCGTGGGCAGGTCACACGGGCTCCTTGCCACCGCTCTGTAATGGCAACAGCAGGATCTGCCCCGCCCAGAAGGAAGCTCTTCTCAGAAGCAGACGAGATGAGGCGTGGGGAAGCGATGGGGAGCAGCACCGAGCTCTTCCGTTGGAGATGGAAGTTGCATTAATCGATACGTGCCAAGGCTGTGGGGAGAATTTTGTTGAGGGAGGAGGGTGTAGGCGATTGGTTCTCCTGGTCTCAAGGGCTGGACTTGAGCCCCAGTGGAGAGAAAGCTGTAAGCGTTTCTATTTTTGAACAGATGGCGTGGAGCTGGAGAAAATGAGTAGGACACAGGTGACAATGGGTGTCTTAATCCATCTGGGCTAGCGTGACAAAATACCAGACTGGGTGGCTCATCAACAACAGACCAACAGAAGCTTTTTTCTCACAGTTATGGAGGATGGAGGCCAAGATCAGGGTGTGAGCATGGTCAGGCGAGGGCTCTCTGGTGGGCTGCAGACTTCTCAGTGGAAAGGGCAAGGGAGCTCACGGGAGTCTCTCGTGTAAGGGCACTAATCCCATTCATGAAGGCCCCATCCTCGTGGCCTAATCACCTGGCTAAGGCCCCACCTGCCAATGCCATCAAATTGGCCAATAGCATTTGAACATATGAATGTGGGGGCAGCACAAACATTCAGACTGTGGTGACGGGTGATACAGATCTGGTGAGGAAACCGTGTCACCCAAGGGCTGTGCAGCTTGGGTGCACCCTGGGCTCAGAGACCCTTCTAGTTAACAGCCCTTTGCACATAATCGTCACCTACAATTCGAAACCTTCTAATTCGCCCTCAGGTTTTAGCTAAGGCCTTTCTCAGATGCCACATCCTTCATGAAGTTTTTCTGGGTCCCCCAAAAGTGAACCCCATGAGCACCTTCACCCCCATATGTCTGGCCCCACCTCCTCAGAGAGCCAAGCACAGCGTCTTCTGACGACCCAACTTCTGATTCCAACTAATAGCATGATATTTGCACAAGTTACTTCTTATTGGACGTAGGGATAAGAGCTCTTGCCAGACCTGCCTCTCAAGGTTGTTAGTTGTGAGGCTTTGAGCGGATAATAAGCATAGCAATGCTCTGCCAGCTACGATGCCTTGGGCGATTGTCAAGTTTGGTTATGACCAGGCTATACATTTCTTGAGGACCCAGGGACACACGGGTTTTTGCTTGTCTTTGCATTGCTCATAATGATGAGCATCTAACCTGCTCAAAATCCTAGGCATTTTGTTTGGTCCCCAAGGCATGTAGTCCAAAAGCCCTAAGTCTTGATTCTAGAGTCCAAAGCCCCAGAGAGCAGTGAGCCCTACTCAGCAGGTAAGCACCCGTAAGCCTGCTGTTCCAGGCTGAATGGTGTCCCCCCCAACTTCATGTGCTGGACTTTCTAACCCCCAGGACCTCAGAATGTGGCCTAGTTTGGAAATAGGGTCATTGCAGATATAGTTGGTTAGGATGAAGTCACCCTCGGGTAGGGCGGGCCCTAATCCAATATGACTTGTGTCCTCATAAAAAGGGGAAGATTGGACACAGACATGCGCACTGGCAGCAAGGCATGTGATGACGAGGGCAGAGACTGCGGTGCCGCGTCTACAAGCCAAGGGACTCCGAGGATGGCCGGCAAACCACCAGAAGCCAGAGGAGAGGCCGGGAGCAGACGCTCCCTCACAGCCTCAGAAGGAACCTACCTGCTGACGCCCTGACCTCAGATCTCTGGCCCCTGGAGCTGAGACGATCAACTTCTGTTGTTTTAGCCACTCAGTGTGTTACAGAGCCCTAGCAAACTGATGCAGCTTGTAAATCCTGCTCCAGGGTTCACCGTGTTTGCCAGAAATGTAACTCGTGACTGCGTGAGGGGAACCCTGGGAAACACATATGCAGTCTGTTCTTCCAGGAATGTGAGCCCTCCTGAAGAACACCCTGCACAACCCCACAGGGTATGTGGGGGGTGTGTGTGTGACAGTGTGTGTGTGTGTGTGTGTGTGTGGTTTGCGTATGGGATGTGTGCATGTGTGTGACTTGAGGAGGGGACATGCTGTGTGTGTCAGGGGCAGGATCGGGAGCAGCGGAGGGGGCTTGTGGCCCCGGGCCAACGCAGAGACCAGAGGCTTCCCTTCAAGTCACTTGGCCCTACCTGCCCTGCCCCCCAGGGCCCATCAAGGCAGACTCCTTTTATTTGCCTTCCCGTTGGCCTAGAGCAGAGAACTAAGGAGAGAGAAGGAAAAAAATATCAGTCCTTCCGAAGTTCCCCTCCATTCCCTTTGCCTCTCCCTCCTGCCCCTAAACCCCAATGCCGAATGTCAACCTTGAGGTTGAGGTGAGCTGACGTTTCCTTAGCAAGCAGTTCAGTTCTGCACCACGCAGCAAAAAACAGGCATCTATCGTCTCCGTTGGCTGAGAACAAAAGCTGGCGAGACTAGACCACACGCACAAAAAGTAAAAACCGAGCATTACACTGACTCTTCCTCGATTTATGCTGCTTCCCTTCCCCAGATTAATTTCTTTAAATAAAAAATACTGTGCGGAGTCCCTGCCGAGCCCAGAACAGGGCCCCAGAGATGGAAACAGAATTGACACAAAAATGACGTGCACACATTTGGGGGATCCGACTGGCACCAGCAATGTGTCCTTTGCCTTCGGAATCTTGAGCTCAGCACAGACCCTAGCGGTGACGCAAAAGCCAAAAGCCAGGCCTGGGGGCTGCTTCCTGAGCAGACAGCCACGCTCGCACCAGAACTTCTAGGCAAAGGCCCGCAAACATTATGCAGCCTCACGTGCCAAGTGGTATCGCTCATGCACCTGCATATTTTGGGCCTTCCCTCGGCCCATGGGGACTGTTTGCATGGAATGACCCAGTGCCGCTGGGCCAGGGACAACTTTGTTTTTGAAAACATCATTTCCTGAAATAGCTCATGAAGAACGACAGACCCAAAGCAGAATGCATCCGGGCACCAGAAACACGCTCCCGCCGCATTCCCCGGTCCCAGATGATGCTTGTCAGGCGTCACTGTCTCCTCAGCCTCCCCCCGAGGCAGGCCCCCAGCCCCAAAGGTGCTGTGGGCCAGGCCTCCACTTCCAGAATGGATGGTGTTCTCAAAGGACATCCCACCAGGAAGGGCAGGGGGCTGTTTTGTCTCCAAGGCAACTGTGATGGGGGGGGGGGGGGTGCTCCACTCTTCCCCGGGGAGAAAAACGCTGTCATGTTAAGGAGGCATCCAGGTACAAATGCTCACCAACTTCCTCATAACTACATCTAGAAGTACAGTTCAACTGGGCAAGAGGAGAGGAAATGCCGCTGAGGGCCCAAGGTCAACCACCAGACTGGGACATTCTCCCCAGAGCTCCAGAACACGGAGAATAAATGATATATTTACTTAGATAATTCGATCCAGTTGTTTGCATATAAATGAGTTACTGCGGGTAACGTGTAAGTTATGAACTCACGGCCGATTGTCTGACTATAAACTGGGATGCCTCTTCTTCTTTTCTAAGGTACGGTGGAATGTTCCTTAAAAACCAAAGAGCTATGGGGCACCTGGGTTGCTCACTTGGTTAAGCATCCGACTCTCGATTTTGGCTCAGGTCATGATCTCGCAGTTCATGAGTTCAAGCCCCGCCTCCGGCTCCACACTGACCGTGTGCAGCCTGCTTGGGATTCTCTGTCTGCCTCTCTCTCTGTCCCTCCCCTGCTCGTGCTCTCTCTCTCTCTCAAAATAAATGAATAAGCTTAAAAATTTTTTATTTTAAAAACAAAACAAAAGCCAAAGAGCTGTAAGAGCGCACCGTGCACAGCTAGAGCAGGGTGGCGGGGGGTTGGGGTGGGGGACAGGGAGGAGGGTGTCCAGGACAAGAGAAAATCCAACCCAGAGGGACCAGCAGGCCTATCACAGCAGAGTACAGAATTGCCAGAAGATGTGGGTGGGAGCAAACAGAGCCCCAACTGACTCCTCAACCTGACTTCTCAGCCAGCAGAGCCAGGCAGGAGGCAGTGGAAAAGGACACTTGATTCAGGTCAAAGTCCAGGAAACATGGGGACTGTCACCACTGTCATCCTCTGCTCCCGTGACTGCCCCAGAGGGTCTGGACAGCTGCACCCAGTGTCCTCACTGCCAGGGTCAGCCCTATGGTTCTGGAAGACCTTCCTGAATAAGTGGCCGTGAGTGACCCACCGGAGCGATCCACTCTGAGGGAATCAGAGTGGGTGGGCTGCTGCCTGCTCCCAGGGTCTCTGGCCACAGCAAAAACGACAGAGAGCAAGCAGCGGGCTGGCCCAGGCCACCCCAGACCTGACCCAGGAGGGGTTATTGCATCTAATAAGCCAAGTGCAACAACATTGTTCGGGAGAAAGCGAAAGCCTCATACACTGCTGCCGTGGCCTGCAAACAGGTGCAGCGGCTGTGGAAAATGGTTTGGCAGTTCATCAAGTTCAACCCAGAATTGAACCCAGCAATTCCACCACGGGGTTTATACCCAAAAGAAACGAAAGCAGGTGTTTGAACAAAAATTCATACGGGATTGTTCATGGAAGCACCGTTCACAACAGCCAAAAGGTGGAAAGAACCCACAGGTCTATCAACAAGTGAATAGATAAATACAATGTGGCATATCCACACAATGGAATATTGTTTGGCCATAAAGAGGAGGGAAGTACTGATAGGCGATATGATATGAACGAACCTTGAAATCATTACGCAAAGTGGAAGAAGCCACATGGGGTAGGATTCCATTTATGTGTAATGTTCAGAACCCACAAATCCATAGAGACAGAAAGATCTGTGGTGGCCCGAGGCTGTGGGTGGTAGCAGTGGTGAGTGACTGCTGCTTGATGGGTGTCGCACTTCTGTTAGGGGTGATAACAAATTCTGAAAAATTAAGTACACGTTCAGCGTGTACTTCATGCCCCTGAATTATCCACTTTGAAATGCTTACAACGGTGAAGTTCATGTTGTGTGTATTTCACCACAACCGGGAACAGGAAAAAAAAAAAAAAGAGAGAGAGACACGAAGAAAAGTTATCCAGCCACTTTCCAAATTCACAAAATTTGATCTGCAACAGATTAAATGGCACGTTTCGAGCGGTGAGTCATGATGTGATGTCAGACTTGCCTCACCGGGAAACAGCATCACGTTTTCAGGCTCCACTCTGGAGAGACCGGTGCCAAAGCAGGACAGCGCCCAGGAGCTCCCACCGAATCACAATCCAGTAAAATCCCTTAGCTTGCCAGGTACAAGTCCCCGGGGGTTCTGTGCGTCTGCGCGCGTGCACCCTGTAAGAGATGGGACCATGACCCTTCCCTCCTATGGGAGAAGAAACTGACTCAGAGGGACAAGGGGCGCTGACTTGTCAAAGGTCACACAGCCTCTTGACGTGGCATCTCGGTCCCCGTGCCTCCAAATCCCGGGCAGAGAACCTCTGCCCAAGCTCACAGCCCAGTTGCCTGAGCTCAGTGGTGACGTCAGAGGAACTGGTGTTTCTCTATCTCCAAATCTGCCCATGGGGCGGGAGCCGGCACGCCCACAGGCAGTGGGGGAGTGTTAGGAAAGAAAGTACAGCTCAGGGTCTTAAAACCAATACTGGGGATTTTTTTCTTTTTTCTTTCCCTAAGCATGGTCACTTGGATGTGTCCTCTCAAAAAAAACCTCGGGGCACCTGGGTGGCTCAGTTGCTTAAGTGTCCAATGCAGAGCCCGCTTCAGATCATATGTCTCGTTCGCTCTCTGCCCCTCCCCCACTCGCTCTCACTGTCTCTCTCAAAAATACATATTTTTAAAAAATTATAAAAACAAAACCAAAAACAACTCAAGGGCCTAAGTGCTCTTAGATTGAACCAGGTGATATCTGTGTGTGCCAGTGTGTGGACAGAATTTTGTCTCCCCTAAAAACACATTCGAGTCCTAACCCCTGAAGCTGTGAATGTGACAGGTGATTTGGAAACAGGGTCTTTGCAAATGCCATCAAGTTAAAATGGGGTCATACTGGATTAGGGTGGGCCCTCGTCCAATGACTGGTGTCCTTAGAAGAAGAGGGAAATTTAGACACAGGAAGAAGCCATGGGCAGACAGAGGCCGAGGCTAGAGTGATGCAGGTAATAAGCAGTAGGACGCCAAAGACTGCAGCCAGCCATCGGAAACTGGGAAGAAGCAGAAAAGGATCCTTCCCTAGAGCCTTTGTCTGGACCATGGCCCTGCTGACTTTAGACTTACATCCTCCAGAACAATGAGAGAATAAATAGCCATTGTTTGACCCCCCCCCCCCCCCCCCCCGTCGGTAGTCATTTGTTATAGCAGCCCCAGGAAATTAACACGGTAAGGAAAATATGATTGAACGTCCGCTGGTTTACATGGCTCCATCTAATGGATGTGCCTGCTATGGGTCCCCCTGACTTCACCATCCACAAGGTGCTAAGCTGGCCTGGGGACGGGAGGCAAGCCGGTCTGCTGGGTCCCTGCACCTGGTTGCTCACGGAGCAGGCACCATCTTCGACAGGCCCTGCCCAGGCCTCAATCCTGGCACCTCTTCTCTCTCTTCCCTCCCTTCCTCACTGCTTAGGACAGGAAAGCAGTCATAGACAATATGTAAAAGAATGAGCATAGCTGGGTTCTTATAAAACCTTATTTGTGGACACTGAAATTTGAATTTTCATATCATTTGCGTGCATTTTCATGCATTTGCATATCACAAAACATTATTTTTTAAGTGTTTATTTATCTATTTTGAGGGTGGGGCAGGGACAGAGAAAGAGAGAGGGAGAGAGAGAATCCCAAGCACACTCCACACTGTCAGTGCAGAGCCCGACAGGGGGCTTGAACTCACGAACCGTGAGATCATGACCTGAGCCGAAATCAAGAGTTGGATGTTTAACCGACTGAGCCACTCAGGAGCCCCCAAAACATTCTTTAAAAAAAATTTTCCAGGGGCGTCTGGGTGGCTCAGTCCGTTAAGTGTCTGACTTCGGCTCGGTCAGGTCTTGATCTCACCATTTGTGGGTTCGAGCCCCACATGGGGCTCTGCGCTGACAGCTGGGAGCCTGGAGCCTGCTTCGGATTCTGTGTCTCCCTCTCTTTCTGCCCCTCCCCCGCTCATGCTCTGTCTCTATCTTTCTCTCAAAAATAAATAAACATAAAAGAAATTCCAACATTCAAAAATATGAAAAACGATTCTTTTTCTGCCCCAAAATGAAAACTAGGTACAAAACCAAGCAGAAGGCTAGATTTGGCCCAGGGGCCATAGTTTGCTACCCTGTCCCTCGGCAACCTCATTGGGTCCCCACGGCTGAACGCACCGAGTACACAAAAGGACCCCTGAATCCCCATCTCCAGCCTAGCCTTCTCTCCCTCTGAACTTCAGATACCTCAACCTACGTCCACTTGAATCTCTAACGTGTAGCTTTACAAATGTGACATACTTTGAATACAAGTTTTGATTTCCCTTCCCTACGTGAAACCAATCCCCTTCCACTGGTCCCCATCTCAGTTAATGGAGTCACCGTTATCAGGCCAAAAATCCGTAGTCATCCTAGACTCCTCTCTTTCTCTCAAACTTCACCTCCAAGCCATTTTCAAAACCTGTCAACTCTACCTTCAAAATACAGCCGGACCTGACAACTCCCTACCTCCTCTGCTCTCATCCTCATCCAAGTGACCAGCCCCTCCCAATGCATCTCGGGATCACTCACCATCTATTCTCCACAAGGGCAACCAATGGGATCTTTCCGAGACCCCACCCCCACCCCAATCCTCTGAATGCTCCCTCCCGTTCTTAGGATAAAATCCAACACCTGCAAATCAAAGCCACATGAGAAACCACCTCACACCCAAAACTCAGGATGGCTACTACCACACAAATCAGGAAATGACAAGGGCTGGAAAGCATGTGAGGTCATTGGAACCCTGGTGCGTGGCTGGCGGGGAACGCAAACTGCGGCAGCAACGATGGAAAGCAGTACGGTGGTGTCTCAAAAACATTTTT
Source organism: Panthera leo (assembly GCF_018350215.1). Taxonomy (NCBI): domain Eukaryota; kingdom Metazoa; phylum Chordata; class Mammalia; order Carnivora; family Felidae; genus Panthera; species Panthera leo. The sequence goes on from NC_056687.1 coordinate 11,298,804, forward strand.
TTAAAGAATTAATGTATGATCCAGCAATTCTACTTCTGAGTACATACCCAAAAGACTTAAAGCAGAATCTCAAAGAGATATTTGCACGCCACTTTCATAGGAGTGTTTTTCATTCTAGCCGAGAGATGGAAGTAACGATCTAAGTGTCCCTCAACAGATAAAGGGATAAGCGAAGTGTGGCGAACACATACGGTGAAACGTTACTCAGCCTTAAGAAGGAAGGAAATTTGGAAACATGCTACAACATAGATGGATCTTGAGGATTTTATGCAAAGGGGGGGGGGGGGGCGGGGAAAGCCAGACACCGAAGGAAAATACAGAATGATTTCACATATCTGAGGTACGTGACTCTAGAAGGGTCAAATCCGTGGAGACAGAAAGTAGAATGCTGGTCCCCAGGGGCTGGGGTTGGGGGAGGTGGGTAGGGAGGTGCTGTTTCATGGGGACAGAGTTCTACTTTTGTAAGAGAAAAAGAGTTATGGAGATTGGTTGCACAACAATGTGAATATCCTACTGAACTGGGGCCCGTGGGTGGCTCAATCGGTTAAGCATTTGACTTCGGCTCAGGTCATGATCTTGTGCTTCATGGGTTCAAGCCCCACATGGGGCTCTGTGCTGACAGCTCAGAGCCTGGAGCCTGCTTCGGATTCTGTGTCTCCTTCACTCTCTGCCCCTCCCCTTCTCATGCTCTGTTTCTTTCTGTCTCTCAAAAATAAATACACATTAAAAAAAAATTTTTTTAACGGTTAAGATGGTAAGTTTTATGTTATTCGTGTTTCAAATCAAACCTCTCCCGCGTTCTCTGCTCACCAGCTTGATCTGGCCCAACCCCACCTCTGACCTCATTCCCTACCGCCCTGCCCCCCTCCTCCCTCCGCTCTAATGCTTCCGGCCTTCCAGCTGACGCCGGTCCTTCTACCTGGAATGTTCTTCCTCCAGATGTGCTCAGGGCTTACCCACCAACTGCCACAGACCTCTGCGGAGGGAGACCTCCCCTAACTACCCTTTCTAAAATAGCAACCCTCTTGCATTTTATTTTTCTTTGTGGCTCTTCCCACACGTGGCGTTCTATTACAAGTGCTATTGTTTGCTTGTCTATTGTTTCTCTCCCCTTTGTGAAGGCAGGGGCTTTTCCAGCTTCGCTCACCACTCTGTCTCCAACTCTTGGCACATAGTAGGTGCCCAGTAAATACAGTGTCTGTGGAATGACTTGAAAGAACGAATGTGAGCCTTGCAATGCACCAGAAGATGAGGGCAGGGTCCCCAGGAGCCTTGAGTCACCTACTTACTGCCCAATACATCCCATTTCCTCCCTGGATGATGGGATCCCTTCAGATGCCTCGAAGACTGAGATGGCAAATAATGGAATCCTATGTGCAAGATCCTGTGAGTTCTTAGCGGAAATAATTACGAAATACGAAACAACCGGCATGCAGCAATGCCAGCCAGATGTTCGCAGAGTAAAGATCTTTGTCCTGGTAGATACAAAAATGGAAACACAGGGGCGCCTGGGTGGCTCAGTCCGTTGTGTCCGACTTCGGCTCAGGTCATGATCTGGCAGCTTGTGAGTTTCAGTCCCGCAGCGGGGGAGCCTGCTTCAGATTCTGTGTTTCCCTCTCTCTGCCCCACCCCTGCTCATGTTCTGTCTCTCTCTGCCTCTCAAAAATAAATAAATGGTAAAAAAAAAAAAAAAAAAAAAAAAAAAAAAAAAAAGAAGAGAAAAGAAAAGAAAAGAAAAGAAAAGAAAAGAAAAAAGAAAAAAGAAACACAAGCTGTTCTTCCATTTTCTCCAACCATGAGTGAGGCCCCTGGTCTGGGGTCAGGATACTGGACTCTAGCACCAGTCCACCAATTGCCTGCTGTGTGACCTCAGGCAAACCACTTTCCCTCTCTGGGCCTCAGATATTTTTTTCTGGTCCTATAAAAGGACCAGGCTCGTGTCCCACAGGTCCCTTCCTACTTGAGCATTCTAGCAAATTTGAATAGTTGTAGTTCATCCTGTCTTCAAGATTTTTGAGATTTTAAGTCCACATCAAGCTGTTAATTAAGCAGATTCCTTTTTAATTCTTTCATCTGTTGGTAATGAAATAACGGCGAAAAAAAAAAAAAAAATAGCCCATTCTACCCAGGAGTAAAACCACAATGATTCATGACTTGCTAAACCCAAATTTAACAGGGGAGGGGAGGGAATACAGAAGACTAAGGAAATTTACTGATTCTTGGAATACGGAACTTCAACTCAAAACTGCATTATTCACAGCAACATCATGACAAGAGGCTGTGTTTCTCACAAGGGCGTAAGATGTAATCCCTCAGGCATTCAGATGATATTACAATGATGGAGTCCCATCCTGTCGATAAAATGGATAATCTCCATCTTCAGGAAGGCCGAGCCTGGGTCTCAAGGGAAGGGCACAGAGAATGAAACTTTTCTGGGAGCAGTTCCCCCGGGTTGGGACATAAAGTGCCCAGGGTTGGGAAGGGTGCTGTGGGTGACTCGTAGCCCTTCCCCACAAGCTGACTCAGGAGCCACTGAAGTGAAGCAGGAAGCAGAGAAGGCAGGCCTGGGCACCCCATGCTCGGGGGCTGGCACGAGGGCACCAGGGACTTTCAGAGGGTGCTGTAGGAAAGTTACCAAGTGAAACCTGGGGACTCGAGAGAATTCATGTGCTTTCCTGAAAAAGAGCCTAAAGGCACGTAGGCCAAAAATAGGTGAGTGAGTGTGTGTGTGTGTGTGTGTGTGTGTGTGTGTGTGTGTGTGTAGCAGGTTCCTGGTGATTTAGAAAGACAAGCTGTGGCTCTCCCCCGTCCTTGTATGTCTGAGTACATCTGGCAGAGAACAACGTAAGCCCCCAAAAGCTAATTTGCGTGGACCAAGCAGCTCAGGTGAGTGCCTGAAACAAAGAGAGTTAGGCCAACAAGCTTGGCCACCCCCTCAAAAAAATAAATCACTCCTATCATCAAAGGTGTTTTATATTATAAAATATAAACATATTTACATGTATATAAAATAGAAAACTTTATATTTACAGTCTACTCTGCTCCTTGTGACCAGAATTTATCCCAATGGGATAAAGCCACAGGAACTACAAGTGAAAATAAAAGGAATTGTTTTCATCCCAAATATAAAACACTGGTCGAAGCAGGCTTTGGGGCCCATCGCCACCACCACCACTGAGATGACCTCAGTTTTCTGAGAGCCTCAGAGGATCCAGAATCATTCTGGCCTTCTGAGGACTCCTTAGTGTTTTGGCACAACAAACACACAAATGAGATGATTTCACACAGTTCTGTAGATAACAGAGGCCATTCCTTGAGTGTGACTAAAGGCTATCAGGACAGGAGAAGAAGACCCGAGTGGATCACTGTGGAAAGGCCATGTTCATGAACCCATGTGGTGTGCTCTCTGGGCATGCCCAGAGATAACTAGAGCTGTCACTATTTAGATACAACCAGACATACAAGAAAACATGATGTCATGAGTGTGAGCCAAGAAACAAAAGAAATACCCACAAAGATTTTAGATATTTGAATTACTAGATATAGACCAAAACAATTCTGGCTACGATATTCAAAGAAATAATCAAAAAGCTTGAAAATTTCTGCAAGGAAATTTATTGAAAGGGTCACAATTGATACAAAAAAGAGCTCAGAAGCACGTCTAGATGTGAAAAATGCATTAGTTAAAATTAAAGACCCAGTAGACATAGCTGAGGAGAGTTTGTATGCTGAAACTAAAGCAGAAGAAGTTATCAAGGTTTTAGTATGGGGAGACAAAAAGATTAAAAAGACAGAAGAGGGGGTCATAGAATATACAGTGAATAAACCTAACATACATTTAATTGAAGTATCAGAAGGCATAAAAAAACAGAAAGTCACAGAAAAAATATTGAATATATAACGATGTATAATTTTCCAGAACTGATGAGAGACACTCAAGAATCCATAGAATCAAGAAGACCAATTAATCCCCACCAAGCAAGACAATGAAAAAGAAATCCTTATTTTCATAAAAGAGGAAGGAAGGAAGGAAGGAAGGAAGGAAGGAAGGAAGGAAGGAAAGCAGAGAGGGAGGGAGGGAGGGAAGGAAGGAAAAGAAAGAAAGAAAGAAAGAAAGAAAGAAAGAAAGAAAGAAAACAAAAGAGGGAGGAAGGGAGCTAGGAAAGGAGGGAGGGAAGCAGGGAGGGAGGGAAGGAGGGAAAGAAAGCCTGAGAAATAAAGAAAGTGCTTTTAAAGAAGCTGTAGATTCAGTCAACTGACTTCTCCAAAGCCACAATGGAAGCCAGACATTTGTGTAATGCTCAGTCTGCCAAAAGAAAACCATAGATCCTCTATCCAAGGACAATGTCCTTCAAAAATGACAGTGAGGTATGGATATTTGGGGACATGAAAACAAACAAAAAGCAAGAGCATTCACCACCGGCAGATCGGTATCAAGGAGCAAAAGTAGAATAACCCCAGACGGAAGAGGTGCAAGAAGGAATGAGAATTGAAGAAAGATGAATATCTTCACGTGAAAAAGTGGCTGGATTTTCATCACGTCAGAAGCGAGTTTGGAGCCACCTAAGCCCAGGCTCCTTCACACACGGACAATCGACTTGGAGGAGACTTGGGCAGATCTCAAGGAGATCCTGCAAGAAGCCATCCTCCAGGGCAGCCGGAGCTGAACCAGCGAGGTCCACGCGGTGACGGACCAGGAGAGGAGGAATATATTCTGGTAAAGTGCAGTGAAGGCAAGCTGGGTTTCCAGATCTGAGCCAAAAACCAAAAGTCACGGGGACATCTGCAACTGCAGGTGCTGGTTTGCAACAAGGGTGATGCTCTCGTGACACCGTCCACTGTGCCCCAGGGTGGGAAACCTCGGGGATCTGTTTATTCAACATTGTTCATAATCACCTAATCTCCCAGTAATCAGTGAAGAAAACTCCACCCAAAGGGGGGAAAAAAAGTGTGTGCATTCATGAAAGTGGGAGATGACGCCGGCAGGGCACAGAGTGGCAGCTGCAGGGGGAGGGGAGCAGCTGCGTGTGTTTTGGAGAGAAACATAGATCGGTTACAAATGGATAGCACCCAGCGGGAACGCAGACCCCAGAGGAGGAAAAACTGCTGGGTGAAGGTGCCTTTGGCCCCCACCATGGAGCAGAAGCAGTAGCGGGACCCTGTGCACCTGAATGTGAACAGGAAACACACAGTGATGGACTGCACAGAGCCCCCAGCAGGAGAGAGATGCTTAGCAACCCACGTGGACCATCAACCACAGAATCTCCATGGATATCAGCAAGAATCGGATGCCCCCCCCCCCACATATCTTGGCACATCAAAGCCCCTGGAGCATGTATAACCCCAGGGGAAACATGGGAACCCTAAAATAACATGGAAAGGTGGGGATTCAAAATAGGAGTTAAGGGATGCCTGAGGGGCTCAATCGGTTGAGGGTCCAACTCTTGATCTCTGCTCGGGTCATGATCTCACGGTTTGTGGGATTGAGCCCAGCATCTGGTTCTGCACTGACAGCAAGGAGCCTGCGTGGGAGTGTCTCTCTCTCTCTCTCTCTGCCCCTCACTTGCTCGCGTGGTCTCTCTCTCTAAATAAATCAGCATTAAAAAATGGGAATTAAATTCAGCTGAGGAGGAATAAAATAAGTTCCACTTGTTGCAGTGAATAAATAAACAACTGGAGGTGAGCTTTGCAAAGGGGTTGGAGATTATGCAAGAGCATGGACAGGCAAAAGCGGAAGAGGTCACCATCATCACTGTTCGCAGCATAGCTCGCACCTCTCAGACTGGTGGGGCTTGGGAATCAAAGAAGGGGGGTGGGGAGAGGACAAAGGCAGAGGGAGATACCCGACTCCAGTTCCTGGGACACAGATGGCAAGCTTGGAGAGAAAGCCAGCCGTGCCTGCCTCGCTCAATATTAAGCATCAAATAAACATTTACGGAATGACTGAATGGTAGGAACACAGCAAATATTTGTCGAATAAACCCACATATCATGTGTATTATATCTATACACAGTTTGTTAAAGCAACGTAATGTTATTGGACAGCAAAATAGACAAATAGTGTTTAAATTTGTATTTAAACCCTCAATCCCACCATCCCGTGAAATCAAAGCACTGAATTTTTCGGTGTTCCATCCTGTCGTCATTCTGGATAAAGGCGGAATCAGAACATCCAGCCATATTTGTTTTCCTGAAAAAGCTTTCTTTCTCTTGCAACAAGCACTTGCAGGGACAGCCATGAATCTCCTTTGGCAGGCCTCTCACGCTGACGTCCACTGATATCCCCACGGTCGCCAGTGGAAAGTCGCCATGGTCTGGCTCACTCCATCAGCCCACGGCCTCCTGGCCCTGCGGGCCTGGGGGCACAGGCCGCCTATGGTGGAAGCTGCCTTGGCCTGAGCAGAAGAAGGACCCACCCTTTTTTTTTTTTTTAAGCTTATTTATTTTGAGAGGGTGGAGAGAGGCGGAGAGACAGGAAAAAAGAGAGAATCCCAAGCAGGCGCCAGATTCGGCACTGAGCCCGACGAGGGGCTCAATCTCACTACCGTGAGATCATGACCTGAACCCAAATCAAGAGTCAGATGCTTAACCAACTGCACCACCCAGGCACCCCCAGAAGGACCCATTCTGGTCCTGACACTGGCACCACCATCCATCCGTCGGCAGTCCGGGCTTCTGGTCCCCTTCCGAGTGGATGATCTTGGAGATGCCTTTCAGCTTAAGTGTCTGATGATTCTGAGCTTCTTTGATCGAAGTGCTGATTGTCACGGGGGATTGATTCCGAACTCGTGTGTCAGCAGTGAAACCGACATGTGAAGAAGTCCTCTCTCTTCCCAGGTCAGGAAACCCGGACACTAGAAAGCTCTCCAGCCCAGCTGGTGAGCCAGGCGTTAGCTTCCAGTCCCCACCCCCGGCCTTCCAAAGAAGAGGAGAAACTCCTGGGAGGAGACCAGAGGGCGAGAGATAGGCGCAAGCCTATGCATTTCCTTCCCTCTGTTCAGCAACACTGCCTCCACCAGTGGCCAGGTCTTTCATGGCTCCAGTTTTTTGCCGATGACCTCTGTCTCTGGGTCCTTTGTCCTGGCAGCCAGGAGGTGCTCACAGGGCCCGTTGTTACTAATCTCTGAGTTGTTTAATGGCCTCTATTTGGCTTCTCAGTTTCCCCCTCCCAACACCCTGCCTTTTATTCCCTCTGTTTTCAAAACTTACAGGGACTCGGGTGCCTGGGTGGTTCAGTCAGTTGAGCGTCTGACTCCAGCTCAGGCCACGATCACACAGTTTGTGGGTTCGAACCCCCTGTCGGGCTCTGTTCTGATAGCTCAGAGCCCGGATCCTGCTTCCGATTCTGTGTCTCTTTCTACCCCTCCCCCACTCATGCTCTTTCTCTGTCTCTCTCTGTCTCAATAATAAATAAACATTAAGAAATAAATTTTTTTAACTTACAGGGGCTCTATTTGTCCAAATGGGCATTGATGGGACACTGGAGAAGCCCAGAAACAACCATGCCTCCCCCTCACGCCCCCAACCCCTAACGAAGTCCCCTCTGGACAGGTGACTGTGTGTCAATGGAAGGCCTTACATAGGGTGACCAACTCATCGTAATTTGCCAGTTTCAGAACTGGAAATCCCCAGCCCAGGAAACCACTCAGTCCTGAGCAAACTGGGGTGGCTGGTCACCAAATTACCTCAACCGGATGGTTCTGAGGAACAGAAAAAAAACTGTCTTCAGAATAAATAAACTCATAAGAGAGGGTCAGAAGCTGGCAAGTTCCTGGCTCCTGGTGTCATGAACAGAGAGCCCTGGATGCAGGCTGGCCACCTGTGCTGTGCAACTGAGAAGTCACTCAAGCTCTCTGGGCCCCGTTCCTGCAGAGTAGAGAGTAAGTCCTCTTTTGTTACATCTCAGTCACACACGTTCCCCCCGCCCCCCCCGAATTACTAGGCAACTCAGATGGAAGTCTCAGAAAGCACCTGGAAAGGCAAGGAGAGGTAGACTGTGACGGTTCCTTCATAGTACTCTTTAACAGTGACTGCAAGGCGATCAGTCGTGCTCCTGCGGTGTGAATGCACCGGTACATTCCTCATCTCACAGCTGGACCTTGAGGGCCCGCAGCATTTCTCAGGAGAGCCCTTCTCTGGCCTTGCCCTTCTCCTGGCTTCTTCTGCCAGGAGCCCACCTTCACCCCCGAGCACCGGTAGCTCTCTCCCAGAGGCCAGAGTGATGGGTGATGATGGTTCCAGGGAAGTGACTGCACACACTGGCCCCCACCCCCTGCCCCAGGGATGCTGGGGGATAATCTCATTTTCCAGAATGATAAAACCTTGTGGGGAAAAGGGATTAAGTAAAGATTAACAGCCCACTGGGCACATAACCATACCGCCTTCTAGAAAACAAAAGATGTCTGTGTGTCTTCTCTTCCTGTGTAACATCACAATTGCCTGATGATCATCCAGCTCGAGCAAAAGGAAGATGATATTCGCAGCTCTGGCTGCAGCTTGGGCCCCAGATGCATTAAGACTCTTGATCAGGGGGAGGGGCGGGGGGCACCTGGGTGGCTCAGTTGGTTAAGCATCTGGCTCAGGTCATGATCTTCGGTCTGTGGGTTTGAGCCCCGCGTCGGGCTCTGTGCTGACAGCTCAGAGCCTGGAGCCTGCTTCAGATCTGTGTCTCCTTCTCTCTCTGCCCCTCCCCTGTTCATGCTCTGCTTCTCTCTCTCTCTGTCTCTCTCTCAAAAATAAATAAACGTTAAAAAAAAAAAAAAAAAAAGACTCTTGATGGGGGAGTTTGACCTGCCACGTCCTAGCATTATGAGTGGGGTAACCAGACACTATCAGATCTTGAACAGTAAAATAATAAACTTCCCACTTGGGAGACACAAATCCATATCATGCTCCAAGGGAGGTCACAAAGCCTGGCCTTCCCTGGTTATGAGCCTCTGAGCCCCTTATTAAAGCACTTTCCGCTTTCCTCTGAGTATGTCCTGAAGTGATCCTATGTCCAGGGCCACTGGCACCTACAGCCACGCCCCTGAGCATGCCCCAGACCATGTCAGTTCTGGCTCTGTCCTTCTTCATTGGGTCCATCGGGGGTAGAAACCTACCAATGGGAGGTCAACTCCTCCCTTTTCCAGACTCAGTGACATTTATTGACTTCTACTTTGTGCACAATCGCAAATATTACTTTTTCCAATTATTGTGTCCTTTAGCATAGGGATTACTATCTTTACTAAATAGATGAATACGGTAGGCAGAATAATGGCCCCCAAAGATGCCCATGCCCTAATCCCTGGAGCACGGCAAAGAGACTTTGCAGATGTGATTAAAGATCTTGAAATGAATCCTTGCTCTGAAATATGTGGATGGGCTCTAAATTCAATCACAAATGTTCTTACAAGAGGGAGGCAGAGGGAAGGAAAGCAATATGACCACTGAAGCAAGACGCTATGCCGCTGGCTTTGAAGACAGAGGAAGGGGCCAAGAACCAAGAAATAGAAAGAATGCAGCCGTGCAAGGTGGAAAAGCCAAGGAAACAGACTCACCCTACAGTCCCCAGAGGAATCACCGCCTTGCCATGATTTGGGCCCAGTGAAGTTGATTTCAGACCTCTAGAATTATAAGAGAATAAATGCGTATTGTGTATTGTTTCAAGCCGAGTCTGTGGTAATATATTCCGGCGGCAACAGGAAGCTGATAAATTGAGCACAGAGGTTTTCTCTGACTGGCTGCATGCCACTCGGCAGGTGAGTGGAGCTGGCGTGCACACTCAGGCCTTTTCTAAACCTCACATGGTTTCTGTTACACCACATGGCTTCCGAGACTGCCACCGTTCGGGATGTGATCGTTCCCCATTTGAAATTCATCGAAGGAGAGGGAAGTGCGAGAAAGAGACAGAGCATTGAATTGGATCCCTTCCTCAAACTCTCCATTGGAAAACTGAGAAGCACCAAAAAAAACTTGGGCTAAGACAGGTCATTTTGAAAGATGTCGTTAAAGGCAATTTTGTGCTTTGTTTTCTCTGGTCACGTTGTGGTCTTTGCACCGCAGGACAGAATGCTGATCTGGTTGTGCCCACCTGCTCACCTAGAGCACTGGACTTACGGAAAAGTACGAAAGAAGACAAGGGGAGTGTCCCTCGGGAGCCCTGCTAATTAACAGAATGTGAATGGAGTAGATGTAATCCAGGGCTTTACAATCCAGGGCTCTGGTCTGGAAGTTCAGGGGATGCCTTTCCTAAAAGGAGACCTGAAGGCCGGCACGTCATTAAGAGACGTTGCTCACCTGTCTAGAGCTCATTCTTGAGACCTGTTCGCCAGGCATGTGTTGAATTTTCCCTTTCATCTTTAGCTCCTCCGAAAACCCTAGAAAGGTAGACTAGGAAGGGATCTTGTTTCATTTAACAAAGAATCTGAGGCTCAGAGAGGTTAAGGGATGACTCAAGTGCTCCCGGTTACAAAATCTGATGGGTCGTTATGGCTTGAAGGGGTGACGGAAGGTTTTCTTACTTTCTTTTTTAAAAGTTTGTTTATTTTTGAGAGAGAGAGAGAGAGGGAGAGAAACAGAGTGAGGTGGGGGAGGGGGGGAGAGCAGAGAGAGAAGGAGACACAGAATCCAAAGCAGGCTCCGGGCTCTGAGCTGTCAGCACAGAGCCCGACGTAGGGCTCAAACCAATGAACCATGAGATCATGGCCTGAGCCAAAGTTGGACGCTCAACCCACTGAGCCACCCAGGCACCCCGGCTTTTCTTACTTTCTTAAAGCTCTTGATGGAAGAGTTATGAGCATCTGTCCCTTTATCATCTCCTGAGAAAACAATTTATCGTGAAAGTCTGTAACTATGCAGTGTTGTTTTTATATATGAAAACTCCACTAGACTATTCCCTTTAATACAGAAATGTTGACCTTGCCTTGCTTTAATAATCTACATGTTGACATATAAATGAGTGTCTGGTTAGATGCATCCTGCTTGGACGCGATGCCTTTGTATTATTTGAGGGGTCGCAACACATTTGGTATCCTGGGTTGAAAAGAGAAAAATAAAAGCAAAGACCCCCAGTCAGAAGATGAGGGCATGTCAAAGCTTCATGTTGGGGAGCTTTTCTTTTTGTTTTGGGCACCTTTACCTTAAGCAAAGTTCTCATGCCACAAGCACTGGGAAATGTAAGTTGGGAAGGTCCCTCTAGTTGATTAAACTCTCTCATTCTTTTCCACGGCTCCCCCACCCCAAAACCCTGAAATCCCCTTATCAGCTCTTATAACTACAACAGAAGGAAACAAGCATTTTCTAAGCCCTTAATTCTATTCCTACCTAACCTCCCTCACTGTGTCAGGCTTCCTGTCTCTTTAACTCAATCTTTACCCCTGGTTTGAAAGCCACCAAAGATGCCAGGGGTTCTCTGTAGCTGGGACTCACCTGGCTTGTGTTAATGAGGGGGTTGAGGAGGGCTGTCTGAAGCCCACCTTGGGGTGCCAGTGAGAAATCAAAGTAAAAGATTATTGATGGCACAGGTGGCCATCCTCCACCAAGACAGGGTCCTGCCGATGCAGCCACAACGCTCAGCTCGTTGAGCCTCAGTGACAAGACATTCTTGTGAGATCTCTGTTCAGGGCTCGCACCTTTCACTTGGCAAGTCCTCCCAGATACCGGCCGTATGCCCCACAGACAAGAAGGTAGGAGTTTAAATAACATGGCAGAGGAAATCCGGAGCCATCCATAAAGTCTAATTCCCCAAACCAGGGGACTTTGCCGAGGGAAACATGCTTATTTCATCACTGACATCCCCTGGCAGAGAACTCTCAGTCCAGGGAAGCAGTGGGAGTCCCTACAAGCAGGAGAAGTCACCTGTTACTTTAGCACACCCCTGGTTTCTTCTCACAGGTGACAGTTTGATGGCATTAGACATCATCTTCTCCATCCTTGCCTTTCTGTCTCAAGTTGTTCTCTTGGGAAACGCTGATCAAATTTTGATGAGCTAAAAGTACACACTCCCTTAAACCCAGCTAAATGCAGAGATCCCCAGGTTTGCTTTGAGGAATCCACTGGACTGATGGTAACCTACTTAAGATTCAGCAGCTATTCCATTGGGTTGAATTCAACAAATGGTTACTGAGCGGCACTGTGGCCAGGCTCTGCAAAGCCCAGAGTCTACTGGTTGTCTCTGACCTCATGGAGCTCCCAGTCTAGCGGGGAAGACAAATTTAAATAGGGAATCACATGTGCGATGACGTTTGCTGAGGGCACTATAAATAGCAAGGGGGATTAAAGCTAATCTAAACGGCCAGCTGCTGGCGTGGCCGCTGCCCACTGCAGCAAATTGAAGCCAGAAAGAGAACCAAAGAAAATGCAGGAAATGTGCCTGAAAGAAAATAATAATAGCATAGTGGCCACACACAATGGTGGCCAGGTTTTTTTTTTTTTTTTTTCCCAAGTCCCAGAGAAGCATCCATTCATTTTTATTTTGTGAGATTGAAGCCGTAATAGCTGGGTGTACAAAGAATTTCCTGTAGATTAATATGAAGCTGGAAGGAGTTGATAGACTTCAGGCAGCGATTTGGGCTATTAATCCAGCCAGTCATTCATTAACCCTCAGGAAGTTTTCTATGCCAAAGTCATTATTATTATTATAAACTAAACCCGAAGCCCCAAATGGGTGTATGGCTACTTTTCTCTCCAGGATGCTCAGTGTCTGAGTCAGCCAGGGAGCCTGAATCATTTCCTACACTCCCCTCTGGTTCGTGGGGAGTTGGCTTCGTACAATGCATGGCTGCTGCAGGAATCCAGCAAAGAGCCCTTTTGAGAGGTAACTGCCACTGTTGTATTTTTTAGGAGGTCCTGAGTGGCCAGGGCAGGCTGCCCGTTGTCCCCCCAATTTCTGTTCTTCTACCCTGCTGTCCTGTAACATTTTAGCTGCCAACATGGCTGCCTGGCTCAAGACTACATTTCCCAGCCTCCTTTGAGGCAGATATGGTCACAGGACTGAGTAGAGTTAATGGAAGTGAAAGGCTGAAAGGAGAGGACAAGAACTGAAGCAGTGCCCCAGACACAGAGATGGAAAGCCCTTACTGAGGCTGCAGAACTGACCTGGCAGCCCTGAACTGGTGACCTCTGCCCTGTTGCATGGGAACGAGATCAACTTCCACCTTCTGCCTTGGTGCTTGGGAACATCTTTGTTACAGCAGCTAAGCCTGTACTCCTACAAACACAATGACTCCTGAGCAAGCCCTCTGGCCTCAGATCAGACCCCTTCCCATAGCCTACATCATGTTCTGATACTTACAGGCAGTGACTTTTACTCTAGCATAAGTAATGTGGGGCACACGGTATATAATGGCTGTGTTTGGGGGGGGGGGGTTCCCCCATTATCTCATATAATTCTCTTAACAGCCCTATGTGCTTGGTATCACTGGGGTCCCATTTCAAACATGAGGTAACCAAGGCACAAATATTTCAAGAAACTTGCCCCACGTTTTCACAAGCAAGTAGGTACTAGAGTAAGGATTCAAGCCCGGGCAGTGTAGCCACCTCTTCTTCCCTATGTTGCCTCCAGCTAGGAAGATGCTATGTTCACATAAACATTAGGGGCACCTGGGTGGCTCAGTCGGTTGAGCGTCCGACTTCGGCTCAGGTCATGATCTCGCGGTTTGTGAGATCGAGCCCCACGTCGGGCTCTGTGCTGACAGCTCGGAGCCCTGGAGCCTGCTTCGGGTTCTGTGTCTGCCTCTCTCTGCCCCTTCCCTGCTCATGCTCTGTCTCTCTCTGTCTCTCAAAAGTGAATAAACGTTAAAAAAAAAAAAAATTAAACAAGTCCAGAAAATCCTGGAACATTTCCTCCGTGTGCAGGTAACCCACACATCTCTTGGCTTTTCTAAAGGCACAATTGATCAGCCATGCTCAAAAGCTCTTCCTGGTGGCTCAGCCGCTCCACATTGATCGAATTCCTACTGTGTGGCAGGCACTGAGTTTGACACTGGGGACATAAAAAATGGGTAATACGATCCAGGTTTCAAGGAAGCTACTCTTCGGTGGAAAAAAAAAAAAAAAGACTTGAATGGATTATTTCAGTAGAATGAACGTGGCAAATTATAGTGTGCCTAGACTGTCCCTGAAGACTATCACATTTTGCTTTTCCAAGGCTTCTCAAAGGGTCAGGAATCACACAGTTGGTACCTGAAGGGGAAGGTAAATAAAAGAACATCTGCCGAGACCCCGTGTTACTTCATAATACATGTTACCTACTCTAATTCTTAGCCCAAAACCAAGGGGTACAATTTTATCCCCATTTTACAGATGAGAATAGTGAGGCCAACAGAACCTAAGTAATGTTCCCAAATTCCTACACCCTTGCAGCAAAGGCAGGATTTAAATCCAGGTTTCTCTGGAGAGCCCACAGGTCTTTTTTTTTTTTTTTGGTTGGTTGGTTTTCGTTTGGTTTGGGTTGGTCTTTAATTGAGGTATAATTGACATATAATATTATATTAGTTTCAGGCATACAACATAATGATACGATGTTTATATATATCGTTGTGAAATGATCACCATAGTGAGTCTAGTTAACATCGATCACCCATGCATAGTCATAAATTCTTTTTCTTGTGATGAGAACTTTTAAGACCCACTCTCTTAGCAACTTTCAAATATGCAATATAGTATTATTAACTGCAGTCCCCATGCTGTACATTACATCCCTGTGACTTACTTATTTTATGATTGGAAGTGTGTACCTTTTGACCCCCTTTACCCAATTCACCGTCCCTCCACCCTTCGCTTCTGACGTCACCAGTCTGTTCTCTGTATCTACGAACTTGAGTTTTTGTGTGTTTTGCTTTTTAGATTCCACACATAAGTGAAATCATACAATATTTGTTTTTCTCTGTCTGACTTATTTCACTTAAGGTAATATCCTCAAGGTCCCATCCATATTGTCACAAATGGCAAGACCTCCTTCTCTTTTATGGCTGAATCACATTCCATTGTATATAAACATACGCCACGTTTCATTACTCATTCATCTGTCAGTAGACACTCAGGTTGCTTCCACATGTTGGCTATTGTAAATAACACTGCAATGAACATGGGAATACACGTATCTTTTTGGATTAGCGTTTTCATTTTCTTTGGATAAAAACCCAGAACTAGAATTGCTGCATCACGTGGTAGTTCGATTTTTAATTTTATGAGGAACCTCCATACTAGTTTCCATAGTGGCTGTACCAATTAACATTCCCACCAACAGTGCACGAGGGTTGCCTTTTCTCCACAGCCTCGCCAGGTCTTGTTATTTCTTGTCTTTTTGATAAACAGCCATTCTGACAGGTGCGAGGTGATACCTCACCGTGGTTTTGATGTGCATTTCCCTGACGATGAGTGATGTTTAGCGCCTTTCGTGTACCTGTTAGCCGACTGGATGGTTTCTACGGAAAAATGTGTCTTGAGATCCTCTGGCCATTTTTTTTCCCTCCCTTTTTTGCCGCCCCCAGCTTTACTCAGATGCAATTGACATCTAACGCTGTGCAATTTAAAGTGTACTATGGGTTATCTGATAAAATTATATATTGCAAAATGATTACCACCATAGTTTCATCTGACAGCTGCCTCACAGCACATAACCTCTGGCCATTTTTTAATCAGATTGCTTTTTGCAATTGAGTTGTATGAGTCCTTTCTGTATTTTGGATGTTAGCACCTTATCAGATACATAATTTGCAAATATACTCTCCCATTCAGTCGGCTGTCTTCTCATTTTGTTGATGGCTTCCTTTCCTGTGCAGAAGCTTTGTAGTTTGATGTTAGAGCCCATGTTTTATCAAATGCTCCCAGAATGAGAAATAGGTTGATCCTCAGACTGGGGAATTTTTCTTCTCTCAAGTCTTCCGACTGGAACACAAAACAGCCAGAACATGGAAACAGCTCGGAGAAAGGGCTTTATAAAACATTCTTTATAAACTGGTGCTTTGTATCAGTCTCAGGGAGAAAATGTCTCTTGTTGGCAGGAGGGAAAAAGCCAAGATTATGGGTGAGTGTTGTCTGTGCTCCCTGCTCCTTTGAGGAGCTGCTTCTCCCCCAGCCGATGAGGTTCTGGGGGGCTGAGTCATGGCACCTGGCCCTCTAAGGAGGAGGTGACAGTGGCACAGGCCTGGCCAGTCACAGTACCCATCACTCCTGCCAACCTGGAGGGCTGAGGGGCATGTGACCAGGCAGGGCCACCGAGCTCACCCATGACTTTGACACGATGCTGTTAGGAGAAAGAGAAGCTCCCTCTGCCCGTCTGGGCATCAAGCCTGGGAGTGAGGCAGCTCCCTCCTTTGGCAGGTTGACAATGGATCTGCGGCCAGAGCCGGAACGAGTGATGCCTGGGCGAGCCGACCTGCGGGGACAGAGGAGAGGCAGAGCCGTTCCCCGCCCGTTCATTCCTGAGCCCACTCCCTGACTTTTCTTTCTTTTTATTTTCTTTTTGTTTTTTAAGTTTATTTAGTTTGAGAGGGACAGAGCACGTGCAAGAGGGGCAGGGGCCGAGAGAGAGGGAGAGAGAATCCCAAGCAGGCTCTATGCTGTCAGCGCTGAGCCCAATGCAGGGCTTGAATTCACCAGCTGTGAGATCATGACCCGAACCGAGATCAAGAGTGGGACACTTAACCCACAGAGCCACCGAGCCACCCCCCCCTGACTTTTCTAATGACAGAAGCAAACAGTAAAAAAAATCAGATCCATCCGTGTCCTAAGTTGGGCTGGGCTCAGTTTCTTTTACTTGTCAACTGAAGTGTCCTGATACAATAGAGAATGTGGGGTGGGTGCTAAAAGCAAGCTCATGATAGAATTTGAATACTCAATTATTTTTATTTCTTTCTTATTTTATATGTTACGTTCTTACATATATATTTATTATTACTTTTATTTATTTTTATCCTATATATAAAATATATGGTGGATACATATGTACTATTATTCTTATCATATTGTTATATTTTTATGTATATATATTTCTTAAATTTATAATTTTAATATATAGAGTTTTACAAATTCTAAAAATTTCAGGCACACACACACACACACACACACTGTACCATTTTTCAGTGAAACCACAAAGACAAATGCCAAGGTCAAATATTTGGAATGGCCATCTTTTTTATCTGGCTCCTATAGCATCATTCTTTCATATATTTCTTTTTTTTTTTTTGAATTTTTTAATGTTTATTTATTTTTGAGGGTTGGGGGGAGGGGCAGAGAGAGAGGGAGACACAGAATCTGAAGCAGGGTCCAGGCTCTGAACCATCAGCACAGGGCCGGATGCAGGGCTAGAACCCACGATCCCTGAGATCATGACTTGAGCCGAAGTCGGACGTTTAACCAACTGAGCCACCAAAGTGCCCCCGACTATTTCCTAACCAGGGTCTGGCCCCTGTTTTTAGCTTGTAAGCTCCAGAGGGTGCAAACAGTAACTTCTGACATAATCCACCAGCCCCAACCCCCTGAGATGTCAGCTGTGTACTCTTAAGTTTTAAATTTGTGTTTCCACCTGAATGGCCATCTTTGTCTAACAAAACTCATCCTGGGATTAACCACTTCTATTTTTTAAAAGAAGTATACTTGACATGTAATATTATATTAATTTCAGGTGTACAACATAGTGATTCAACAATTATATACACCATGCAATGTTCACCATGATAAATGTAATCCGTCACGTACAAATTATTATAGTATTATTGACTCTATTACCTATGTTGTGTGATGAACTGCTTTCATTTTCCTCTTCTTTTATATAAAAGGTATTACTCAAAATGGATTTCCTCAGGACTTCACAGCTCTCTAGAATCTGTGACCAAACACGGGACTATTTTGCACTTCTATACTCTGGGCCTGGCCTGCTGTGTGTACAGGTTTGGGGGCACCTTCCTGGGATGACCTCGGGGCTTTGGGGTCTCTGCCTTATCCCAGAGCTTCAACACTTACATCCTGGGGTCTGAATAATGAGATTAAAGTTGCCATCAACTGAGAGGCGAGACGGTGGGAAGGGAGAATTGGGGGCTTGTCCAGTCTTGGGCAAGTTACATCTGAGATGCCTGTTAATTTTTCCAACAGAAGTACTAAGTGGACAATTGGAAATACGAATCTTGGGGTCCGGGGATGGGTCCAAGTGGGAGATACCAGCTTGGGTGTCTTCAGAGGTGAGGTAGAACGTAAGAGGCAAGGACCCTCCAAGTGCTTCAGTCCACCAGGACAGGTAAGACACACACAGAAGCGTCTACCAGTACTGGAGGGCATGCGACAAGAGCAGGAAAAGAGACAAACCAGTAATCCAAAAGGAATTCAAAGTCAGCCATCAGAAAGTGGGCTCAGAATGTAGGGAGCTGCAAGGGCCAGGCCTGGAAGAACAAGGATGAGGAAATGAGATGGCTTGGCCCAGGACAAGTGACAGGAATTGCTGAGCCCAAGGGGCAGAGCTTGTAGGACCCCAGGTCCTCTCCCCGAAGGCTTACCTGCCACCTCGCAGCCATCAGCAGGTCCTGTGATTCCGCCTCCCAGACCAACCCATGTCTTTTCGTCTCCATCACCACCACCCCAGGCTCAGGGTTACAGAACTCACTTCTTCCCTTACTCCTTCCTGATGCTTCCTCTCTTCAGGAGTACCTGGTATTAGAATATAAATCACATCTCATCACTCCCTGGTTTAAAACCCACATATACGTGGCTTCCCATAGCATTTCCACCGCAGCCAAGCTCTTTTCCAGAACCTACAGAGTCCCGCATGATCGGGCACCTGCCAGCATCTCAGGCTACCATCCCCTTGTGTTCTGTGCTGTGGCCACACTGGTTTCCTTTGGTTCCTTGAGGGAGGGTGGTATAGGGAGGTGGGGACAAGGGATCGATTCTGGGTATATTAGTAAGGTAGAACCAAAAGGACACGCTGACAGACTGAATACTTGAAACCTGAGACTCCCAAGTTTTTTCCCATCTCAGGGCCTTTCCAGGTACAGTTCCCACAGCCTGGAACATTCTCCATACTGTTCTAATCACATGGTGGGCTCCTTCTTACATTTCTGGTTTCAGAGAGGTCTCTCCCCACCACACACAGTTCTCTCTTTCTTATCCGTGAACCCCAATATCTCCCTTACGGCCCTTTCCACAGCTTGAAGTGATAGATGTACTCGCCTGTTGTTGACTTGTGATTTGTCTCCCACACTGATCGCTGGGTTCCACAAGGGCAAAGGCCATGTCTGCCTTTGCTTACCAACCCTAGTCCTTGGCCAACTGACACGTGATATCCAGTTGACTGTCATATTCCACAGGTTTCATATTTGCAAATTCTCTTACTTGATAAAATTCACTTGCAACCCCCAAGTGCTTTTCTAGGCATTCAGGGACGTGCGCAAAGCAGGGATGAATTTAAATCTCTTATGCACACGTTCCCACGTGAGGCTGAACGAGACGACATTTTCTGGTTTCAGCTTGGACACTTTTCCTGGTCTATTCCGTCCACATTTTTCACATTTTGAGATTTCTGTTGTTGATTTCACTGTTTAAAATGGCCCCAAGCACTGTGCGGAAGTGCTGTCTTGTGTCCCTAAGTGCAAGAAGACTGGGATGTGCCTTATGGAGAAAATACACGCGTTAGTGCAGCTTCCTTCAGGCGGGTGTTATTCTGTTGGCTGCGAGGTCAATGTTAATAAATCAACAACATATATTCAATATAATCTCTTTAAACAGAAATACACCTAAAACAAAGCTACATATTGGGTTGACAAAAATGCTGTGACCAGAGCCTCCCAGGAACCTAACCCTATTTTTCTCTTGGGGCCATAATTCAGTATTCACTAACTCCACGCTAGCAAAGAATGAGAATGACCGGTATGTGTATTGAATGGTTAAAAAAAAACGGAATGGATGGATGTCCTGGGGCTTGTTCTAGGGAAGCAAGGCAAGGGCCACCCTTAATATGGGCACCGTGGGAGCCAGCGGGAGGAGCCGACTGAGCATTAACTCTGTGGTAACTATGCTAGTGTCCTGAGAGACTCCTACACCCATGTTGGACCCTAGGGGTCTATAATTCCTGTTACTGGAGTCAAAGCAAGTTAGAAACCTAGCTGCGAAATCTGGAACACAAGGCCAGAGGTTTACTCTGTGTCTTTAGAACTGTTTTGCGACATTTCTGAAACTATTGCTCAGTGAAGACAGGTTTGATCCTAGTTGGAACTGGCAGCCAATAACAATGAGGATCACATGAAAACTTCTCAAAAAAATGTGGGTGTTAAGTAGGGCATTGAAAATTCACTGGAGAAGAGCAAGGAGCTCACTATCCCAGGCCAAAGGAATCATGGGAACGAGTGTTTCCCAGGTCTCTTCACTCCAAAACCCACAGTAAGAACTACATTTTATACCCATACACTGAAACAATTCTTTCCCCAACTACACACAATTCACTTTTAAAAATTCTATTCTATTATGTTCCATTTGGTTCCATAACATTCCATCTCATTCTACTATTTTTTTTCTTTAAGTTTTTAATGTTTATTTATTTTTGAGAGAGAGAGACAGCTCATGAACAGGGGAGGGGCAGAGAGAGAGGGAGACACAGAATCTGAAACAGGCTCCAGGCTCTGAGCTGCCAGCACCGAGCCCCACACGGGGCTCAAGCTCACGAACCATGAGATCATGACCTGAGCCAAAGTCAGACGCATAACCAACTGAGCCATCCAGGCACCCCCATCTCATTCTATTCTGTATCATTTTCTTCCAGTTTTTAAAAAATGCTTGTCATAATCAACTCAATTGATTTTATCACTCATTAATAGGCGGCAAGCTGCAGTTTGGTAGCAAGAAAAGGCAAGGAGGTAAAATGAACACCAGGTAAATCGTTGTGGCTAATAATGACTAATATTTACTGAGTAATTCCTATGTACCAAGCATTATGCCAAGTACTTTGGTACAATATTATCTTTATTCCTCAAAATAAATTCTTACAGTTAGGTAATGTTTTATCTATCTTACAACTGAAGCCTTCTGAGACTTAAAGGAGTTAGGTTCTTTGTCCATGCTCAGCAGGTAGGAAGTGGAATTTGAGGTCTGGCTGCCTGATTCCAGATCCTAGGCTCGTGGCTCCTACACTGGTCTACCTATACAGGTAACTAGAAGGAACAAGCTGGGACACTCAGATGGGGGCCAGACATCTTCAGATCCTTCATAAATTTATCTGAGGTAAAAGAGAGAAAGTGTGTTGTTCCAACTTCCTTTTATTATTATTATAAATACATCAGACGTATAGAGTATAATAGCAAGTAATATAATTAACTCACAAGTACCTACCATCCGATTCTATCATGTTATCATATTTGTTTTATACCTTTTTCTTATTTTGAACCTATGTCATTGTATTTAAACTGGGTGTTTTTGTAGGCAGCTTCTATCTGGGTATTTTTATACAATCTGACAATCTCTGTTGTTTTAATTGGTATGTTTAGATCGTTTACATCAACTGTAGTTATCAGTATGGTTGGGTTTAGGGCCATCATTATAGGATTTGTTTTTCATTTGTCCCCTCTGTTTTTGGTTCTCTTCCCTCTTTCCTGTCTTCTTTTAGATTATTTGAATTTTTTAGTATGCCACTTTAATTTATCTGTTGGCTTTTTAAGCTATATCTCTTTATATTAAATTTTTTAGCGGCTGTTGTAGAGACTAGAATATACATTCCTAACTTCTCACAGTCTACTTCAAGTTACTATTTTACCACTTCATAGGGAATTGTGGACACCTAACAAACACATACATATTATTTCTCTCCCCCTTTTTATTATAATTATTATATGTATTATTCCTAAATAAAATAAGGACCCCACTAATGCTATAATTTTTGCTCTACAGCATATTTAAAGAACTTAGGAGGAGAAAAACAGCCTATTACACTTACCCAGATATTCGCCATTTCTGTTGCTCTTCCTTGGTTCCTGAAGTTCCAAGCTTCCCTCTGGCATCACTTATGTTAAGTCTATGGGACTCCCTTTAGTATTTATTTTAGCGAAGGTCTGATGGCAAAGAATTCTCTTACTTTTTCTTCATCTGAGAATGTCTTTCTTTTACCATAATTCCTAAAGAATATTTTCCCTAGATATAGAAATTCTGGTTTAACAGTTGTTTTCTTTAAGCACTTTGAAGATGTTATTCTACTGTCTCCTGGCCTCCGTGGTTTCTGGTGAGAAATCCTCAGTCATGTGAGTCATTGTTCCCTTATGTCTAATGTGTTACTTATCTCTGGCTGCTTTCAAGATTTTTCCACTATATTTGTTTTTCAACGGTTTGATTAGATGTGTTTAGGTGTGATTCCCCTCTAGTTTATCCTGTTTGAGGTTTGCAGAGCTTCTTGAACTACTAATATGTGTTTTTCACCAAATCTGAGATGTTTCAGTGGTTAATTAAATACTTCAAATACTTTGTTTCTATCTCTTTCCTCTCTCCATCTGGTGCTCTAACAACAGGATGTTAGACCTTTTGATCTTGTCCCACAGTCCCCTGAGACTATGTTATTTTTTTTTTTTTCCCAAATTACTTTTCTCTCCCTCAGTTTGGGTCATTTTATTGATCTGTCTTCAAGTTCACTGACTCCATTCTCCCATTAAACTCATTCAATGAGCTTTTTCATTTCAGATATTATCATTTTCCTTTCTAAAATTTCCATTTTGTTCTTGTTTTGATAGTTTCTATTTCTCTGCTGACCAATTCTAGCTTTCCATTTGAGGGTGTTTACCTTTATTTTATGGGCATGATTCTATCAGCTGCCTTAAAGTATTTGATAATTCCAACATCTGGGCCATCTCAAGATTCACATCATCGATTGTCTTTTCCCTTGAAAAATGGTCACATTTTCCTGGTTCTTTTCATGTCAAGTAGGTTTGCTTTGTATCCTGTACATTTAGAACATTATGCTGTAAGACTCTAAATACTATTTAAAAAAAAAAAAAACTCTACAGAATGTTGACTTTGTTTTGTTGTATTTTGTTTTGTTTTGTTTTAGCAGACAATCAACTCAATTGGGTTCAGATCACAAGTGCTGTCTTGTCTTTTGTTTGTGGGGATGCAAGGTCAAGTCAGTTGTCATAGCCTTTGTAGTACTGCATTTAGGTATGTCCTTGGTATATGTGACTCTCGGCCAAGTCCAGGATCGGTGTTGGTTCACACACAGAATTGGAAGGTCCCCTTCTCCAGCTCTCTCTTCTCCAGAATTTCTACTTGCTCGTTCCTGGGAACCCTTTCCTCAGTCTTCTAGCCAGAAGATATGGTTTCTGTCAGAGTTTTAGGTCGACAATGAGGTTTCCCTCAGATAAAAGTTGGCACATAAAAGGAGGGGGGGATGAGAAACTCACCCCTGAATGGATCATTCTTCAAGTTTTGACTCCCCTCCTCCGTCTGCCTGCCATTATTTTTCAGAGTCCTCAGGTAGTCGCTCCTTGGCCGAAGTTTCAGATGTAATTATGCAGGAGAGGTAGGCTTAGATGGTAAACTCTATCTGGACCAGGACCAGGAGCTGATCTTTTCTTTTGTTTATTTTTTAAAAACACTTCAGATACTGTTACGGTCTCTAATAAGTCCTTCTCTCATCCCCTTTCCTTCCTTCCATGTCCAGAAAAGCTCACAGCCTGAATTTGCGAGTTATTGCTTCCATGCGTTTTATGACTTTAATATGTATAACATCCACAAACATTATACAGTAGAGTTTTATAGTTTTTAAACTTTACATAAAATGGCCTCACACCATAAATATCTGGTATATAGTCAACTTCTATAAATTTTCCATATTTGCTTAAAAAATGTGTATGTTCTATTGTTGAGTGAGGAATTACATGTATGCTTATTGTTCAAGACTATGCATTGTGTTCAAATCTACGCCCTTACTAATTTTCTGTCTTCTTGTTTTATCAATTACTATGGAAGTTACATTCAATCTCTCACTATAAATGTGGAAAAACATTTGCCAATATTTCCCGTTATTATGCAAGTGTTTGATATAGATTTTTTTAAGGCAATCTTGTTAGGTGCAATCCAGGTGAACGTATCTTGATGAATTGTTCCTTTTATCATATGTAGTGACTACATACTTTTTTCTCCCTAACACTGCATTGTTTTGTTGTTGTTGTTGTCGTGTTGCACCCACTTCCCGGCTTTTAATTTTTTTAAGTAGTCTTCATGCCCAACGTGGGGTTTGAACTCACAACCCTCAGATGGCGAGTCACATGCTCTACTGACTGAGCCAGCCAGGCACCCTCCTAATATGCTCTAATAGTGCTTTAATAATTAAAGACTATTTTGCCTGATACTGTTATGGCCACACTAACTTTCTTTTAATTAGCATTCTCTTATTATGTATTTCCTTATTATTTTATTTGTCAAGAGGTTGAGTCTGGGAAAGTCACACCCGCCTTTGGCTCAGTCCCAGGATCTCATGTGAGCTCCCCCTCAAAGTCACACCTCTCTGATGGAACAACCAGTGTAATCATGGGGTGCAGCTTATACTTTTTGAGTCCTAATTTTCAAATAGCCCCTGAGGACCCAGCCCTGTGCTCAGGGCCACCCAAAAGAAGGAAATTGTTGTTGGCAGGCTGGCAAAATAGCAGTTTTTTCCAGGGAGCTGGACTGGGCCCCAAGGCCATGCTTGTAAGTTTTCTGCAGACCACTTCACTATGCTTGAGTGAAAAGGCTTTCACGTTTTGGGGTAGAATTGGGGCTTTTCTAACCTGTGACTGAAGAACAAGTGTGAGTGCTTCTCTTCCTGGGAGACCCTCAGGCCATAACAACAAAAAGAGTTACTCATTCTGCGCTATTCTGCATGTCAGGGATTGTACATAGTGCTTTATGTAGATTATCTCATTTATTCTCAAATCAACCTTAACGCATATATTCTTATCCCCATTTTTCTGATAAGGAAACTGAGGTTCCCAGGTTATATGACTTGCTTGAAGTGACATAGCTGAGTGATAAAGCAAAGATAAGTCTGGCCCATGTCCTTGACCCAGTTTTCTAGAGATGAGTATTTTGTCACTGACCCTGGACATCGAATCACCTCTAGTTAGTGTATACCACATCCTGACTTTGGAGGAATGTTTCCCACCTCTTCCTGGTTTGGTGCCCCAGGACCCTTCAGTGGGGCTAAGAGAGAGATTCACAGAGAGCCTCCCTGGTAGGATTTCACAAGACCCCCCTCCTTACTCATATCCTTTTCTTGGCCACCGATGTATCCCTTCCACTCCTTGTAGCTTGGGTCTCCCAAGTGCACTGGTCTATCTCCTTCAAAATTTACTTTGCTCATTGTCTTTTCCCCCCAGCTTTGACCTGGAGCAAACCTAGACCAATCACTTGTTCCTCTTTCTAGGCTCCTAAAAAGGAGTTGCACGCCCAACTAGACCAACATGGCTTCCTTGGGCTCGAGCTGAGGGCTGCCTGCTTGGCTCTTCCTTCACTGGGAACACCAGACCAGGAAGGCCCCCGCTTTCCTTCAGGGAACGTGGTTTCTCTAAGAAAGAATGGTATGGATTTTTGAGGAGAGGAGGGATACTTTAAATGTATAAAATTGCATGTTTGGTAATAACTGAGGAGATATAAAGGTCTTGTTTCATGGCTTTAGAGCAGAGGTAACATAAAACATGGTAGAGTTGTCAGAGGAAAACCCAGTAAAGTCATCCTCATGGGCTCCTCGGACACTTTTTTCATCTTCTCCAGGCCTCCGGTCAAATTCTATGTTTTGATCACCACCAAAACCCTACAGTTAGTCAAAAGTTCCTGCCAGTCAGACTTGAACAAGTTATAAGGAGAACCATCAGTCCACCGTAAGGCCTCAAGATAACTTTAAGGAAGGCAGCAGGTATCATAATGGGCCCAGAAGAAAGACCACTGGACCAGGAGTCTGAGATCTTATAACCCAACCCTATCACCAAGGGTCAACTTGGCGTAGCCTTTGGCAATCCACCAGCAGCTTGCCCTGCTTATCCACCGGAAGATGCGGGGGAATTAGAATTTCTTACGGGGCTGAACCAGATGACGCCTTAAACGCCCTTCCAACTGGGAATCATGTGTGATTCACTCAATCCTTGTAATATCTGCCATTTAATAAACACTGTGGGCCAGGCGTATTGATGCATTTTCACACTAGGCCCTCCCCCAACAACCCGGTGAGGTGGTTTTCATTAACTTCCTTTTCAGAAATAGGGAGAGTCACTTGCCAAGATGCCAGAGTTGGTTGGGGAGGAGAAAGGATTTGGATCTAGGTCTATCCGAGAGGATCCAAAGCAGATCCTCTTTCTTGTCTACGACTCTGCCTCCAGCACTTTACCAGTTTACTCGGCCTGGCGCCCCTCAAAAGGAAGTAAAAGGCACAGATAGATGGTGCCCACATGGGGACCCTGCCCAGAAAAATGGGCAGTTCCAGAGCAAAACTGTCATAGTGACAGGCCTTGCAAACAGCGGCCTCCAACCGTTAAGCACAGGGCCATCTCCCATCTAGAAATAGGCTCTCTTTTGTCCACAGAGCCCTACACACAAACAATAACTCCATCACCCAGGAGACCACGGAACAAAGGGAGGGAGATAGATATGGACTGAACCGGGTATAAATAAGATGCTGTATGGGCAGAGAGGGAAAATGATTTAAAGGCAGAACCCACCAAGGTATTTGACGTGCAGGCTTTTAAATTATGCCTACACTCCTTATATGAGGTGGGTACACAAATGAGCCTGTATTTTCAACGACGTCACATGCCCCGTTCTGCCACCAAAAACAATATTTGTGCTTCATGTGCTGCCCCGTGGTGTTTTAGACCCAGAATCACCTGGCACTGCCCCCAAGATGCAAATTAACGTTTTCATGGGGGGGGGGGGGAGGGAGGAGTGCAAGGGGAGGCTGGGGGAGGGGTGCAAGCGTGCTCTGCAGGGCCACACTCGGGTGCTGACATTGCTGGGCATGATGGATGCTGCCAGCGCTGTTGCTTAGCAACCCAATACCCTTCAAGAAAATCCAGCAGTCTGGCTGGCTCGCAGAAGCAAGCAGGGCTCGTTCAGCATGGCATCGGGCATGGAAAGATAATAACGATTTTGTTCCAGTTATTAATAATCATGCCTCCCGACTTCCTGTAGAGATCGACATACCTGAGGGTACCCAGAGCCTCCCATCAGGTCGGGGCCGGAAAAAGCCCAGTGTTTTGAAATCACCTCCAAATGGGCTTCAGAGCGTAGTGGAATTTTACTGGCTGGTCCCATGATGCTCCTTCCATCCCGGGCCCTTTCCACAACATAAAGGCAGATCTCCACAGCGTGACTCACTAGCATACCTCCGGATAGTTGTTTGTCAGCCCTGTCATGAGTCATGCTTTCTTCAGCTTTCTTTTTTTCTCAAAACCGAAACGCTTGACATTTTAGACTGGGGTTGGGGGGGAGGTTTTTTTTTAAAAAAAAAAAAAAAATTGTTTTGTCACTCTGTGGCTTTGTGTGCCAGGGTGGGGGTGTGTGGGAAGAGGTGAGTAATGGCTGCCCGAACAGGTAAACACGAGTGAGGCTGTCCACACCGACCGTCGGTCGCCTGGAGCCTGAAGATGCAGGCATATGTGTCACAGAAGAATGGGAACGCCCCTGGGCTATATCCTAGAAGGGATGATGTCCAGGCCGTCATTCTGCCTTCCACCCATTCCTTTCCAGCACCCCGCGGCTCCCTGCGTCCCCAGGAAAGAGGTCTGCTTCATTTTGTGCGGTGTAGATAACGGTGCCATGGGAAGGCTTTAAGAAAAATCCTGCAGGAGTTACAAACGGCAAGGCAAATGGAGATTTCAGATGAAAAAAAAAAAGAGAGAGAGCGAGAAGTCCAACACCAACAACACAGAACGCGTGTCGGGCCAGGCAGATGGCAAGGTTCCTGGGTTTGGGTTAACCAGTTAATTCCCCGATGCCGATGTTAATTGGGTGGGTGATGAACTCGGGCTTATTTTGCGTGGCCCAGCAGAAGTCTCACCCTCTCCATGAAGTCCTCAACCGCTTAGCTTTATTCACTTAGCACTGTTTTCTCTCCTAAAATCGGTGAGCGCCTCAAAGCCAGGCACCCTTGAATGCATCTCTGTACATTGTCAACCCAGCACCACACTGAATGTATAGTAGGTGTTCCAGGCACGCCGCCTGTTCGTAGGAGAGACGGATACAACAGTGAATTAGCCAGTCCACTAACTACATCCAATTAAGCTCCTGGAACCCCTATTTGTTCACAAGCTTAACAATACTCGCTGTCCGCTCACAGAAAAGTAACAAGGCTCTAGGAGTGACAACCGAAGACATTTTGAATGTTAGGCAGTATAAAGTCATTAGAAAGCGTTGTTAAAAAAGAAAAGGGAGAGGTTACGAAGAGTGTCCTCGAAGTCAGGGATCAGGACCGATTCCACACACAGGTAAACTGGGGAAGGAGAAAGTTTGAGCTGACACTAAACACATCCCCTATTAGGCGAGGACAATGCTTGAGATTTCCAAAACATTTGCTTCTTTGGATTAAGACATCGCAGATGCTCGTTAAAAAGGTAAATGTTCTCTTGCAGCAACCACATATTAATCCATTATTAACCTCGAGTGCTTTAGCGAAACTTATTAAATCCACTTGCAGAGTGAAAGGGACGTGAGACAGGTAATTACTTTTTACTCTTTATTAGGAAAGTGTTTAAACATACAAAACCAGAGGCAATCATGTAATAAACACTTACGTGTTCACAGCCAGCGTCAACAATTATCATCCTAAAACCAATCTTGTTTTACCTACCACTTTCCCAAACTGGATTATTCTGAAGCAAATCCAAAACTTCTTGATAGCTCACGCATGCCGATTTCAGCATAGAGCTCTAAAATCTAAGCAGTCAACATTACCACAGTATCAGTATCATACCTAAAACAACAACAACAACAACAATTCCCCACTATCATCAAATGTCTGGTCAGTAGTTAACTTTCAAATATCCCCAAAAGAGCAGTTCGGTTTTGAGGTAAAAGCAACATTATTTCCAGAATATGGAAGGGACCGGTTCTAGGGCTGGGCCTACCCGGGGGAAGAAGGGACCGTGACGTGAATATCACTTGTTTCACTGTTTCGTTTTGTTCTGTTTTCCAGTTCCACAATTGCCAAGAGCAATCCACGTCAGGGAAAGGACATGAATGTGTAAGCCAAAATATGAATTACTCTCCCTATCAGCCAATGACACTCACCAGTTTCCCCTGGCTGTTATACAAATAATTAAGAATTAGGTTTCCTGATCCCGGCAGTAGTAGGAATTGAGTAGTTAATCCCATTATCAACTTCACCTGATTGTAGATAAGCCAAATGTCCTTGTCTGAGCCTCAGTTTCCTTCAACAATGGAGGCAATAATAGGACATACCCCACAGGGCTCTTAAGAGAATTAAAGAAGAGAATATATGTAAAGCGTTTAGAAAATCTCCTGGCACAGTAGGTCCATAAGGAACACGAACTATTGTATTGTTCTTCCCCAGTCTCCTTGGAAACCAAAGCTTGGGCAAGCTGATGCTTGATGAAGATCCTAATGACCTTATCATGGCCACCGCCTCTGCTTAACAAAATACTGAATCTGAAATTTTTTTTTTCAACATTTATTCATTTTTCAGAGACACAGAGAGACAGAGCGTGAATGGAGGACGGGCAGAGAGAGAGGGAGACACAGAATCCGAAGCAAGATCTAGGCTCTGAGCTGTCAGCACAGAGCCCGACACAGGGCTCGAACTGACGAACCGCGGGATCGTGACCTGAGCCGAAGTCAGAAGCTCAACCGACTGAGCCACCCAGGAGCCCTGAATCTGAAATATTTTAAGCTAGTGTTCCTCAAAGTGTGTTCTTTCAGACCACCTGCCTCAAAATCACCCCAAATGATTATTTCAATGTGGATCGCTAGGCCCCGGGCAATTCTTCAGAACGCTAAAGTTTGAGAACTTCTGCTTTAAGTTTGCCCAAATGCTTGTACAGTTAACTCTCCCAACCGGAGAGAAAATGGGGTGCCTGAAAGACAGTGTGCTAGAGCAGAAAGGACCTGAGACCTGGAATTAGAAGGCCAGCAGAACGTGGCCATCCATTTACCTGCGGAATGGAACTGGTAATATCTTCGTAACGGGGCCCCAGAGAGAGCCAAATGAGAGCAATCGATATGCGGTATCACTTACTTATATTATTATCCCAGTTCGGAGAACTTAAATAGCGAACTCCGATTTGGTGCTTCCAAAAGCAGGCCACGTGGTCTAATGATGCTCGTGACAAAAGACATCATTCAGGACAGTCTCATTCGTTCATCCATTAATAAATATTTATTGAGCGACAGTTCTTTGCCAGGCACTGTGCTGGCATAAATCGGGGAAAAACACGGTCACATTCCCTGCCTTCTAAGCACACACAGGGCTCTGAAATACCCAAGCACAAAGAAGGGACGGGGAGAAACTTAAAGCTCACAAAAGCCAAGAGCTAGAAGAGGATCTTCATGAACACAGTTCCCTCACAGAACTGGTGGGAAGACACAGGCCCAAAGAAGCAAAGCGGCTCCCCGCCCCCCACCCCCTCCAGTAAGACGGTAGCTAGAAAGGCCCGGACTTCTGAGTTCTCAGAACTGTCCCTTCTCTGCCTGCTTCACCCTTTCCTGCACCAAGAGAAGCAAAGAAGCAAAACAAATATTGAGTCGCTTTTTCTCTGTGTCATCAGCATGAATCATTTGAGTTGACAGCAACAAAATTCTTCCCACTTAATGCAATACTATTAAAGTTTCATTTCTCATTTAATTTAAAAGCAGGTTACAAAACAGCATGCGGAATGGGATCTCATTTTCAGAAACAATATCTGTGGCGTGCATAGAAAAATGGCTATGCAAATCAAAGCTTATCAATAGATATTCCCTAGTGGCTAGGATCATGTGCGCTTTTTATTTTCTTCTTTATGTTCCTGGAACTTTCTCAGAATTTTCCAAATCCTCTACAAGGAGCACAAATTACTTCTGTAACAAATAAAAAGGTTATTTCAAAAATAACGTTTGGTTCTTTTTTTTTTTTTTTTTTTTTTTTTTTTTAAGTCCGTGCGTTTTGCCGTTTTGAAACTAATTCTAATCTCATGAGAAGTTTCTAGAATCTTTTTGTTCGGATTACATCCAAAAAAAATAAACGCAGTCTTTGTCCTCCAACAAAAGAAATGTGGCACAAAAAAGCCACCTGTCACTAGACCTCCTCTAGGATATTCCTTGGATTTACCCAGGCAAAGACGAATAGTCTTGAATGGAACCAACTGATTTACAAGTTCAAGGAATGGCATTATGCCCCATTCTCAGAGGTCAAAGGTACACAAAACCTGATCCCGGTCTTGAAGAAATTTGGGGTCTGGCTGAGGATGAAGACATAAAAATATACAAAGCTTAGCAACAAAATGTGAAATTGAACAAACGTGTGATATTGAAAAGCACAGTGTGTGTTGGGCCAGCAAGGATAGTCCACTTAGGGAACCATGGGAGCCAAGTGGCAGATAGAAGATGAAGGGCAATGGGGAGCCACTGAAGGTTTTTTGTTGTTGTTTTGTTTTTTAGGAAGGAGGTGACCTAAGATCTGTGTTTCAAAAAGATTAAGGTCTGTAGAATGCATAATTGTATGTGAGTCAGGAGAGGCTGAGGAGAGGGAGGAAAACAACTACAATATATATCAAATGGAAAGACTGCTAGGTTTTAGGTCCAGCTCAGCCACTAATGAGGCAACTTTGAACCTGCCATTTCTACTGCCTATGACTAGTATCCTCACTGGACAACTGGGAGAATGGGCTAGAATCTCTAAAGTCCTTCCCAGCTGTCAGAATTCTTTAGTTTCATGATCCAGGTGAGAATGATCCATGTTGCAGTGTCAAGGACAGGAATGGTTTTATTCTAGCAGGTGCCCCTCGGAGTGTGATGCTAAGTCATCCTAGGCACCAACAAAATAAGGTCAGATTCTCCCCCCCCACCTCGCCCTTACTCTTATTTTTAACCCCTAGGGAGGCTTTGCAGCAAATATTTTCTTTTCACCTTTTTTAAATGAGGTATAACGTAACATACTGTGAAATTCACCCTTTTAAAGTATACAATTTAGGGACGCGTGCCTGGCTCAGGTGGTAGAGCATGTGACGCTTGATCTCAGCGTTGTGAGTTCAAGCCCTGCATTGGGCATGGAGACTACTTTTAAAAACTTGTAAATATACATATATATATATATATACATACACACACACACACACAATTCAGCAGTTTTTAGCATATTCACAAAGTTGTACAAACATCACCACTGTCTAATTCCAGAACATTTTCATTACCTCAAAAAAGATATCCCGTACACATTAGCAGTCACTCCCCGCCCCACCCCCCCAGCCCTTGGCAACCGCCACCCTACTTTCTGTCTCTATGGATTTGCCTTTTGGCAGATATTCCATGTAAATGGAGTCATATAACCTGTGGCCTTTTGTATCTGGCTTTTTTCACTCAGACGATGTCAACGTCTATCCATGTGGTTGCATGTATCAGCACTTCCTTTTTATGGCTGAATAATATTCCGTTGTATGGATATACCACATTTGGTCGGTTCACCCAGTGATGGACATCCGGGTTTTCTCCACTTTTCCCCAGTACATTAAAGGTCATGCCCTTGTTTTTCAAAGGAAAAGCTCTCACAAGAACTTCCAGTATCTGAACTGAAAAACAAATTTGAGACGGACAGTGGCAAAACCATTTTCATCCACGCTAACTATTGTAGACATTCATTCCGACAACTTTTTCCACTGATACTACCAGGGGTAAACAAAATGATTGTATCTCCAAAGAGTGTGTGACTTTAAGTGAAAATTTTTGAGCAGCAAAGCCCATTCCATGGATTAAAAAATGCCACAGGATTAGGGGATAATCTTTAGCTTTCATGTTCTGCCAATGAGAGAGAAATGAGTTTGTAGATTCCCAGGCATGACGGAAGTCGCGTCTCAGCCTATGTGTGACCTGCTTTTCACTCTGTAAACAACCAGTTCAGACCCAGGCATATCAGCATTTTGGCATTTCTTCTTTTCCCACAGTCCAGGCTGTTAATTTCCTCACTGTATTTTTATGAGCAGGAAAAACATGAAATATCACTGACCTGTCAATATTCGTGTTACAGTGTAAGACCCAAGATGTCCTTGTCCTTTCCTAAATCAAACAGAATTAAAAATAAGGCCAATAAAACATTTATCCCGTTGACATGAGACCTCTGAGTTCAGGCCTTCCTATAAGGGGGCGTGGGCAGAGAGACAGGAAAAAAATAGAATTCAGCTGTATGTTTTTTCTTGTGGTCCATTAACATAATTTCAAAATTATCATACCGATCAGAAAAGGAATAGACAGGAGAGAATTTGAGGGCTTTATCACCAAGGAAAAACATTTACTACGCGTTTATTTTGTGCCAAGAAGAGGCGTTCCAAGGTCTCTTAGAATCTAATCGAAAAGAGAAAAGATCTAACCATTAAAAATCATCACAAGTTTCCAGCTGCTGGGGGGAGGAGAGCATGGGGAGTAACTGCCAATGGGCATTTCTTGTGGGCCTGATGAAATGTTCTTGAATTAGACAGTGGTAAGAGTTGCATAACCTCGTGAATGTAATAACCACTGAAATGAACATTTCAAAAGGGTATGGGAAGGGCACGTGGGTGGCTTAGTCAATTGAGCTTCGGACTCTTGATTTCAGCTCAGATCATGATTCCAGCACTTTGTGCTCCATGCTGAGCATGGACCCTGCTTGAGATTCTCACACCCTCTCTCTCTCTCTCAAATTAAAAAAAAAAAAAAAAAAAAAATTCAAGTGTATGGTATGTGAATTATATCTCAATAAAATAAAACATTGAAATCATAATAATGGCACATCATACTACTACCAAAAAGAATGAAAAATCATGTCTGGGGATAGGGTACACGATAGGTTTTATTTTGATCTCAAGTTTACTGAGATTGAAAAGGTAGGAAATTTCCCTGCATCTGCTGAAGCCCTCCCCACCCTGTCCCCGTAAGGCCCAGCTGCAGGGCCCAGGCCTCCCCGAATCCCCAGCTTTCCCTGCCTCAACGGACACCCCCATCCGCAGACTCTACGGGAGTTCTCTTAACTACTTTGCCCCCAAGGATGTGTTTCGGGCGAATGCTGCCTGGCTTACAACGTGATTTGGAAATACGCTGCTGGCTGTGTTTTATGCATTTTATCAAGTGTTTTTAACTTTGTACCAGCTGGAAGCATGAAGGGCACCGTTTTAGAAGGTTGAAGTTAAATAATAATTTCACACCAGGAAACATTCAGCTGGGGCCACCTAGCACAAGCTGCCTGGGTGGTCGATATTCTTGAGCTCTGGAGGCAGCTTCACATCAGGAGGTAGTGGAGTGGCCACTGGTAGAGTTTGGGGCTGGGTAATATAGTAGTTGAGCCCACGGCCTCTTGGGGACAAGCCGACTGACCGGCCATGTGATCTTGTACACGTTAATTAACCTGTCTAAACCTCAGTCTCCTCTTCTGTAGAACGGGGATGATTTTATCTGTAGGTAACCTATGGGTTTTGGATTAAATGGGCTTAGATGAGCCTTCTGCCACGCACTAGCCACTTATAACATGGTTCTGCTATTAGGATTACTAACACTTTTTGTGCTGTTGCTCTCTGACTGTCCTTAAGGAAGGAAGGTGTTTGCCACATCGACTCTCCTCCCAGGAGGCTGGCAGCCTGATCAGGTATATTTTGATTGTCATCCCAGTTAAACTGTTGCATTCTAAAATAAGACAGTGTGGCTAAGGAGCGTGGGTCCAGGGGCATCCTGGGGGAAATGAAGTTGAATTCCCCGACGGAACCAACAAACCAGGTTTTCGCATTCTGACATTTTTTTCTCTCTCTCTGTCTTTTTTTTTTTTTTTTAATGTTTATTTAGTTTTGAGAGAGAGCGCGGGTGAGCAGGGGAGGGGCAGAGAGAGAGGGGGACAGAGGATCTGAAGCAGGCTCTTCGCTGATAGCGACGAGCCGAATGTGGGGCTTGAACTCGCTAACTGAGATCATGACCTGAGCTGAGGTCAGAGGCTCGGCCTACTGAGCCTCTAGGCACCCCGCATTCTAACATTTTTCATCAGCTTTAGACTTGAAGCTATTTAAGCCCAAGTGCCTATTTCTCATAGGTTCGTAAAGCCTGGTCCTGGACCGCCCGTGTCGGAAATACACGGACAAGTTGTTTAAAATAGGAAATTCCCAGGCCCCACCCAGAACTACTTTCCCAGAAGGCTCTAGGGAGGGACCCTGCGTTTGAACGAGCTCCTCACAGCCTTTTGGGCCTGCTGGAGGGTAAGCACCACAGCACTGGCCTTGCCTCTACAGTCCAAGTGCTTAGCCCTATCGGTGCTTAACACGTTTGCCTTAAGAAATAGAAAAAAAGATGAAATAAAAGTAAGGAAAACAACGAATGAAAAAAACTTAAAGACGAAATAAAAATCATGAAAAAATAAATGGATGGGGGTGACCGGGCGGCTCAGTCGGTTAAGCGTCTAACTTCAGCTCAGGTCATGATTTCACCGTATGCCTGTCGGAGCCCTGCACCCGGCTCTGTGCTGACAGCTCAGAGCCTGCTTGGGATTCTCTCTCTCCCTCTCTCTCTCCCCCTCCTCTGCTCTCTCTCTCTCTCTTTCAAAAATTAAATAAACAAAAAAAAAAATGGATGGATGGAGCAGTCCCATGCATCTAGTTTCTTTGCCCTTCTTCATCATGTTTCTGAAGGGGAAACCATTAACATTTATTGAGAGAATTTTTCCTCAGTGTAAAAGCAATAAATACCTCATGCGTGGCACTTAGAAAACACAGAAAAGCAAAGGAAGAGACAAGCAAAACTCACCACCGAGAGGTCACCACCCCCAACATGTTTGTGTCGCTCCTTCTGGTCTTCTATATGATGCATGGAAACACAGGATTGTTTAAAATTTTTTTTTTTTAACATTTATTTATTTTTGAGACAGAGAGAGACAGAGCATGAACGGGGGAGGGTCAGAGAGAGAGGGAGACACAGAATCTGAAACGGGCTCCAGGCTCTGAGCAGTCAGCACAGAGCCCGATGCGGGGCTCGAACTCACATACCGCGAGATCGTGACCTGAGCCCAAGTCGGACGCTCAACCAACTGAGCCACCCAGGCGCCCCAGGATTGTTTAATATCATCCTATTGTGCACCCAAAAACACTCTTTTGAGCCTGATTTTTTTTTAAGTCAACAATGCATTATTAATATTTTCTCAACTCAGGAAATTTTTCCTCACCATAATTTTAGATGGTAGCATAGTATTCCATCACAGATATACTATGATTTATTTCCTCCCTGTCCAGTCACTGAACATTCAAGCTCAGGAACTGATTAACAATAAAATGTACAAGGGTGCCTGGGTGGCTCAGTCGGTTGAGTGTCTGACTTTGGCTCAGGCCATGATCTCACAGTTCACGGGTTCAAGCCCCCCCATCGGGCTCTGTACTGACAGCCCA
The DNA here is from genome assembly GCF_018350215.1 of Panthera leo. Classification (NCBI taxonomy): domain Eukaryota; kingdom Metazoa; phylum Chordata; class Mammalia; order Carnivora; family Felidae; genus Panthera; species Panthera leo. The sequence continues at coordinate 11,335,316 of NC_056687.1, forward strand.
GAGCCTGGAGCCTGCTTCAGATTCTGTGTCTCCCTCTCTCTCTGCCCCTTCCCCGCTTGTGTTCTGTCTCTCTCTGTCTCTCAAAAATAAATAAGCATTAAAAAAATTTTTTAAGAAATAAAACGTACAAAAAAAGAGGGAGCACCTAGGTGGCTCAGTGGGGTAAGCGTCTGACTCTTGATTTCGGCTCAGATCACGATCTCACAGTTCATGAGATCGAGCCTCGATTCGGGCTCTGGGCTCACAGCAGGGAACCTGCTTGGCATTCCCTCTCTGTCCCTCCCCTTCTCTCTCTCCCTCTCTCAAAATAAACAAATAAGCATTTAAAAGATAAAATAAAAATAAAATAAAATGTACGTGTAGATTTCAATTCATGTCTTCAGTGGACATCTGTATTTTTTTAAGTTCCACAATTGATTTCAATCAGTAGCCAGGATTGATGGCTACTACTCACAAAAGTCTACTTCTAGAACGTTCTCAGGAAACTTTTAGAGTTAAAACAAATAAGGAAAATTTCCATGCCTCAAGAATGTCAGCAGACCTGGATTACATAAACTCTGTTGATTCCATGGTGCATAGCACTGTCATAGATCACAAGAGGAGAGAACAGTTACTACTGTCATTGTCACAAGGGGACCAATGTGACCCAGTGCCACCAAGATGGTACCAACTCCATTTCTGATGAACAGTCCCTTGGAACCACACAGCGATGCTCTGCCAACTGGAATGATTTATTTTTATCATTTCTTTCCCTTTCATTGCTTCAATTAGTTGCCAAGATATGACAGGAGGAGCTTGCGGCCTCTTTGGGGCTCGGGTGTAGAAGGAACTCCTATACATTTCAAGCCTCAAAGATTAAAGAAAGCCCAGAGTTTATAAAATTATGTGCAATTTAGTTCTTTTGATTTTGTATTTATTTTTTTAACGTTTACTTATTTTTGAGAGAGAAAGAGAGGCAGACCACAAGTGGGGGAGGGGGAGAGAGAGAGAGGGAAACACGGAATCCGAAGCAGGCTCCAGGCTCTGAGCTGTCAGCATGGAGACTGATGTGGCCTCGAACCCATGGACCGTCAGATCATGACCTGAGTCGACATCGGACACTTAACTGACTGAGCCACCCAGCGCCCCAAGTTCTTCTGATTTTTAGACAAACACCCATGCCAGTTTCTTCAGGAATATAACTAAGGAAAGGTGATTTTTAAGAGTTAAAAACTGATTCAGGGGGAATTGGCAACAGTCCCTGGAGAGCAGGATCAGTCTTGGTTGCCCTCGTTCCCTACAGCATCTGTCACGATCTCTAGCACACAGGGAATGTTTGTGAAACGAAACAATGCTTGAGTGAATGAATGAATTAGGGGATGGTCCTCTCTCCTGTGTTAAGCCATACAATATAGATGGTCTGGACTACTCTGTTTTCCTGGAGTCTTGTTGTTAGTCTCCAAAGACCAGCCCACTAATAACTCCCGTACTGCCTAAAAACTCAAAAGAGATGGTCCCTTTATCCATTCTCGCGATCCTCTGCCCAGGATGAAAATCCCCAGAAATATGTCACCAGCCCCCTCTCCACTCCCCACCGCGGGGAAGTCCTCGGTTAGCCAAATGAAAATCTTCCGTATCCCTCACCACTTCTGGGTCACGGGGACATCTGCAAGGTCACACTAATTCATTCGCTACAGAAACTGCGGCCGGGCTAGGGAAAGCTTCCTTCATTCTCAAATCACCTGGACGATGCAGTTCCCAGCCTGTCTCCTCCGTGGGATCGGCTGTGGCCACTGGGCTCACTAGTGTCATCCATCTTCCTTGTACCCAACACAGAGCCCCAGCCTGACTTACCAGGAACCTCAAAGCCTCTCTGTGGGCCTCCTCACTGATAAAAACAACAAATGACTACTCTGTCCCCAAGTGTTATCAACACTTTCTTGGGCAGTACACCCCACTGTGGGATCCAGGAAGATCACATCTGTCCCCTGGGCATTTCAGAGTCCCACTGTGCCACACACTATCCCACGGTCTAGGAGCATGTCCCCTCCCGTCTGTGTGCCTTCCTTGCCCTGACTTTTACTTTCGCTTTTACTACAACTAAATAATTGTGCAAAGAAAAAAAAGGTATAATTTCCCTTTTTTTTTTTTTTGCCATATATAATTTCCTGTTTCACACCAAAATCCTACAAAGCCTCTCCTGTTCTCACATTTTTATTTGCACCACATGTACATACTCTTTTTTTTTTTTTAAGTAAACAGTGTTCAATGCTTTCTTGTTTACCAATGTATCCCGAGAGCAGATTGTTGCTGCAGGAAGTGTGAGGGCTGAGGGGGCCCAGTGAGGAGTTGAAGGAACATTCGAAGGGCGAGTTTCCGTGGGTTCTAAGACCCTTTCACGCTGAGGCTGTGTGATGGGAGCAAGAAACTACCTGTCTGAGCCCCGACACACGTGCAGCCTGCGTGAGAGCATGTCTCGGGGATGGCTTTGTTTGTCGCAATACTTCTGAGAGTCCTGCTTGCCGCTAAGCACGGACCCTGAGGTTTGAACAGGGAAAGCTCTAGAAAGAAATGGATTCCGAGGCCAGAGGCTGCACTGCAACGTGAGGCGATGGCTCCCCCTAGTGTTGGGATGGTTCTTCGGCAACCTGGAAGAGGCTAAGCCAGAGCAGTGACCTTGAATGCTGAGTTGGTGACCGTTTCAAGGTGGCATGACCCACAGACCAGGAGGAGAAGGAAGGGAAAGGGAGAGGCCCGGGCCCAGGATGGGAGACCGGCTTCTCCAGAGCCTGACCTCCCTCTGTCGCCTTCAGATCCTGATGATCAGTGCTGCAGACCCTCCTTACACAGCTTTCTCCAAAGACTCAAAAAAGCCGCCAAGCTGTCTGTGTGTGTGTGTGTGTGTGTGTGTGTGTGTGTGTGTGTGTGTGTGTGTTTTATTTGCTCTTTTCCTCTGTAGCAGATGCACCAAATCCTAAAGATAAACAGTTTAAAGCTATATGGTCACAGTAGCTGGAATCCCATTGTCCATTTTCCTCAACACCTTTTCTTGCTCAAAGCCTGATGTGTTCCAGTCCTGGGGGCTCCCTGCTGATGGCTAGGACCTCTCTAAAGCCCCCTATAATGGGGAAATGCCATAGACCTGTGTAGAAAGCTGCCATGGTCATTTTCCTGGTCTTACGTTTAAATGGACAGGTAAACTACATACGAAGTTATAAAGCCGGCTGCCAGCCTGTGGGCCTATGGAAGTGAGTGGCTCTGGTCGGCTGTAAGGGATCCATGCACCCTTCTCAAAATAAACTCCCCAGAGGAAAAGAACAGAAAGAAAGAGAAAATTGATGGAGAATTACTCCGAGATAAATAAATATGGGAATAATGCAAATACTTCCCAAGTCCTTTCAATGTAACAAAATGTGTAGGGAAAACCTTACCCTTCAGGGCATCCTTCGCCCCGAAGATACTGATGAGGGAGCGTGGGGCAAAGTACAGGCTGACAGCTTCACCGTCCCCCACCAGGAGGGATCTGTGTGAGGGTCCTCGGACACTCCTGGCTCCCCAAGAACAAAGGAAAGGGGTTTAAGTGCTTGCCACGGTGATGGGGGGAAACTAAGGCAGATGAAAAATTAAATTCCCTTACTGCCTATACAGCCCAGTGACAAGTCCTTGAAACAGGCAGAGTGACCTCCCTCTAGGAGCTCAGCTGCCTCGAGGATGACACTTTGCTGGGGCCAAAAGAGAATTTTGGCTTCACATTATCCAGACCCCCCAGGATCCTGTAAGTCTACTTCAACATATAAAACTTCCTTTGGAAATTTCATCTCAACTCCCCCAAGATATATGCTGGCAATCATACTCCAAGCTTACGGCCCCCTGATATACATCTGAAGGGTCTCATGACTGAGGTTTTACTAAATGGTAATAAATGGGGTTTTCCCAACAGCGGCTAGCCCCTCAAAGTCCTGGAAACCTTGCTTCCAAAATTCCTTAGAGACTTACTCTACCCCTGACCCCCTCCCCACCTGAGGGTAGATAATCAGTTCCCCATCACGATCCCGGGGCAGCTCTTCCTGCCCACGAGTCCGGTCGCCGTGCTTTAATAAAATCACGTCTTTGCACCAAAGACGTCTTCAAGGATTCTTTCTTGCCCGTCAGCTCCGAACCCCCCACCATCACCCCAAAACCCCAATACCATCCTCCCTATGTCTTCTGCGAAGCCAAAGAACATGTCCTGAGACTGATGGAGTCGATGCAGAAGCTGATCTTGGAAAGAAACCTTGGACGTGCTCTGGGCCAACTTTGGAGCCTGGTCCTTCATGCAACGTGCCAGCTTCAAGCCATCGCCCTTCGTGTCAGAAGCTAAGTATTATCACAAACTAGAATAGGTGCCTCTCTCCTTTATGGGGCACAGAGGTAAGTGACAAGATCTTGGCATCTCTTTTCTTTTTTTCTGAGTATGGCAGTGACACGTGCTCATTACAGAAAATACAAAATGTATTTTGTACTTTTTTCCTCAGCCTCACTAAGCCGTTTTCTAGGTTGTTAAATACTTTTTGAAAATCTCATTGTGATGGCTGCACAATGCTCCACTCTTTTTTAATTTAAAAAAAAATTTAATGTTTATTTATTTTTGAGAGATGGAGAGAGACAGAGCATGAGCGAGGGAGGGAAAGAGAGAGAGGGAGACACTGAATCCAAAGCAGGCTCCAGGCCCAGAGCTGTCAGCACAGAGCCGGACGTGGGGCTTGAACCCACGGACCTGAGCTGAAGCTGGATGCTCAATGAATCAAGCCACCCAGGTGCCCCCAATAATGCTCCACTCTTAAAGCCGTTTTCCTATGCTAAGACATTTGTTTCCTTCTTTTGTTTTGTTTTGTTTTGTTTTAAAGTAAAACAAAACAGATGAACATAGGGGAAAGGAAAAAAAAGAGAGAGGAAGGCAAACCATAAGAGACTCCTAACCATAGAGAAAAAACTGAGGGATGCTGGAGGGGAAGGGAGGGAGGGGAGTGGGGGAATGGGCTAAAGGGATGATGGGTATTAAAGAGGGCACTTGTTGGGGTCAGTACTGGGTGCTGTATGTAAGTGATGAATCGCTAAATTCTACTCCTGAAAGTAATATTACATGACATGTTAACTAATTAAAATTTAAACAAAAATTTGAAATATTTGTTTAAGTGTAAAGTGGACTTTTTGCACATGACCCCTCATCCAAATTTCTGAATTTCTGGGTCAAGGGGAAAGTCACTTCATTTTTTAAAACATGCAGTTGAGGGTCTCATGACACCATGCTGCTGTGTTCCATGCCACCATCTGGTGCCTTTGTAGAGAAAACAGCACAGTGAAAATCATTTATTTTGAAGTGAAAGTCAGCATAAAATTAAAAGGTGGCGATTTGATGTTTGGGTTTTGCCACCGCTTTAGCCCGGGCCTATACCCTTGGGCAAGTCTCTTTGACTCTGTTGGCTTTGCCTAAAATAACCCATGTTTAAACAATTTAAGGTTGCACAATAGGAAGGTACTATAAAAGCATCGCGCTAAGTCTTTTCCCTTCCATGGAACAAAAAAAAAAATTTTTTTTTCTTTCCAAATTTTCTATTCTAGAATTTTCTATTCTAGCACAAAGCATGGCAGCCACACAGCTGGGAAACGGTTGCCAGCTGATTGCTCATGAGGGTTTGCATCTGGGGCCTTGGCCTGTCACTGCAGTGTTTTGCCTGTGGCGAGACTCCAGCAGACGCCTACCAATCCAAGAGCAAATAGAAGGGAGGTTTGACTGCACAGGTGCAGAGGCATCAGGCTTCAGGGCTTCTTCTGTGGTTCTCCGATAGTCCACGTGACCAAGATGCAAACAGGATACACCGTCATCAAAATCCCATGCTCAGAAATACATCCTGAGACCCAGAACTGTCATTCCCTAAGCAGGGTCTGAGAAAGTTTCTGCACCTATAAAGTGGGAGAGTACCAGACTACCTACATCTTAGAGTTGTCCTGAGACCCAACCTAAAAATGAAACCATGTATGCGTAACCATTAAATAAATCCTAAGACTCAAATAATCCCAAACTACCATCATAGCCACGTCCGAGGGGCTGGAGTGCGTTGGAGGCAAATACAAAGAAAATAAAGAGCATCTCCCTGCTGTTATGCAATCATACAGTTTAGTTATAATTATCAACACAATAGAGTCTAGAATTCCCCAAGTGCATTTGGTTCCGGAACTTATGATTTGTATTACATCTAATAACACCCACACATTAGGAAACATGGGTTTGTGGTTTGAAATCGCATAGAATGTAAGGTCTACAAAAGCAAGCACTTTGTCATGTAACATACTGTACCTTCAGGGCATAAAAGAGCTGCCTGCACATAATAGGTACTCAATAAAATTTATGTTTGTTGCATAATGAATACACTTTCCATTAAGCTAATTTGAAAACAGCCTCTGAAAATAGTTTGCATAGTGAAGTGAAACATGGGTTTTTATGCTCTGCTAGTGAAAGTGTAAATAGGATAAAACTTTTGAAAAGCAGCCTGGCCTCAAGCACCAAGAACTTTTAAAGGGCACATACCCTCTCACCAAGTTGTGCCAGTTCTGGAAATCTCTTTGGATGTTATTCTAAGTATGAAAAGAAAAAAAAAAAAAAAGGTTTGCATTTAAGATGCTCAGGAGATGCAGTATTGTTTAAAATGAAAAAAAAAAAAACCACCTGGAAATCATCTGAATTATGTTCAAAAATCATTGAATAAGATACAGAATCCACTTGATGGGTTATTCTGCAGCCATTAATATGCTCATGAAAATTATATAACTTTGAAATATTCTTATACCTTAAGCATGTAACCACAGACCATATCTAATTCAGTATCCTTTTTTCTCTTGTATTAAGGAAAAAGGCAATAAACTAAATAATATATGAGGTGTCAATCCGTATATATAATAAAACAATACAAAATAAAGAACTAACATTATTGAGTGCCACTCTGTCAGGCAGTTGTTTTAAATACTTTACATACGTATAATTTCTTTCTTTTTCCTAATAATCTATAAGGCAGGCACTATTATAATATCCATTATAATACTGAAAAAATGCTGGGAGATAACACACCCAAATATTGACAACAGCTGACTCTGAGTGGTTGAAAAGACGGCAATTACATTTCCTTGCACTTCATTGCATTTTTACAAGTTTTTGTAATGATGAGAAAACCGCCCTCTAAAAGGATATATTAACAAATTAATCTGCGTTCCTATAATAAATCTGAACAGGAAAAAAAAATTTTTTTCAGTTGACCACAGGACCCCTTTGTTGCAACCAGAGAACTCTGATCCGTGCTCTGTCGGGCCAATTCTCTTCTGTGCAGAAGAGAAAAACAAAGTAAGCTCCATTTAGGCTGAAATGGGTTGGAATTCGGGTTTGTTTATGAATGCAGAGAACCTGGCCAACGCTAGTGTTGGGTTTTCGGTTTCGATGTCACACTTGCTCAAACCCCAGATAATCTCAGATAATCACTCCGCTCTACCCAGGAATCAAGAATTTAGGCACTAGTGGGGCGCCTGGGTGGCTCAGTCGGTTGGGCATCCGACTTCGGCTCAGGTCATGATCTCGCGGTCCGTGAGTTCGAGCCCCGCGTTGGGCTCTGTGCTGACAGCTCAGAGCCTGGAGCCTGTTTCAGATTCTGTGTGTGTCTCTCTCTCTGCCCCTCCCCCGTTCATGCTCTGTCTCTCCCTGTCTCAAAAATAAATAAACGTTAAAAAAAATTAAAAAAAAAAAAAAAAAGAATTTAGGCACTAGAATCTCACATGCTCTCACAAACCCAAGGCAGTGCTGCACTCAGGTGAGATGAGGGGAAGGGGGTGTGGAGGTAGAGAGGCAGTCATGGCCCAGGCACTGGGCAGGTTGAATCCTCAGCGGGAGCTGTAAGGCTCCTTTGTTTTTATACAGAGCAAGGAACTGCACTTGATACACCCTTTGTTGCAGTAGAAAGAAGGGGTAAACGATGCTAATGATGCTAGTAATGAATGTGAAATAGAACATATGCCACCTATTTATCTAAAAGGAAATTTAAAATCTAGGGAAAAGAAATCCACCCAACTGTAAGGACCATTCAGTAATTCAAGCGTTTTATTTTAAGGTGCTGTCCGAGGCCACTAGCTCTAGAAGTCCAGCCCTTAACAACCACTTCTAAAGACCACAATTCCCAGACTGACCGCGACCTCGGCGCATGCGGCCTGGTGACCTACGCCTACATTTCCCAGCGGCCCGAGCGGCTACGCTGACGCACGCGTGCGCCCTTGCGTCTCTCTCGCTGCCTCGGCTTTGACCTACAGCCACCCGGAGAAGATGGCTTCCTGTGCAGTGTCCGGGCTCTCCCGGCAGGTGAGAGAAGGGAGGTCCTGAAAACTAGCGAGAGGATCCCTTCTAAAGTGACACGTAGCAGAGCCCTAAGAGCCACAGAACGAGACCACAGCTGGGGAAGCGTGGCCGCCATTCAGCGTTGTAGGGCCCTGCGAGTGGGAGCGACGCAAAGCGCTCGGGCGGCCCTACCTCCCTGGACGTCCGCGGGGCTGGCGGTGCAGGGGGACGCTTGCCTGACCTTGGCGTCCCCGAGCACAGCCTCGGGAGCAGCTAGTTTGAGGTGCACGGGAAAGGGGCGGGGGAAGGCTCCCCTGGACTCCGAGGAAAGGATACAGCCCACCCCCAAGTCATTTAACCTTGTCGTTGTGGTCAAACCTGTCAGGGGTCTCTAGTAATGCTAAGGAGTATTTATAAAACACATTTCACATTTTTATAAAGGAAATGAGACCGAAAAGTTTAAATGACTCGTCCTTGGCTGCTCAGCCAGGAAGGGGTAGGTAGAGCTGAGATTCGAACCCACACGGTCATACAGAAGATGGGAGTTGGAAAGAAAATTTGTGGTCTTTATACCACATAGCAACACTATGCTTTACACATCATGACACCTTACAGCTTAGGTAAGTTTTTCATAAGTGAAAAGGTCTTTTAATCCCTACAACCACTTGTGTTATAGAACAGTTCAGAACTGAAATTATTTGAAGGTGAGCTGTGCCCTTGCAGATGCTTTTTAAGCAACGAGTTCCAACTCTGTTCCTTGATAGACTAGATACATTTCTCAGAACTAGGGTCAGTTCTCACATCAGACTGCTGCAGTACTAAGGGGATTAATCTTTCTTTTCCGATAGCATTTGGATTCCAAGAAGGTACATCTCTTGCAGGTCATGACTGGAATCCTCTCACTTTTTATTAAAATCCTTCCTCACGGGTGGTAACAAATGCCAGAAATGAGGGGTTTCTTGGAACACGTATTTCATCAGAACTTGTGTTTTCTCTCTCATACTGGTGTGCTAGCCTCAGCCTGTTCCTAGCAAACTAGGAAGTTGGTGGGAAAGCAGTTTCCCAGGCGGCTATGGATGATGCTCAGTGGTGAAATTTACTCCTTGGGAATAAAAAGCAGCTCATGTAATCTCCGTGATGATACTAAGAAACTAATCACTTAAAATGTCTTATTATTGTTTTCAAGGTGCGATGCTTTAGTACATCTGTGGTCAGGCCATTTGCCAAGCTCGTGAGGGTATGTCAACTTTTGTTACTAATCGTAAAGTAAATGAAAGTGCGCGGTTAGGGCATGGACTTCTGTATAAGTACTACCTAAACCTTTCTGCATGATTTGTAGGTCCCAAAATGTGATGTGTGCGTGGGGATAGGGAATGGAATAAGTTGAATGCCTGGTGTGCAACAGGCCCGTGCTTAACCTTTGTGGGAATTTCTTAAAATCCCGTAACAATGATGGGAAATAGCTGGTCTTTTGTTTGCGAAAGAGGAAACAGACTGGGAAAACTCGAGTTTGGTCTCAGAGCTGGACTGGAACTAAATCTTTCTTCAAACCTGAGCTCTTGCACTGCAACCATACAGAACTGCTAAGCATATGTAGTCATATATTGATGGCAGCGCGTAGGAAAAAGCCTACAGTTTTTTGTGAAAAATAATTCAAGCATCAGGCATTCAGTAAGCTGCTAAAGAGCTCCATTAAACTGAACATTGATGGGGAGACACTATAGGGGAAATTTATAGTGTCACCATTAAATGTTTTCTTGGCTCTAACATATGCAAAACTGTCTTCTATCAGTGTTTAAAGTCTCCACTATGTGGAACTGATGAGTTACTGAGTTCAAAGAAAGCATAAGCTCATTTCAGAATCCATGTGATAATTGATTTATAGTTACCGCTGGAAGGGACTCTAGGTACCATATTTCCTAAGCACCACATTTTAAGATGAAAAATTGGAAGCTCAAAAATTGGAAGATTAAGTGACCTAGCCGAGGAAACATCCCTGATTTGTTTGAGAATTGCCATTCAGGATAGCTTTCTGATTCCATATTTGGTATTTAAACTTATTGTGTGCTCTAAACAGTGTATTTTAATATACGTATTTAATCCTGCTATTGGCAGAATAATATCTGAAGTTATTTTCCTTTTCTCTTCCTCCCCCACCCCATCCTTTTTTTAAAGCCACCTGTTCAGATATATGGTATCGAAGGTCGCTATGCCACTGCTCTTTATTCTGCTGCATCTAAACAGAATAAGCTGGAACAAGTAGAAAAGGAATTGTTGAGAGTAGCAGTAAGTAGCTTTTCTGTTTATTACTTACTAAGTTTCCATCATAGGTTTTTCCTTATTTGGCCATGTTTCTCTAATGAGGTATATCCTAAGTGAAAATGAACTACAAAAAGAAAAAAGAAACAAAGCCTGTTTTCTGTAATCATGTTGATAGGAATAGTACTGGGTATTGTTATTCTGAACCTATTATATAATAGGTACAGGCAGATACGAACAAGGATATTATTAATATTAGGAACCAAGAGTTGAGGCTAAGAAGAAATAGAGGTCACCTTTGAAAATCTATGCTTGTATTTCAGGCAGTTCTAAAATAGTCTTTAGAGTGTATTATAACTTGCTTTGCTGGGAATTTTCTTTATGGAGCCTTTTCTCATTTTCAATTTTTTATTTTATCCCCAAGATGTGAGAGGGAAATAACCAAGCAGAGCACTCTGGGCAACAAAATCAGCAAAGGTGTATTGAGCTCCAGTACAGAACTGACAGATGGGGAAGCTACAAGGGACAGTTTATTTTTACACTTTGTTTTTTGAACCTGGAAAGAAGAGTGAATTAATTGCATTAACAGAAGTGTACCAGTGTAACTTGGGAAAATCTGTTGTAATTTTCACCTAATTTTCTAGTTAACATGTTTCTGCCCACTTTGTTGCTTCCCCTTCTCTTGCTTTATAGCTGTCACCTCCGACAATAAGCTCTGCATTAAAGGAGGAGAGGGAGGGGCGCCTGGGTGGCTCAGTCAGTTAAGCCTCCGACTGCAGCTCAGGTCATAATCTCACGTTTCTGAGCTCGAAGGCACAGAGCCCGCTTCACATCCTCTCCCCCTCTCTCTGCCCCTCCTCCACTTGTTCTCTCCCTCTCTCTCAAATCAAATAAATAAACTCAAAAAAAGGGGGGGAGGGAGAGGGAGACACAGTCTAGCGTATACTCTCTAGAGAAAGTTTCGCACTTTTTTAGTTTTATGTTTTAAGAATTTCTTATATTTTTAATCTTATTTCTGAAGATTTTTTTTATCATACTGTTCAGAAGAAAAAACCCTGATGAGGCTAGTCATATAGGATAATATTTATTCTGTTCATTTTTCATCTCAAGCTTTTTTTTTTTTTTGGAATTTTTGTCCTAGCAGACAGTAATGTTCATTCCATATTCCTTTCTCTGTCCAGTTAGCTCTACAGATGATGCTTACTGTCTGAGTTGGTGTGACCAACCCACAGAGTCAACAGCCTTACTGTTGGAGACACTTGGGAGAGGGGTACCAAGAGCAGACAGGATCACACACAGGCATTTTTGGAGGTGATAATTATTGCCCGCTACTTGTCATTTATGCCCATTTTTTTTTTTTTATTTTTTTTAATGTTTATTTTTGAGAGGGAGAAAGGGACAGAACACAAGTGGGGGAAGGGCAGAGAGAGAGAATCTGAAGCAGATTCCAGGCTCCGAGCTGTCAGCACAGAGCCTGACACAGGGCTTGAACCCACAAACCGTGAGATCATGACCTGAGCCAAAGTCAGACGCTTAACCAACTGAGCCACCCAGGCGCCCCGTATATGCCCATTTTAAACCGAACAGTGGTGTTCACAATGGAGTGACCTAGATTGTGGGTGTTAGAATGGGGTTTGACTATAACCTGGAAATCAGTTAAGATGTGGAGACGTAGAAAGGAGGCACTTACCTTAAGACTCTTTATAAATGAAAATTAGCGATTTTTTGGCACTGAGAGGAAAGTGATGCTGCACAGGTGCCACTAACTGCCCGTTGGATGATACAACAGAGAAAGATGGGAAACACGAAAAACCGGATTACCCAAATGCCAGCTTTTAATTTGCGTAAGTCCGCAATTTTTATGGAAAATTGTTTCTATGAAGCCAGTCGCGTCAAAGTTTTAGCATTAGGTGGTGTATGACAGGTAGCCTGGATCAGAGCAGATTCTGGCCGAGAGCCTGGGAGAAGGTGCTAGCAGTGAGTGAAAGGCTGACAGGTATTTAACTGAAAGATACCCAAATGGAAACAGCCATTGTTTTGTTAGAACCCTGGCTTGATACTAAGGGGAGCAAGGTGCCGGAAGCTACCCTGGGTCGCTGAGGACAGACGTTTATGAATTAACAAAATGGAGACGCGTGGTCCCTCTCCTGGTAGCTGCACTCACACTGTTCGTCCACTCTGCCTCCCAGGCTGATTCAGGCTGCTCTGGAAACACCAGAGTTCTCTCATGGGGCTCTGTAACAGGCAGGACAGAATCAGGATCACTCTGACACAGAGAGGCCCCCCTCCAGGGGAATAACAGGGAGACTTCCTTTACTGTTAGAGCACCTTTTCAGCTGAGTATTACCCATAGTAAATACATTAACATATGCAGTTCATTGAATCTCGGCTGCTTAGTTTTTCTGTAATCTCTCTTGAAAAGCAAAAATAAATTTAAGAAACTTCATAAAGTATCTTTAAATTTTTCCAAGAAGTACCATTGTATCTTGTGTAAAACCAAGGTATGGTGTATTCTCAAAGGCAGAGAAAATTATTTGATTGTAAACTTTTCTTCATACATGCTTTGAGAGTGCTAATTTAATGAAATACATGATTCATAACAAAGTATGTTGTGGCGGCGAGGATCGTTCATGCACTAAAGAGTTGAAGAAATTATTTTTTTGGTACTTTCAGCAAATCTTGAAGGAACCCAAAATGGCTGCTTCCATTATGAATCCCTATGTGAAGCGTTCCGTGAAAGTGAAAAGCCTAAACGACATGACAGCAAAAGAGAGGTTCTCTCCCCTCACATGCAACCTGATCAGTAAGTATTAGATCTTTTCTACTGAAAATCTTGCCACTGGAAGTGTGGTCCGTGGACCAGGAACGTCAGCATCACCTACCTGCCTTTTGGCCGCGATCTAAGGACTTAGCCAACCTAATAAATCAACCTACTGCATTTAACTAGCTCCCCAAGTGAATTGTTTGTGAGTTAAAGTTTGAAGAGCACTGTCTAAAGGATATGACCGTGTAACGAAGTAATTGCAGTCACTACTTTTCAACCCATGGAGAAGACAGATAGGATTCATAGCAAGGAAACGGTGTGTAACCAGTGGCTGTATCTCTGTCCTCAAAGACATTTGCATTGTTTGGTACATTAGGCTTGCTTTTCAAGTCCCATGGCCAACCCAGAATACATGTTCCAAAGAACATGTATTCGTGGCATCATCTTTGAATATAGATAATATGTTAATTTGGGGATTTGTAGCCAAACATTGGAATCTAACCTGAAATATGAAAATCAGGTTGCAGGCCATGGTCAGGAAATCGCTTGGAGATCTGTAAGGCCTCCCCACACACCCGGCTATTTTAAATGCTTGTCAGTGCTGGGTTTTTTTAAACACTGAATATACTTTTTAAATACCAAGGACCATCTTCTTCATTCACATTCTTAAAGGACATTGAATATAGCATTCTAAGGCCACAAATCTAAGTTTGCTTTTGAGGTGAATATAATACCTCGTGAATAACCTAGGGGTTTTTGTTTTGTTTTGTTTTGTTTTGTTTTGTTTTGTTAGAATAGTATACTAACATACAAATATAATTTGTTGTCAGTTTGGCTTACATACAACACCCAGTGCTCATCCCAACAAGTGCCCTCCTCAATGCCCATCACCCACTTTCCCCTCTCCCCTACCCCCAATCAACCTTCAGTTTGTTCTCTGTATTTAAGAGTCTCTTATGGTTTGCCTCCCTCCCTATTTGTAACTTTTTTTCCCCTTCTCTTCCCCCATGGTCTTCTGTTAAGTTTCTCAAGATCCACATATGAGTGAAAACATACCTTTCTCTGACTGACTTATCTCACTCAGCATCATACCCTCCAGTTCCATCCATGTTGCTGCAAATGGCAGGATTTTATTCCTTCTTGTTGCCAAGTAGTATTTCATTGTATATATATACCATATCTTCTTTATCCACTCATCAGTTGATGGACATATAGGCTCTTTCCCTAATTTGGCTATTGTTGAAAGTGCTGCTGTCAACATTGGGGTATGAGCGCCCCTAGGCATCAGCACTCCTGTATCCCTCGGGTAAATTCCTAGCAGTGCTATTGCTGGGTCATAGGGTAGATCTATTTTTAATTTTTTGAGGAACCTCCACACCGTTTGCCAGAGCGGCTGCACCAGTTTGCATTCCCACCAACAGTGCAAGAGGGTTCCCTTTTCTCCACATCCTCTCCAGCATCTATAGTCTCCTGATTTGTTCATTTTAGCCACTCTGACTGGCGTGAGGTGGTATCTCAGTGTGGCTTCGACTTGTATTTCCCTGATGATGAGTGATGTTGAGCATCGTTTCATGTGTCTGTTGTCCATCTGGATGTCTTCTTTGGAAAAGTGTCTAATGAATAACCTGTTTTGAGTGATTTTGATGTTACTGAGACACCTTCACTTTCCCAGATTTACTTGCTGAAAATGGTCGCTTGAACAACACCCCTGGAGTCGTTTCTGCCTTTTCGACCATGATGAGCGTCCACCGTGGAGAAGTTCCTTGCACAGTGACCACTGCATCCGTAAGTGACAGCTTGTTGCTGCTGTATTTGCTTTGACATCCGTGCATCGCGTTTAGCATAACGAAAAGAAAAAAAAAAAACAGGCTAAAATCCAGAAATCGGGAAAGGTGATTGGTCACTTAGGAGGTTTGCTTCACTTCTTACACGGGCTGCCATGAACCTGCACTGTGGAGGGGCCAGTGTGTGTCCCGTTAGTGCCTCCCTACCCGCTGACTGTTCGGAAGGACGAGACTGGACTCAAATGTGTTAGGAAGTAGTGGTTTATGTTCCCTCACAGGTTGGAGTTAGTTCATAAGTAGTCTCCTGAAACTGGACTGTCTAACCTTTGGTGGCAGCGAATGGGAAGGGTGGGAAGGGCAGGCCCTTGTGCAGTTGCTGACGTGGCTGTAATAATAGACCTATATGCCGAGTACTTCGTAATGTATTATTTAATGGCAGCGTTGTATGTGAGGTAGAATTATCCTTATTTTACAGATGAGTGAACCCAGGGAAGTTAAGTCATTTGCCCAAAGTGACAAAATAGGGAATCAGGGTTTGAACATGGCCCTCTCTCTCACAAGTACACGTACCTTAAGCTGTGCCACCTCCCCAGAATTCCTTTTGTTGATGTCCTAAGTACGTATTTTCTCCCTACTGTAGTTCAGGCCGCATAGGAAATCAGCCTTGAGGGGCTTACTTACCAGTGGAGGACGGCGGATTTGCTTGGAATACGCAGCACCTGACCTCATCTAGGTTAATATTTCTGGTATTTCAAAGATCCTCTCACTGTCCAAAAGAGCACGGCTTCAGAGAGACATTTTACCCCAGATCATGTATTTGCACGTTTGTAGTTCATGGTCGGTGCCACGAAAGTGCACAACTGACTGCGAATCCTTACAGCTCAGGCATCTGCCCGGGCCCACTGGGCCTGCCCCAGTTCTCGGTGACAGCAGGGCCCAGATGAGGCTTCACCAGGCAGGTCATACCATCCCCGTGGCTGAGCACTGGTATAAATTACGTCATTCAGTGAGTGCAAGGACATGATTTTTTAATTTATTTTTTACTTTTAATTAAAAACAATTTTTTTGGGGGGCGCCTGGGTGGCTCAGTCGGTTAAGCGTCCGACTTCGGCTCAGGTCATGATCTCGCAGTATGTGAGTTCGAGCCCCGCGTCGGGCTCTGTGCTGACTGCTCAGAGCCTGGAGCCTGTTTCAGATTCTGTGTCTCCCTCTCTCTCTGACCCTCCCCTGTTCATGCTCTGTCTCTCTCTGTCTCAAAAATAAATAAAAGTTAAAAAAAAAAATTTCAAAAAAAAAAACAAAAACAATTTTTTTTAAAATGTTTATTTTTGAGAGAGAGACCGAGCGTGAGCAGGGGAGGGGCAGAGAGAGAGGAAGACACAGAATCCGAAGCAGGCTCCAGGCTCTGAGCTGTGAGCACAGAGCCCGATGTGGGACTCGAACCCACAAACCACGAGATCATGACCTGAGCCGAGGTCAAACGTTTAACTGACTGAGCCACCCAGGCGCCCCAAGGACATTATTTTTTTAAGGGGTGCATATTTTTGTAAAAGTTTTTTAGAACCAACTGTTGCTAGTGCAGCAGTGTTTGATGTTGAAACTCCCGGGTAAATAAGTTTCCACTGTTCAAAAACAAAAATTATTCCTTGATTAGTGACTAAGGGCACAGTCTGTAGAAATAGATTGATTTCAAATATTGCAGCAACTGGGACCTTAACCACTCTGAACCTGTTCTCTCCTACGGGAAATGGGAATAAGAGCCGCTGGCCGCCCAGAGTTGTCCCGATTAAAGGGGGTGGTGGGTGTGACATGCCAGCACAGACCGGTGCCTGGCACCCGCTAAGCCTCTGAGTGGGAGGTGTGCACATACTTCGGAGCTCTGTAACGTTGGAGGCCTGGCGAATGATGTCTTGATTAAACACCAGTAGACTTTCACACCAGCTCCCCCAAGAGGCGTTAGATCTTTGCGAAGATGGAAAGCCTTATCTGCTAGCTTGTGGACCCTTAGGTGTGGGGGTGGAGAGAGAGGATTTGTGACAAGAGGCCGCTCCTTCAGCCTTTCTCACTCTCCCCTCACCAGGAGTAGGAGTTGAGGCAGAGAGAACACAGGCTGACCTCTGAGTGCTGGCTCTGTCAGAGTCAAGTGCAGAGCCATGCGCCCCCAGGCGTTCCCCGTGAGGCTCGGAGTGCAGCATGCTTCTAGAAGCTCCTGGGAACCAGAGGTCTTAGAGATGCTAGAACCGGGTCAGATTGCAGCTTTCCATCCAAGGACATAGTGGCCTCCTGCCATGCCCACAGGGCTGCACGGGAGAGGCCTGTGTCATCAGGCATCATTAACTTCAGTATTGGGGGGGGGTTCTTCCTCAGTCCTGTCTAAGTCGTACCACTGATACCAGGGAGCAGAGACGGGGAGGGAGTGGCATTTATGGGCATCAGTGACCCGCCCAGTGAGCTCGCCGAGGTGTTCTTGTGGGACGGGACATTGGCATGTTCCCGGCACACCAGGAGTAACTTGTGAGTAACTTGCGCTGCAGCTCCTGGAAGGGCCCAGAGACCACACAGGAATTCACGAGGCCTGTCGTGCTGATGTGTGCCGGGGGTATTTTCTTCCTGAGCTTTTCCGTGGAAAGTTCTGTTCTGCTTTATCTACTTAATTAAAGGATGGTTTTGTCCTTTTTTTAGCCTTTAGATGAACCCACTCTTGCTGAATTAAAAACAGTCCTGAAGAGCTTCCTAAGTAAAGGCCAAGTATTGAAATTGGAGGTTAAGGTAGGTTTTTAATTATGTATGGTGTGTTTCCTCAGGTTCTTTGACACTGTTGAGTGGCTGTAGAAACTGAAAAATCTCACCAAATACTAAATTGTTTCTAATGGAAATTTTATGTTCTCAATTTAAATGATTATGGATTCCATTCACAATCTGACTTCTTTTTTCTAGACATAATGATAACATCTTACATTTGTACAGCATGTAGACTTTTCAAAGTACTTTTTCATCTTTCTGTTCGATCAATGAAATGTCAATGCTTTTCCACATTTCCAACCTATTTTCTTTCCTAGATTGATCCGTCCATCATGGGTGGAATGATTGTCCGTATTGGAGAGAAATATGCTGATATGTCTGCGAAAACCAAGATTCAGAAGCTGAGCAGGGCCATGCGGGAGATTTTCTGAAAGTGTTGATTTTCTGTCCGTGAAAATCCCTAAACTTGTAGCAACAATAAAATGCTTCCTGAACGGAACATATACTGTTTACTATCTTTTTTGAAGTGGAAATACAGAGAACCTTATTTTCTATCTTTCTTTCAGAATCCGCCCAGCTAAAAGGTTAGAAGCCCCGTTGGTTGGAAGATTTTAGTTTGTGTAGATTACTCTTAGGAATTTATGGAAGCTTGTGTCATTAGGAAGAACTGTTAACATTTATTGAGGCCTTTATTGCAGGCACCATTAAGTCCTTAATGTGTCTTACTTCACGACCTTGGCCTCTGGCCACAGAGCCCGGGGAGGGGCTGACCCTGTGGGCGGAGTTGATGCCAACAACCAGGCCAGTTACCTCCCTGGAGTTTTAGTTGTCAGTGCCCATGTCCAGTCACAGATCCTGAAAGCGGGCCTCCCTGCCCCCAGGACCTGTGCTGGTCAAGACATTGGCAGCTGCCCCTCGCCATCCTGCTTCGTGCTTCTTAACAGCTTCCGCGGCACGTGGACCCACGCCTGTTGCCGTGCCCCGAGGTCCAGCGTCAGCCAGGTGAGTGCGTGTGTTTAAGGTACTGCAGACAGGGCCAGCTTGTCCCATCTGACCATTCTAACAAGTTCTTAAGTCCTGTGCATCTTGTTTTAAACCCAAAGTGATCCGTCTTAACAGTCCTGCCCTTCATCTTCTAGTAAATATGAAGGCAGTGACGCTCTGTATAAAGGCTCTCAGATAGATTCTGGCTAAAAAGCGGTCTTCATTCTGGAATCTACTAGAAGAACGTCATTAATCTAACAAGGATTCGTTCCCTCCCTCCCACTGGGGGCAGAGGTCTGGATCAGAGCTGCGCACTCAGCAGAGGGCAGCAGGATAGCTGTCCCGACCCCTGTGAATGTCCTCACAACCGAGGACTGGCCAGGAGCTTCGGCCGGGATAGGAAGTCGGGACGTTCCCCCTGCCGCAGACAGCTGTGCCGGCAGTGGCCGCACCGCTCTGGCTGAACTGCCCGTTGGTCCTGCTGATTCTCCCAAGACCTTTCCGGCCAACCGGCAGACGGGCAGCGGAGTCCCGTTCCCACAGGCTGGGCCCAGACAAAAGGCAGTAACCCTTCCGCTTCTCTGATAATCAGCTGATCTGCGAGGGTGGCCTGAAGGCATTTCTCCGAGACTCCCGCTCTGCGTGTGGCCACTGCACTTCGGGTTGTGAAGTACATCCCGACGGACTGGAACCTTGGGAGTACCCGGTACCGGCCAGGCACGGCGATACTCACTACGCCCACACCACCGGAAAGTTCCGTAAGTAAGGGGACGTGACGCCATCTACAGGGAAGTTTGTGATGTCGACTCCGGCTGCTCTGCACCCTGGGAAGGTAGACGGGCGGCTAGGAATGTGCCCTGGAGCCCCCCAGAGGGTGTGGGTGCAAGCCCGCTCTGCTGCTTCCCACGGGTGGGGCGCCCCGTCTCCTCCACGCCTGGCTTTCGTCCCCTGTAGACGGAAGCGGTCATGCTCACTTCCAGAGGGGCCGCAACAGGGAAGCAAGAGCACGAGCCAGTGCGGGGAGGCAGAGGCGGAAGGGTGGCAGTAAACATTGATTACTGGCTCCGTGGCCTGCCACTTCCCTGGGTCGTGTGACCCCAAGGATTGCTGAAACGCAGCACCCACCTGACACATTATGGTCACGTGGCAAAGTCCCTCCGGTACTGCCTGCAGAAATCTGTCCTCAGGGTTTGTCCAGCACTCCCGGTCCCTAATAGGCCATTAGGATGACTCCTGCTCCATTGGTCCTCCAGGAAGGCCTCCCCTAGTAAAATACGCTGATCCTGACAGACCCCCCTCCCAGATAGGATGCTGCTTTTGAGGCCACTTCGTGTATCTTGACGCTTTATAACAACTCTGTGATACAGGTGGAGCAGAGATACCGCCTGAGGAGAGAGATTGAGGGGCCCTCGCGTTTGCTCAGTGTCACATGCTCGACCGGCTGTTGGATCACGTCCCTGAGCCCCGTCTGCCTTCATCCTAGCTTGCCTCCTGCCTCCAGCCAGCCCGACACCGCACCAGACGGCATCCCACACACGTGAATCACCGTAAAACCACAAGCTTCTAAGACACCGGACGACTGATGGACAAAATATCTTTGGGAGCGGGGTACCCCGGGGGGTTCGCTCAGTTAAGCGTCCAACTCGTGATTTTGGCTCAGGTCGTGATCTCATGGTTCATGAGATCAAGCTCCATGTCAGGCTGTGTGCTGACAACATGGAGCCTGCTTGGGACTCTGTCCCTCTCCCACTCATGCTCTTTCTCTCTCTCTAACTAAGTAAACACACTTAAAAACAAGTCAAGTTGTGGATAAATATATAGCTGATTTAAAAGAAAGCAATCAACAAAAGTGAAAAGTTTTCTATAAATTATGTAATTGAACATTGCCTTGTACAAGGGAAGTGCTTGGTGTGTTTTAGTTATTAATGTAAGAACATCTAACACACACACACACACACATGCACACAGAGCAAGAAAATACAGGAATAATGAGCATCAAAATGTTAACATTTATTTTTGTGTGGAAGAGTATCTCCACTAATTGATTTTATTTCCTTCGTATTTTTCTGAGCTTGCTGAATTTTCTGCATTAACAAATATTACTTCTATAATTAGGAAAAAACAATAAATATTCTAGAATAAAATATTTCCTACTAAATTTGGTTCAAGAGGTACCTACTCAACATGCTTTATATCAGCAATTCCTTCCACTCTCTGAGCTGTGCAACGGGACCGTGTCGATCACAGAGACAATGAGTTGTAGTTTGGAAAAGCACTATTTTCTTGGTTTATAATGATTTTAATTTTTGAAACTTCAAATAATAACCAAGAAAAGCACAGGGTTTTTATGTTTACCAAAAATGGGACCTACTGATTTAAAAATAGGGCAAAGACATGCTATTTTATTGTGAAGATGTTTTTTAAGGTCCTATAACAATTCAACTGGAGTTCAAGCCAACCCAAGAACTTTAATGTCTATTTAGTTTGGGGTGGGGGGGGGGGGGGGCAGAGAGAGGAAGACACAGAATCCAAAGCAGGCTCCGGGCTCTGAGCTGTGTGCACGGAGTCTGATACAGGACTTGAACTCACAAACCACAAAATCATGACCTGAGCTGAAGTGAGATGCTTAACCGGGTCACCCAGGCCCCACGACCTCGGAACTTTAACACTGGTTCACATTCAGAGAAATCAGTGATGAAATAGGAATTTTGCCTTAAAACCAGATCAGAAGAAAATGCCATAAATCATCCCCTAAAATTCAGGTAACAGTAAAATTCGGTGTTGGGTCTGCCAATGGCGCCCAGGGTTACGACTCAGGGTTGTGAACACGCAGCGTTGTCTGCGTCGGAAACTTCGCGGAAAGCCAGAGCAATCCTCGGAATGTCCTGGTAAGACAAGCTGAGCTGTGTGCTCACCCCTCAGCACCCCTGGCATTTCTGCTGCCACCGCTCAAAACTGCTCAAGTTCTCGGAAGGAGTCGGTACCGGGAGATGCATTTCTACCTGGAACCAACATTTGTGTGCAGAAAGCGTGGGAAGGGTGGTGGGTTTGGTCCGCTCAGTTGTCCTTCCACAACTCCAGCCTTCCCCGTGGGAGAAGGAAGCACACAGGAAGGGGAGCCATTGGCCGGGCTCTCTGTTTCCTGCCTGCTCAGAAGGGAGGTGGGGCAGAAAGAACCCGAAACAATCCACCGGAACAGGGTTGGCTTTCTCGTTTTATTCATGAACCATGTGAATTGAAACCATACAGGTCAAAATGAACAAAGAGCTGTTTTGAAGAGATTGTTCTTTTTAGGGTCAAGAAACACAGGAATAGCCATCTGCACTGGTGTCACTACTGGGTTAAGAAAAACAAAATCAGTTACCATAATCTGAATCAGTAAAATGTAACGTTTCATACATAATAAGGTGCCAAAAGGAACACTCGACCAGGAGAACTAACCTCAGCTTCTTTTAAACAAACAAAAAAAGCAACCTAATGTCTTGGCCCTGCTTCATCAAATCTTAGACGAATACATAATTCTACAATTTATAATAGACTCTAATAATTTTTAGAGCTCCATTGACGTTACATATCAGACAATATAGTCTCCCTTTTATGGAAAATTAACGAGTACCATTATTTGGCAACAGAAGTATATTACAGTCAACAGGACATCCATGGCGGGGGTGAGGGGTGGCTGAGTCCCACCCCCGGGGAAGGGTTGTGAGGGAAGCAATATGCCACCAGCAGTGGGACCCATTTGTCACGAGGGACTCGTGTCAGACTGATACATTCTTTTCCAAACAGGTAAAGGCTAGCTGGAGTGGCCTGCAGGCACTGCTGGGTAGGACCCCCAGGCTCTGGCTTTCCCTGTCCCCAAAGTTTTCTGAACTACGGCCCGAGGAGCAGTTGACTGGCTAACTCATTCCCACTCAGCCCTGTTGCTACCCCAGCCAAGAGGGCACGGCGCTAAGAAAGGTCAACACCTATGCTGGGCGGATGGACCAGAGCTGGTCCAGTTCTGACGAGCTGGCCTGAGATGCCCAGCCCCCTGCCCCCAGGCTGAGCTTGAACAAGGAGATCTCCGAACGGCTCCATCTTTGGGAAGAAAGTCAGTTACATCCACCAGGACAGCTCCTCAAGGTGATTTGCAGATTCCTCGTATGCCTCAACAGATTCCAGGAAGCTCCCAGAAATCACAGCTTCCCACCCTGGAAGTCCAGGAATCACTTGGACTCCAATGTTCACCGATCTCAGGCTTATCAAAAAGGAACTTCCACTGCTGGTTATCAGCAAGAGGCACATAGCTAACCGTTGAAAGAAATGTTGAAAACCCGGCGCTCACACTCCCCACGAGTCCCTGCAAGCCATCGGCCCTACACTCTCCACGGCAGTGACCCCCATGCAGTGCCCTGTCTTACCAGGAACTATTTGCTTTGTGGCATCACTTCCAGTCTGTTGGGGGAAGCTGGCCCCCCAGCTTGTCACCTCCTGAGATGACTTCCAACTGTATCTCTCAGGGGTTTAGACATCGAGTTTCACGGGCTTTTGTGTTGTGTCTTCTCCTCGGTGGCCTGCAGGGACGTTTCTGGTGGCAAGTCTGTGCCCTAGAAGCATCTTGGGCTTCTGCCTCTTTTCTGGGAAGGGGAAGATGAGGAAGACATCTTGCCCCTGGGATCTCCATTAGGGACACCGGCATCTCAGGAGACTGCTCTGCCCTGCCTGTTTTGTGTGCCCAGAAACTCCAAATTTCACTCTTCAACCCACCCAGCTATGCAACAGGCAAAAGTGGCGAAGACGCCCCGGGGAAATTTCATTGAAAAGGCAAACATCAAAGGGATGTGCCCAATCTATCCAGGAGGAGAACCGCAAAGGGTGACCTGGAAGTCAGGGTGGGGGTCGGGGGAGGGAGGGGGACAGGGAGTCTTTCCCATGTTCTGAACTCTCTAGAAGGATGTTTGGTTCAGGCTTGAATTCCTGATCAATCTGCCAGAACTCATGGAAGCCTCTGTGGCACATGGATCTGATGGGAAACAGGCTCTCTACTCTCCTCCTTCCTGACACAACCAGCTTCCAGAATGTTACCTGTTCATGTCAGTTTTTAATGAAACACCAAGGTCCCACCCGAGGTCATGGCTACAGGATATGTTTCATTTCTTCATACCACCCATTTCATTTAAACTAATCATATTCTCTGCCCCCAAAATGACTTCTTTGAATTTCTAACATATGCAACTCAGATTTTCTTTTTAATATAAGAAATTTAGTTGGGCTGAACCCAAGTAATCTGATTAAGTATTTTCTACTCCTGGAATAGGTTTTTAATTTTTTTTTCTATATTTTTATGCACTTAAATTAGATTCCTAAAATACTCTCATTATACATACAGAAAAATAATCTCTCAATGACGAATCACATTTTACAATAACAAGTTAAATATTTTGACTACAGAATCTATGTTAGTTTATGCAACATTTACCAGCATAGCCTCTTACATACCATATATACAGTTAGTCATGGACATTCCCATAAACACACAGCAGAGATTTCATGACAAACCTTTTAAAGAGCATAACTTTTTCACTTTATGGATTGGAATCCTGCCTTTTTCTTAGCTGGAAACTGTATCAAACGCAGAAAACCAGATGCCAAGAGCTGATTATCATACACAGGACATTTTTTGTTGTAGATTTCTCATCTATATACATGTATTTACACATATGTTGACCACCTACAGACGTGAGGGTACAAAGCTAATGCAGCTAAGGCAATACAACATGAATTATATGATTGCCAACTTCTCAATCTACGCAGGGCTACGGAAGGTAGAGGGAAGGGGGCCAGGAGGGTATAGACTTCAGCTAGCTGGGTTTCAGCAGACAACATCTAAAGCTGGCTTCACAGTTCAAAGACACTTGGGCTATTGGCAATGCATGTTTTCGATGCATGTGTAAAAATAAATATCATTACCAAAGATCTTGCCAGAATATCTACTTTCTGACACAGTGACTATTTAGCAGATGACATCTTAAGGATGTTGATTGGTAAAATGCGCATCAAAACGTTCATTTATGAAAATTAACGCGAACACAATGTTAATTACTCTGGAAAACACTACCTGAACTTTCAGTAGTTTGGAAGGGTGCATTACGTGTAGCAACAAAGCTATAATTTGCTACTTCATTCAAAGCGACGCAGTCATACCCACACAAGATGAATGTGCAACGTCTGTGCAACTTTCCGTCAATATTTTTACTTAGCAAGCTTTGGGATTCCGGGCAGAATCGGGAAACAGAAAGGATTATTGCTCTGTGTGTGTAGGAATGAGACTGATTTGCCAAGAGGAAGCAGAACTGCAAATGTTGTGGAGCGTCCAGCCCAGTGCAAGAAAAAGGAACAAGAAGTTGCTTTGTGAGAGAAAGCAACAGCGAGCAAGCTCACCTGCCTGGCAGAGCCGTGGACTTCTAAAACTTGAGGCTACTCACACACGGGGCTCTTTCCTCTCTCCTGAGCTCACCCTACTCCAAAGCCATCCGTGGGATCCTACAGGGAGAGCTGAGCTGGGTAGGCCCCACGTCCCAGAGGCAGGTGCCCCCAGACGCCTGGAGACTCCTCAGCTCTCTCTCCAGGGAGTGGCGGTGGACCAAGCCACGTGCAGACCCCGGGGAAGGGGCACGTGCACCTCCCCCAGCCTCCTTGCTTCTCCTGTTCCTCTGGATGGTCCTCTGAAGGCAGAGGCTCAAAAGGCCTCCCTGTCCTACCTGGAAAAGGCAGAATAGCCCCCCGAGGCTGACTAAAGACCAAAGGGAACGGTCTTATTTCAAATTAGTGGGTTAAAGGCTCGAAGGCCTGGGCGCCTGGGGCACGCCCTGGACGGGGAGCTAAGAGAAGGGCAGATGACTCCCTCTCTGGCCGTGGGGCACATCTGTCACCGAGCGGTTTGGGTCTTGTACCCTCTGATTAGTCTGGACCGTTTGTGCTGCTATGAAATAAGAGCAGACGCTTTGAAAAGTATTTTCAGCTCAGCTCTCCCCGCCTCCACCTGCCAGGGAGACTTTACAAAGTGAGAAGACAGAAGATGAAGCCCCACCTGCCTCAAGAACCAAGCGAAAGCACAGCGTGTCCAGGGCCAGCTTCGCGAGCGCGTGACCCGCACAGTCACACGGGACCACGTGCTTGGTTCAATCCTCTGCCGCCACCACCTCAAACCTCTCAGTAATTTTCAACAAGGGGCCCCGATCTTCATTTTGTAGCGGCTCCTGAGCGCGACCACGGTGGGGTCAGGCCAGCCTGCTCCTCTGTTCAATCCACTTGGCTTCGTTTCTCTGGGTGCACACGCAAACACACACACACCACACACGCATCACGTGCACACCGCACGCAGGCACAGCGCACGTATCACACACGCCACACACACTGTCAGGCTCACACGCATCCTCTCACACACATACACCACACGCGTTCACACACTATATACACTCATACTCTCACATACACACGCTACACATTTACACACCCCAGACCACACACACAGCCCCCCCCCCCCCCCCCCCCCCCCCTCTCTCACAACACCATACATGCAACCCCGGGGGCCGCAGGCGGTGGAACCAGCGCCCGCGGAGCCGCCCGCGGACCACAGGTTTCCGACGGGAGATCGCCCCCTGGCGGCCACGGCGGGTAGGAAGGCAGCCGCTGATTCCTCAACCACACCGCAACCCCCCTCTCTCTGGTTCCTGAATCCCCCTCTGCCCTAGGCCCCCCGCTCTTTTCAGACGGAGACGCGGGAGGAAATAAGAGATTTGAGTATAAGAGGAGAAATGCAGAGGAACAGAGTTTTAGAAACGCAGCCGCGCAGGAATGTTATTCTTTTAAATGATAAAAGCACAAAACCGGTGTTGTAGAAGAAAGGTCCCTATTCCTACCACTGCACAAAAAGAAACCCTGGTGACTGCTTAATTCTCAGGAAATATCAGAGAAACGCTCAGTGGTTTTCAAGACTGACCAAATGAGCCCACTTCTGAACGCAGTTTTACCTGGTGGGCTTTGAATACTAAAATAGTCGCGCTATTCAGATGATATTAACAATACAGGCTGCTATAGAACCTAGAACAGAATCCACTTAAAAACAATTCACACAGGGGCGCTTGGGTGGCTCAGTTGGTTTAAGCATCCGACTCTTGATTTCAGCTCAGGTCATGATCTCACGGTTGGTGGGTTCAAGCCCCCCTCCTCCCCCCTGCCGTCTGGCTCTGTGCTGACAGCACAGGGTCTGCTTGGGATTCTCTGTCTCCCTCTCTCTCTGCTCCTCTCCCACGCCCTGTCTCTGTCTCTCTCTGTCTCTCTCTCAAAAATAAACATTTAAAAAAAAAATTCACACAAACCCTGACATACAGTAGGGGCAAATTTACCCTGAAATACCACAACCACATACAGTGTCCAAAAACTTACACTATTACATATGTGTTATCTGGTTCTCCAAGGCCAGAGCAATGAGGGTTTCTCTTAATGGAGGAACTGATCTGCCTGTCACTGATATAATTATTTAGAGGTGGAGATGAGCTTTTACAAGCATTGGGTGGTATTTAAATAACTCCAAGTCAGATCTACAATTAGGGCATGAAAGCCACAGAGGCAGGCCTTTCCTTTGTATCTCCCAGTCCCTAAGACAGTGGCCTAGTGCAGGGTGGGGACTCCCAGAATGAACAACACACTATTAGCCTTACTGACTGAGTTACTAAGAGATCACAGCCCAGAGATAAGACTCCAACATGTTGGCATCTGGGTTTTCATGCTCCCAAGATAGAGAAAGCTGTTAGATGTTTCTATCCTTCACGTGGAGTAAGATTTCCATGCTTATCAGGGATAGATTCTGGCTCCTACGGATATCAGGTGATGTACCTCAGTTGAGCGTGATGACCTACAAACACATCCTGGATCCGATACAGCGTGAGGTGAGGAAATGGGAGTTCTAGAACTTTCCTTCCCTTTAGCTCAAATAAACGGCTGTTTTCCAAGCACGATAGACATGCCAACGTGATTTACACCATACTAAGCGGCCCCCACAGAACACAGCTCAGGGCACTGCCAGGAGAGTCTTGGCTGCTGACCTGGGCTATTCCCAGCAGAAAGAGGAAGGCCTGCAGGCATTTCGACACCTCAGGGCACAAACAGAGGGAGGTGTTACTTTCGCCGAATGCCTCATAGGGCAGCTCAGACCACAGCGTCGGAAGCTTCACCTTGTCACCGGTTTCTGGTGCTACCCATTATGCTTTTTACCTGGTAGGAACTCGGCCTCCTATACCAGAAAGCAAAGGAGAAACAGCCAGGACCGACTGTTTCCCCCTTTGCTAACCTCACGTTCACCTCGAGTCTGAAAAGACCCTACCACCTCTGAAGTCTGCCAGTGTCCGTTTCAAAGTGCTTGTGTCTGCTGTAAAGCTCATCTCCAACCTCAAAGGAGAAGGCAGTCAGAATAAAAGGAAAGGGAAGAGGAGGAAAGGAAAGGAGAGGAAAGGAGAGGAGAGGAGAGGAGAGGGAAGGAAAGGAAAGGAAAGGAAAGGGAAGGAAAAAGGGAAGGGAAGGGAAGGGAAGGAAAAAGGGAAGGAAAAAGGGAAGGAAAAAGGGAAGGGAAGGGAAGGGAAGGAAAAAGGGAAGGGAAGGGAAGGAAAGGAAAGGGAAGGAAAAAGGGAAGGAAAAAGGGAAGGGAAGGGAAGGAAAGGAAAGGGAAGGAAAAAGGGAAGGGAAAGAAAGGCAAGGGAAGGGAAGGGAGCACATGAAATACAATTAAAACCCACTAGCTGTTTCCAACGGAAAGTTTTAACATTGTTACACACAAATACAAATTTTCTTCTGACGAATCAAAAAGTCCAACCAACCAGAAAAGGCTATTTGGAGTAGAGATGGAGAAGTCTTTTTCTCCTCATACAAAGTATTGGCAAACTCTAAATTATACTCCTAAATCTCCACCTTTCTAATAAAACCAGAAGCACTCATCCATTTCCCCTCGTTCTCCAACCCCACCGGATTCGAGAATGCTCCCACTCTGCATGGTCAGTGGCTTATGATTGCACCGGCCAGCTCCTGAAGGGACAGCTCACCTGCCTGGTCTTGGACAGCAGACCTCCAATCATCCTTCCCTGGTGGCTCTAGCATCTAACCCCCGACTTCATTCCCACCCCGGAAGTCACAGGGGTGGGCGGGGGGGTGGTACCAGGTCACCAAGATGCAAGTGATCAATTTACCCACTTTCTGATGGGATTTTCTTTTTTCAGTTAAATTCAGTACTATTCCACCACATGAAATCAGTTACCTTCACATACGTAGGTCATGCTCAAGCTCTTCAAAAAAGCAAAGAAGAAAAAAAGTCCCCTTTAACACTAATGTTCTTTGGAGCACCGTTCTCTTTCCTGCCGTCAGAGGACAGGGACATGTTATCCAAGCAGTCAAACAAGGAAATCTGGTTCCAGTTTCTCAAGCATCCCTGGTGACCCTAGCCTAGGAGAGTCCCCCATTCGGGGTCAGGCAAGCCCAGGATGTGAATGAACACCCTCCAGGCTCTCCTGGTTACGGCCGACCTGTTTCCAGGAGATGATCTGGCCAGGCTGCCTGCCTGCCTGCCTGCCTGCCTGCCTGCCAGGGAAGACAGTACCAGCCAGAGAAACCCTGCCCAGAGGGATTAGGATACGGATTGTCCATTCAGGAGAGCTAGTCTACATAAAACCCCAGTCCAAGGGCTCCCGTTCTCAGCACACAGCCTGAGAGCAGAAAAGCCCCTTGCTGGGCTAGAGGAAGTCAGTGTGGCTCAGAGTAGATGGGAAACTTACAAGGGCATGTGGAGGGCTGGGATCAGAATGCCAGGCTATAGTGGCCTACAGAAACCCTGCATTTAGAAGCAAAGCGCCAGGAAACGGGTTGCTTATTGGAAAGAGACATTTCTTCTCTATGAAATTTAGCCCAGGCAGCCAAAAAGCCAGAAAACGGCGGCAGAAACAGGCTCAGAGCTGGTCACCAGTGATTACTCTTGTCATGAAACATCATAGGGCCTCCAAGCCAAAGAGAATTTTCCAACTGGACCGGCAGCCAGGGCCCAGTGACATTGTGAAGTCATTGTAAAGAGAGGTCAAAGAGACACCATGCACCATCCACGTTTCTCTATCTCCTCCCCCACCCCCGCATGACTCCTGAGTCATAGCTGGATCTCAGGGCCAAACTACATCATCCACAAGTAGGATCGGTCACAGTACCAATTACACGACTGAGTGCAAGGGTGCCAGTCCAGAATTGCTGTCCTGGAGGAAGCAGCTCAGGGATGCTCAACATAGTCACTTGGGAGAAAGACTCACACACTGCTCTTTCGTGCCACATTAACTCCGATGATGGGACGCAGCGAGTGGGTGATGCCGTGAGTGGGTGACCGGCAGGCCTAAAAGGGCTACTAAGATTCTTGTCATTGTTCACACTACATCCTACCTGGATAAACAGTGATGACCAGCCCTGACGCACAGAGAAAGCCAATGAAGAAAAGGGAGAACACAAGGAAAGGGATTGGAATGGTGACCCAATACTACCCCACTGACACACTGCATACGTGTTTTTTTTTTCTACCATAGAACACGTCCTTCACGAATACACTGAACAAACTGTATTGGGTATAGAAATAGGAAAGCATAAGTTGTATGTCTATTTATAGATTTAATTCCACACAGTTTCTTAACAACGTCAAAAAAATATAAACCTAAGGTATTTTCACTATATCTTCTTCTGGGAAGTGGTAAACAAATGCATGCCTGAAGTTCACCTTGGTCTGTAACAGTGTTCAGTTGAAAGTTTCTAACTAAAGGGTGTGTCTGTTTTAAAAAATACTCATGTCTGTTCGCGATACAAAATTCTACACTATCTTCAATAAATAAATAATAAAGTGTTTCTTAAAAGTATGAAATGTAAACTTTGTTGCCCTTTCTAACACACACATTTTAAAAATTGCTTGAAATATGACAGAGCTCTTATGGGAAATTATGACACTATGCATTCAGTTCCCAGCAAAGTGGAGACTCAGCCACTATGTTAATGCTACCACTTACAAAGCATTTCTACAACCCTAGTTAAATTAGGACCTACAATCGAAGAGAACACTGTCTAACACGGGAAAGCTGGACTCCAGTACCAAGAGAACATGCAAAGAACATGTCATGACCACAACAAACTGGGATTAGGAGAACATTAACATGCGAACAAAATACGGCCCACACTTTTCATTAGCAAATCAAGTTATTATCTAGTTAACCAGCCTATCTCCTGGCTATTGGGGGGGGGGGTGGGGAATCAAAGAACTCAAACCAAACAGCTTGGCACATGGTCATACGTTCCTGACTCTGGCAACAAGCACATGGGTTTCCATTACTGAGAGGTTGGTTGTGTATGGAAGAATATGGGAACGAGTCTTGGGTCTTCCTCCCCAGATTTGTGAGGCGTGTATGCTCCTAGGGCCTTCCCCCCAGCATGTAATGGAGTTCCTTTACATCTTTCCATCCCACTTCCGGATCGCGACTTTTCTTTTTCACGTCTTGGGGATGTTTCTTTCTTGGGAACACGCCAAAGACAGCTGCTAGAATTCCCCATGACAATCAGGATCCGGCACATTCAAGCAAAAGCAGGCTCAGAGCTGGTCACCAGAGATTACTCTTGTCATGAAACATCGTAGGACCTCCAAACCAAAGAGAATTTTCCAACTGGGCTGGCAACCAGGGCCCAATGACATTGTAAAGTAGCCTTTCAGGTGACCTGTGGTGATCTAATCCAACAAAGTATAACTTTGTAGATAACAAGCTTCCTTAACCATCTTCCAAGCATGCTGGAAATCAAAACTGGATCACCCGAAGGTAGCTAGTGATAGTTTTCATTGGCATCTATCAATAAAAGACCTGGAGGGCACTGGAAGGGCTCTAACAATGCACCTGCTAGAATCTTCCATGGACCAGCTCTTCAAAGAGCTAGCCCACTGTCTGATTTGGAGACCACCTCCCTGACTGATCATATCCAGGGCAGCATTTCAAATAAGGTCCCGGTGGGGGAATAAGATTCTGAAGCAATGGCAAGACCTTCATAGTTACTTCTAAAACACACGAAGGACTAGGCATCATGGGCCCAGGGGCCTATCTGGGGACTGGTGGAGGGTTACATGAGTTCTCCAAAAATACAGACATTGCATTTATAAATCTATTTTACAGTGACCAGACCCAAGCCTCGGGCCCAGGGATGGGCCAGACTCCCAACCAAATCTAGCTGGGGGCTATGGGATTTCAAAGACCCTAGAAGCCATGATGAGGCCTGTAGTGAGGACGAAGGAAGACAGTTCTGCTTCATAAAATGGGAACTTGTTTGGGGGCGGGGGAAGGATTGTCAAGAATTATTCCTAAAAGTTTTGAGGGGCCTGTCTTCACTGTCCCGTTGCCCTGTGGCTGAACATCCAACGGTGGTCTTAGAAAAGCAACCCCATGTCCAGATCGCACCTGCTGCCTCGGGCTGGAGGAAGTCTACCAGCACACCCGGGCCTGCTCCCTATGGCTCATCAAACAGCTGCAGGTCTAAGCGGACCACAATCTCCCCTGTGGGGACTTCATGTAGCAGGAGACACTTTGTAACTGGGCCCTTGGAACCCTGGTCCTTCTTGATGTCGGCCACACGGATCTCTGTCCGACCCAAAAAATCTGAAAGGAGAAAGAACACCCTGCTCAGAGAGAGAATTCCTTAACTTCAAGGCATGTATTTGGCACACTGGGAATTTTTCAGCGACTTGTTATACCCTCCCTTCTTCCAAAAGGGAATTAGGTCAGTTTATAGGAATCCATGAACCACAATGACAGAGCATAAGTTTTGAATGGAGGGAAAGAAAAAAAAAAAAAAAGGACACCAGGGTGGGGACGAAGGTGAGTCTAGAAGGAAGTAAAAACAGAGACGATGACAGTCCCCACACCTGGGGAGCTCCAAAGGCCTAGAAGCGTCCCGGGAGGCAATGCAACATTGGATGCCATATCAGCTGCACAAAGATTGAAAAGTAATATCTCCCAGGGTTCGTCACAAGAGGACACTTCGTGATGTCACATCCTTTTCAGAAAAAGCAAAGATGGTGAGCTAGGGCTGGTCCTTAAAATGCCCCTTGCGTGTGCCAGAGAGCAAATGCAAGGTGTGGGAGAGGAGGCCACACACAGCCTGGGGCTCCATGCTTTCAACAGCGCTCCCAAAACTATCTCAACCTCACTTTTTATCAAATATTGAGCACCAGTAGAAGCACAGATGTGAATATATTTGTGTTTTTTAATTTTTTTTTTTTTAAGTAGGCATTACGCCTGGTGCAGAGCTAGTGCAGGGCTTGAACTCACGACCCTGAGATCAAGACCTGAGCTGAGATCAAGGGTCGGATGCTTAGCTGACTGAGCCAGCCAGGCACCCCTGCCCCCTTTTTAAACTTTTTATTTATTTTTTTAAGTAGGCTCCACATCCAATGTGGGGCTTGAACTCATAACCCTGAGATCAAGATCTGAGCTGACCCCCTCCTTTTTTTAACTTTTTATTTATTTTTTTTAAGTAGACTCCACATCCAATGTGGGGCTCAAACTCATAACCCTGAGATCAAGAGTTGCACACTCTGCAGACTGAGCCAGCCGGGTGCCCCTATACTTGAAAATTTTTTTCAAATTAGGCAATTACGCAATGGTGTTAAATGGGCCTCCAGACCATAATTCCTTCATTTATTCATTCAAGAATTATTTGGTGGAATATACTGTTATCCAGGCACTCCTGTACAGGAAACAGCCTTTCAAGATTCCACTTGGCTCAGTCAGAAGAGCCTGTGACACTTGATCTTGAGTCATGAGTTGAGCCCCATGTTGGATGTAGAGATTACTGGAAAGAAAAAACAAACAAGCAAAAAAAGCTTTAAAAAATAATTTAAAAAAACAGATGTGAGAATTTTTTTCTGGTGGACAGATGCAAATTTATTTTGCCCTATGCTCATTTCGTGGGAATAATCTCTTATATAAGAACAACACTAGGATTTTTAATTTATACCCTAGTGGAGTTGTCACTGTGTCCTGTTATTTCCCTATTTAAAATGACCAGTCTTAAACTTTCACTTGTCAGAATAAAAACTGGCAATGAAACACGGTAGTCGAGAGCCTAGCCTTGAGAGTTGTTCTGGGCATTCTCTAACATTTAGCCAGCTATGTGCCTGTCTTTAGACCGTAACCAAAGGTACCTAACTCACAATGAGATAATTCATATAAAAGTATTAAAAGGCAAAAGCCAAGCTAGCAGAAGCCCCTCACTCCTAGCACTTCCCTATACTCTTTGGATATAATTGAGCCTGCCATCTTCAGACTTACTCTCTGGTTTTTATCAGCTGAGGAAAAGAGAGAGAATTTCTTGGAGTCATTGGCCAGGTGCCTTCTTTTCCAGGCTCAAAGCAGAAGCAGGAAGCGGGTTGAAGGAATGATTCATCCAACCCAGTTCCACAGTTCCATCCTTTTGATTAACCAGACATGTCACCCAAAGTGCACTGATTGCTTCTTGCCACGCCTGTCGTGGGCTGACACTTTTCTTGCTCAACGGGCTACTTTTATCCATTATCACCGTGGCTTTGGGCCAGGAACTAAAGGACTGGGCTGAGACTCTGGGGTACAGTCTTTTTTGCAGTCGCGTGCTGTAGGGAGGCATGGGACTGTGTTCTCTATCTAGGGCAGCTGGACCACTCTAGACCAAGCGTGCTTTGTTCACCTTTTCTGAGATGTCACAGCATCGGTGAAGGCCACTTTCTAGGGGGGCTGAGTCTTGCCTTGCGCCAACCTCATCTTTCTGGGGGGAAGTCAAAAAAGATCCTGGGCACCAAGGTCCCAGGTAGAAAACATTTACCCCTGAAAGCTGGATGACAGAGGAGGAAGGGCACCTCGCGAGGCCGCTCTCTACTCACCGTCTGGAGAGAACTGGTCCCTCTCAAACACGGTGATGCAGAGGACCTCCTGCTCCAGGTCTTTGATGAAGAACTGGCAGTTGGAATTCCATTTGGGATTCAGAGTGTCCTGGATCGTCTTGGTGATGTGACACTGGGAGCCCATGGTCACCTCACAGTACGGGTTACTCTTTCCTAGAGTGGACACAGTCTGCTAGACTCCTACCTGGCTGCAGGGCTCTGGGCACGGCATGGCAGGGTCACAGCCACGACGGGCAGCAATTTCCCTCCATGTCCCTCATTTTTACCACCCCCCTCCCATTGCCACACTCGATAAGTGCCATAAAATGGAGAATCTGGGCAAAAACTCCCACAATCCAGCATCACAGTTAAGTTATAATACGTAAATATTGATAACACTTAAATAATTAGATTAATGGACTTTAAAATTAAGCCTTTCCTGTCTCTTTGCTATAGCCTTAGACTGTATCACATCCACTATGAAATGGCAACCACCCGGATCTCTCTGAAAAGCAAAATGGTGGGAAGGATTAAATTAAAAAAACAAAACAAAACAAACAAAAAAAAACCTCTAGATTTTAACAAGTGTTAGAAAAGCCAATTCTGGAAGGAAAATTTAGGATTATGGAAATAGCACATTTGACTTAAGTCTGGCTGGGGGGAAGGGAGAAAAGGCTTCTACCAACAACCCATGCTAGAGGGAATTTGAGGTCCTTACCATGTGACCGACAGGGTTTCAGCTCAATGCCTTCAACAACGTTCACCATCAACCTTCCAATACCTGTTGCCCTTTGGGAACGGACTACGACAGCGGGAAGAACAACACAAGATGCTTCACTGAAACATTTGGTGCCTTCCCCATCCCTGTTTGCCTCAGACCAGTTTTATGTAGCTGCCCCCCCTTCTCCCCTCAGACTCTGGCTGGCTCCACCCTTCATCCTGCGCCCCACTCTCCCCTCCCCCACTCCCGTCCCTTCTCAGCCTCCCTCCGCCTCCAGGCTCATCTTCCAGCTTTAAGGATTCTGAGCCCAAACTTCTCTGCCCCAGCTCGGCAGGAAACAGTCCATGCCACTGAGCAATGCATACCCAGGTACGCCTTCTCCCGCTTCTTTTTCTCAGTCTCTATATAGAGTTCTGAAGCAGCTTTGATTTTCTGCACCCAGGCAGTCCTTGGAAATAAAAAGACAGAAAGGTGCCAAACAGAACTCAGGAAAAAGGTTTCAGGTCCATTCGCATTCAGTCTCCAGGACCCTACCTGCTTTGTTCATTTGATCTGAACAACAAAGGCTTGGGAAAGAAAGTCTGCTGTTCTGTCAAATGATGCTAATAATTATTCCTACCATTAATAAAGAGGGAGGAGTGGCATTTTTACTGATATGCTTAAGACCTGCCTTGGCCTTGGTGCCCCTGTGGAAGAGAAATGCTGACCCGGAGATGTTGGCATGCAACTCTCTCCTCCCTCGTTGAAAAGCATCCCATTACAAAACAGATGCACATAGGGGAAGGGGGGGCAAAAATAATATAAAAACAGGGAGGGGGACAAGACATATGACACTCTTAAACACAGAGAACAAGCTTAGGGAAGCTGGAGGGGTTGTAGGTGGAGGGATGGGCTACATGGGCAAGGGGCATTAAGGACGGCACTTGGGACGAACACTGGGTGTTTTATATAGGGACTGAATCACTAGATTCTACTCCTGAAATCATTATTGCACTATATGCTAACTAACTTGGATGTAAATTAAAAAAAAATTGAATAAAATTAATGAATTAATTCTTTTAAAAAGCACCCCATGTTTGCCTAACCAAAGAAGGCCAGAAGGATCTCTCTTATTAAACCATCCAAGGGAAGAACAAAACCATTTCCCAGACAGGGAACCACTTTCTAGGGAAAAGCAAACACACTCCCGAGCAAAGTAGTTGGCATGACGCTTTCTCCTTCATTTCTCGGAGACCCATATGTATGATAGCTTTGGCCAGTTTTCTTGTTTGGCACAAATGCCCTTTGGAATGTCGGTTGGCCTTGGGTCAAGTTCGCCCTTCAGAAATGATCTATTTCATTTGGCTGTAGGGCAGAGCCTTGAATACACGATTGAAGCAAAATAACAAAACAACCCACTGCTCTCAGATCCAGGATGTCTGCGTAAGCGAGCCCAGCTGAGGATAGGGTCGGGCTTGGGTGGTCCTATTAATCCCCAGATCGCCTTCCTATTGGTTTCTGCCACCTGGAAAACCTTGGGAAACTGAGATGCTCCACGGATCTCAAAGAAAGATGGGAATTTCCTTTAAAAAAATTCTCAAGCAAAATCAGTTTCAATTCATTTTATTTTGAAAAATTCACGCCACGTGTTAAACTTTTGAGCGGCTCTAGAGAAAAGCATGAAGACCCCTCCAGCCAGAGGTTGTGGTATTGCAACTGAACAAATGTTGGGACCTGCTGATTAATTAAATGTTCTACATATGTCCAGCCTGGTGGAACCCAGGTCCTCAGTGCCAGGCAGGTGGCAGGTCTTACCTTTCATTTATGCTTTCGGCTCGGAGGGTGTAGACTCGGTCAATGTGGGAAATGTGGAAGATGGGCTCATCTCCAGAAGGGTCAGTGGGTAATTTTACTAGAACCTCATTCAGGAAAATAGGCTGAAAGAGAATGCACAGGCATTAAACAACCAGACGGGACTCTGTGTGTTTCAATGAACTATGAGTGTGCGTGAGCTTATGTGCACATGTTCTAGTAAACTAAACTGAGTGTGTGTGTGTGTGTGTGTGTGTGTGTGTGTGTGTGTGTGTGTTTTCCAGTAAACTCTACTGGAATCATAATTTTGCATTAATATCAACTTTCATGTATTGCAAACTATAAATAGAATTTTTGCCTCCTCCATTTTGCTGGTATTTTTTAAGCCCTTCGCAATACGAGCTGACCGGTCTGTTTTGGCCGTTGCATATCCCAACCAGCAAACAGTCTTCAACAACTTAACCTCCAGCCAATCCCCTCCAAAGATTTTCATACAAAGTTGCTAGTGACAATCTACATAAGTACATTGTTCTTTGCCCCACAATCACCATCACCCCACAATCCCCTAACTGCTGCCTCAGAGAAAATTCTTCCGCACAAACGCCCCCACACAGACAAATTTAGGAAAACGGTATCCCGTGACACAAAGACACACAAACACAGCTATGTACATAGGAGCAGACCAAATAAACAGCAGAGGGAAATTCTCCACACATGGACTGTTTAGATTGGCTTTTGCTGGAAAAGGTGAGGGGCACAGATGTTTCAAGCGATCCTGAGAAGTTTGGGGAAGGGTCTGGGAATGCTTGGAAGGTGGGCACCAGCGCTCAACTTCTGAGCTGTCCCATGCCTGCCTCCTGCGTCACACTAGACCGCGAGCCCCACCAGCATAGGGGGCACTCCTCACGTCTGAGGAACCACAGTGGCCATTTGGAAGCTCATAGATAGATGTCTTGTCAATCGAGTCGAATGCTGTTCCTCTTCTGATAATGTTGAACTGCACTCCTTTAGCTACCCTAAACCCTGGCTCATCCCTCCGTCTTCTCCTCTACGCCACAACCCCCCCCCCCCCAAACCCTGCTCATACTCTGCCTCCTTCTGGAAACTTTCTCCTTTCCCCGCCAACACCAACCCTGATATTGCAATCTAGAATCGTAATCTAGAACCACGATCTAGAACCACACTTACTGTTTTGTACATTTTGTACTGCAGGTTCGATTTGGGACTGAAGACTTTGTCCGTGCCAGATGAGCCCAAGGGCTTTATGATTTGGGTCAGCAGGAGGAAGTCGTTGAAGAGGAAGCCATACAGCTCCTTGTTGCTCTTGGCCTTGTAGAGTTTCCCGCTGTGCAGAAACTTGCGTGGCCCCAAGCAATTGGTCACTGAATTGAACACAAGTTGCTGAGAAAGGAAAACAAAGCCCAAAGAGGACACGGTGAAGGGAGGTCATTTTTTGATTTTTGTGTTTCTGCGTCTGAAAGCGCGGGCTCCGTCAGAATCGGAGGCTGGGCCCCCACGGGCCTGTATCTTAGGCTTCAATCAAAGACTGCTTTGCAGACTTCAGGCAGTACCTTTCAGGGCCAAGGAGTCAAAGGCAGTCAAAGACACAGTTCTGGGGACTCCAAGTGTCCAGATGAGTCTTGAATATACTTCTGACTGCTTTCTCCCGAGGGGGTCTACTAACGTCTGAGGGTGTCGGTGCCCCCCTTTTATTTACTGGGAAATGGCAAACAGGAAGAAAATTCTCGGCCCTCTCCCACCTCAATGAGTACGGGCTGTGTCTCCAAAGGGGGCATCAGCCAGCTCCAGTGACGACCCCACACGGGTTCAAAAGGTCCCTTGCGCTTGGGGAAAGCAGCAACCGCTCCCTGCACAATTCTACAGACCACATGCTACTTTCCAAGGTCAGCTAGAGTCCAGGCCCCTCGCACGTGAGTGAGTGCAAAACTCAAGGGCGCTGAGTGATGCCTCAAAGCCAAGCAGAGCAGACACGGTGTTGGCTCACATTAAATCTCCACCAACTCACTAGTCCGGAAAGTGTGAAGGGGACACTCTCATTGCCACTTCGCCAAACCTTGGAGATGGCTCCGAGTGCTGCTAAAACATGGCTCTATCATCCCTCTGGGCTCTCTCATCTCACGTGAGCAGTTTCTAAAGGGGCAGAGGGAGACCGAGGCAGAAAAATGACCTCACTAGGATCCCCTTTTTTTTTGGCGCAGGGTGAGAGACTGAAAGAGGGAAAGGCACAGCTGTGCCCAGGCAGCAGTATGATCCAGGCAAGGGTCAGACTCTCACGGCCCCCACCTGTCCACACTTGGGCCCCAGGGGATGCTCTACTAGCAGCCTTCAAGGCCAATGCTCTACAGAACTATGAGCCCTATAGGTCTCCCTGAAGACAGTATTTGTGAAGAGGTGACAGGGTTCACACCATGTGTCCCTCGAGAGATGTTGGTGGCCACTCATCTCCCTCCATCATGGGAGAGAGAATCAGCAGTGCCTCTGTGACTGGAGATCTATAGGCATCAAGGAAGAGTGACCACTCCACTCACTCTTGGGTACAAAGAGGGAGAAGTGTCTCTCATCTGCCACCGGGGCTCTGAGGGAGCCCAAAAGACTGAAGATGACACCCAAATGGGAGCCTTTAGTGCCTAGTTTTTACCCCTTTGCACTATGAACAGGAGGCTGGAGATCAACCCAGCCCTTTTGGCTTGCCAAGAGAGTCCAAGGCACTTGGGGACAGACAATGAATCCAGAGAAGGCAGCCTGGATCACACGAAGGCGATGTCATTTATTCATACTCCAAGTTTGGGGCCTCCAATTGGCCAGGCTAACACTGAATATAAATGAAGTGGGAATGATATTTACATTTCTCTTTCGTTTAAAAGAAGTTTTTTAAATGTTTATTTACTTTTGAAAGAGAGAGAGAGAGAGTGCAAGCAGGCAGAGGCAGAGAGAGAGGAAGACGCAGAATCTGAAACAGGCTCTAGGCTCTGAGCTGTCAGCACAGAGCCTGACGCGGGGCTCGAACTCACAGACTGCGAGATCATGACCTGAGCCAAAGTCGGATGCTTCACTGACTAAGCCACCCAGGCACCCCTACATTTCTCTGTCTTAAGACAAGAGTGGCAAAGACAGCATTTATGTGAAAGTTAATCATAGGTCTGAGCCCAGATCTGGGCCAGGAAACGGAAGCCAACGTGCCCCCTTTCCATGATTGTACAGACAGACGGAAGCTGCTGTACAATAGCTAGGTACAACCGGCTGATAAGGAAGGACAACAGTCTGTTTCAAAGAGGACACAGAAGCCACGAAACTCAAATGACAAGAGCTTATTTTATGCTGCATGATTTAAGAAGAAGACCCAGGCAGGCTTCACTGAGTCCACCCGATGGCAGCCATGAGATGCAAGGAAGGGCCCCTTTCCGAAGTGCATGTCGCCATGTTGGCACTTCTGCCTGGCAGATTCGGGTGCTGTTCAGATCCACCGTCTGCAGGATCAAGTTAAAGCTCCTCTGAATGGTACACAGGCCATTCTCGCCCTGCCTTCAACTTGCCATAAAGCCGTATCGCCTATCGCCCTACAGATGCCCGGCTCAGGACGTCCCTCCACTAAGATGCCCTCCCCCTGGTTTCCTACCTGGATAGACGTCTTCATCCTTCAACACCCAGCCCAGTGTCTCCTTCTCCAATGCTTCCCTGAATCCCCCTATGACTGTCCCTTCCTCTTCATCATGTGTTCCCACAGCACCTGCAGCTGGCTCTGCCTTGCCACCCATACTTTATCGTAAACATTGGTTTCGTCCCTCCACTTCATCCAGAACCGTAGAACCCTAGAGAGGGGAGAGGTGACATCTTTGTGATTTTCATGTCCTTAGTGTTTAGTACACTAAGGCAATGGCACATGGGCAGGTGCTCAAGAAATGTTTACTGAATGAATGAATGGATGATAGCGTAAGTGAGCCAACCAGCCGGATGAATGCCCCTGGATTGATTATCGACACAAAATTCCAAAATGGGAGTCTACACTTGTCACCTGGATTTCCACAGGGCTGCTCCCATGGGCTGGCTTCTCCCACACCTATGCTGAAGGCCAACAAGGAAGTGAGGCAGGGGAGGAACCAGCGGTGATGACTTCCTCGGGTAGTGCCTGCCTTTGAAGCATTGTAAGAAGGAGGAAGCCACAGGAAGAGGGGGATGTGGGGGACACATTCTGCCTGGGCATTTTGGGAAACCCTAGTGAATGGCGCGTGTGCAGGCATGTGTGTGTGTGTGTGCGTGCACGCACATGCATGCAGAGGCAAAGAAAGAGAGGCGGGGGGGAAAGGGCAGCAAGAATAAATGAAACTAAGGGAAAGGTAGGGCACAAGAAATAATTAAATACTAGAAGCGAGACTTCTGTGGCTCCAGTATTGATGGGCTACACTGACCTATCCAGTGAAAATGTTAAAAAACTGAGTAGAATATAAAAATTCACTTTTGAAATGCAAGCAAAACGATAAAAATGTGAAACAAAGTTTAAAACAATGTGCAGAGGCCGAAAACAATGAAAATGTGAACCCCAGAAGATAAACCCCAAAGCCAGCTTCAGCCTGACAGCCTCCCTTGAATCTGGTGACCTTCAGCGTCCACTTCAAAAGCCATATGGGCCGCAGGAAACAAGCGGTGTTTCCAGGGCTCACTGCGCTGAGGGAGCTAACAGGAGAGCTCCACCAAAAGAAGCCCACAGAGGAAAGGCCACGAGTGAACTCAAGCGCAGCAGAGATGAACAAGAAGACTTGCTTGTTTTTGACCTTGGTGTAAGTGGAATGAAAAAAAATGCCCCTGAGAATTTGCAGCCACAGGGCAACTCCCGACCCATTCACAACTACAATTCACACGCTAGTGTGATCCCAAAACCCCTCTACGTGAAACTTAGGGTGATCCTGGTAGCGATTCTCTCAGGAGGAATGCAACTTCAGAGCTCCAAGGTCCCACAGATAAAGCTCCAAAGGACACTGAACTCACAATCGAAAATCACAGTACATACAGAGAAGCAGGCATGCGCGGTGACAGCTAGCAGAAACAGCAGAAGGGAACGAGATCCGTAACTGTAGATATTACACTTCTCTGCTGTGAGATATGCAGGAATATGTTTAAAATGTGTTAGGGGGAAAAAAAATGCAGAGCATGGCCACCCGTGCAAGGACAAGACACAAGAGAGGAACCAGCAGATCCGACAACACAAACAGAACTGCCGAAAATGGAGGAGAAAGCAGTGCAGAAATTAAAAAGTCAGCGGGACAGGTTCAGGAGCAGGGGAGAGGCAGCTGGAGACAGAACAGGCTGTAGCCTGGAGAGGACGCTTCACGATCTTTCTCGCCGCTGAGGCTCAGCGGGAGGGAGGCCCGGGTCCCAGCCCGAAGGCAGCTACCTCGGACAGGCCTTCACACTGCACGTGGCCTTGGATCCACTCCAGCCGGTCGGAGTTCTCCTTCTCCCGCACCCCTTCGTTCACCTGGGAGCACAGCTCCTCCGCTTTCTCCAGGGCGTGCTTCAAGTGGCTGTGGTCAGGGTGGTTTTCGGGAGTGTTTTCCAGGATCTACACGGGAGGACAGAAGACAGCAGCCTCAGGCGGTGCAGGTGGACCTGGGGTCCCCTGTGCTGGGGGGGCCCAGCACAGGAGGGCCTGGACCTTTCCTGATGGGTGCTCACAGGAGAAACCGCAGCTCTGAGCACCCAACTGCAGCAATGACGTGAGCGTGACGGCCACTCCTTGTTGGCCAGGGCCCCTCGGGAGGCAGGGGGCGCCCACATTATT
This sequence comes from Panthera leo, assembly GCF_018350215.1. Lineage (NCBI taxonomy): Eukaryota > Metazoa > Chordata > Mammalia > Carnivora > Felidae > Panthera > Panthera leo. Next base: position 11,378,436 of record NC_056687.1, read on the forward strand.
TATACTTTGGTATGAGGAGGGCAGTGGCTGCAGCGAGCGCATTACACACCCCACGTGGATTTCTCCCTGGAAAATGGCTCTTTTCCTGGGTCCGTGCACAGCTGCAGCAACCTGCGCACCTCTGGACCAGCGTGCAAAGGGGTACATCTGAGCAAATGTGCCTTTTTCTGGGTAGAACCCTCGAGGCCAGCGGTTAAGAGTGCCAGTCCTAGGGCTCCACCTCCTGCATTAAAATCTCTGCTCTGCGACTGACCAGGCATGCTATGGGTCAGTCCCGTAAATGTTCTGAACCACAATTTCCTCATATGAAACGTAGGGATGCTAACAGCACCTCCTCTAGGGGCGCCTGGGTGGCTCAGTTGGTTAAGCGACCGACTTCGGCTCAGGTCATGATCTCGCGGTCCGTGAGTTCGTGCCCCGCGTCGGGCTCTGTGCTGACAGCTCGGAGCCTGGAGCCTGCTTCCGATTCTGTGTCTCCCTCTCTCTCTGCCCCTCCCAGACTCATGCTCTGTCTCTCTCTGTCTCAGAAATAAATAAACATTAAAAAAAACTTTAACAGCACCTCCCTTATAAGATTGGAGGACTCAGTGATTTGATACAGTAAAGTACTTTGCAAAGTGCCTGGCCCTTGGAAGGTGCTCAGTAAAAGGGAATGATTATCATCGGGTGTACCTACCGAGGCTTTGTCCAAACACAAATAATTCAAATGGACCTAACCTCGAATAATATCTCATCTCAAAGGTACACTTCGGCTTAAAGTCCTAGGTAAGCCCCTAACTTGAGAAAAATGCACATTCTGGGTCCTGCGTGGACACCGATCATCTCCAACAAGGGCCCCACCCTCCAGGCCAAATCCCAGCTGAGGTCAGGATCCCTTTGGAAACTCCTGTTGTCATCCCTGACCATATCCCTGGGGGGGGGGGGGGGACTTCGGCGTAGGAATTTTCTAGAGCTCTCCAGGTGATTCTAACGTGCAGCCCAGTCTGAGGATTACAGTGCTAGACTGGGAGCCCACACAGCTGGCTTGTGTGAATTCATTTGTCTTTGTTTTTGTTTTGTTTTGCTTTCTTTTTTTTTCTTCGTCAATTTATTTGAACTAAAAACAAAACAAAACAAAAAAACAAAAACAGTTTACCCATTTATGCCACCGCCTACCCCTGCCTCCGGCCACCACCAATCTGTTGTCTGTATCTGTGAGCTTGGGAGGCTTTTTTAATTAATTTTTTTCAGATTCCAAATATAAGAAAGATCATATGGTATTTGTCTTTCTGTGTCTGAGTTAGTTCACTTAGCATAATGCCCTCGAGGTCTGCGTTGCTGCAAATGGCAAGATGTCACTCTTTTTAATGGCTAAATAATATTCCATTATATAAATTATATTATACATATTATACATAATATATTTACATCATAATTTATATATCTATTCATCCATCAATGGACAAGTTGGTTGTGTCCATGTCTGTTATAAATAATGCTGCAATGAACATAGGGGTGCATTTATCTTTACAAATTACTGTTCTTGTTTTCTTCAGGTAAATACTGAGAAGTAGAATACCTGGATTGTGTGGTAGTTCTATTTTTAATTTTCCAAGGGACCTCCTTACTATTTTCCATAGTGGCTGCACCAATTTACATTCCTACCAACAGTGGGTAAGAGTTCCTTTTTCTCCACATCCTTATCAACACTTGCTATTTCTTTATAATCGTCATTCCAACACGTGTGAGATGATTTTTATTTGCATTTCCTTGATGATTCATTATGTTCAGCATCTGTTCAGGTACCTGTTGACCATCTATATGTTGTCTTTGGAAAAATGCCTATTCAGATCCTCTGCCCATTTTTAAATCGGATTGTTCATGGGCGTTTTTTTTCTTTTTTCTTTTTTGCTATTGTATGAGTCGTATGAGTTCTTTATATACTTTGGATGCTAGCCCCTATCAGATTTTTGATGTGCAAATATTTTCTCCCATTCAGTAGGTTGCCTTTTCATTTCGTTGACAGTTTCCTTTGCTGTGCAGAAGCGTTTCCGTTTCCTGTTGTCCCATTTGTTTATTTTTGCTTTTGGCGTCAGATTTTTAAAAATCATTGCCAAGACCTATTCGCATTGTCAAGGAGATTGCCACCTGTTTTTTTCCGGGAGTTTTATGGTTTGGGCTCTTACATCTGAGTCTTTAATCCATTTTGAGTTAATTTTTGTGTGTGGTGTAAGACACTGGTCCAGTTTCATTCTTTTGCATGTGCCTGTCCAGTTCTCCCAACATGATTTATTTATTTATTTATTTATTTATTTATTTATTTATTTAATTTTTTAATAATGTTTATTTTTTGGAAGGGTGTGCACAGGGGAGGGGCAGAGAAAGTGGGGTGGACAGAGGATCTGAAACGGGCTTTGTACTGACAGCAGAGAGCCTGATGTGGGGCTCAAACTCGTGAACTGTTGAGATCATGACCTGAGCCAAAATCAGACACTTAACTGACCTAGCCACCCAGGCGCATGCCCCCCCCTCCACACACACCATTTATTAAGGAGACTGTCCTTTCTCTATTATGTGTTCTTGGCTCCTTTATTGTAAACTAATTGACCATATATGCATGGGCTTATTTCTGGGTTCTCTATTCTGTTCCACTGATCTATGTATCTGTTTTTAATGCCAGTACCATACTGTTTTTTTTAATTATTATAGCTTTGTAATATAGTTTGCAATCAGGGAGTGTGATGACTCCAGCTTTGTTTTTCTTCCTCCAGATTATTTTGGCTATTTGGGTCTTTTATGGCTCCAAGTTTTAGAATTATTCTATTTCTGTGAAAAATGTTGGAATTTTGAATGGGCTTTCATTGAATCTGTATACTGTTTGGGGCAGAACGGATATTTTTTTTTTTTAATTTTTTTTTAACGTTTATTTATTTTTGAGACAGAGAGAGACAGAGCATGAACGGGGGAGGGGCAGAGAGAGAGGGAGACACAGAATCGGAAGCAGGCTCCAGGCTCCGAGCCATCAGCCCAGAGCCCGACGCGGGGCTCGAACTCACGGACCGCGAGATCGTGACCTGAGCTGAAGTCGGACGCTTAACCGACTGAGCCACCCAGGCGCCCCCAGAACGGATATTTTAACTACATTAATTCTTCTAATCCATGAGCATGGAATATCTTTCCATTTATTTGTGTCTTCTATAATTTCTTTCACTAATGTCTTACGGCTTTCAATACACAGATCTTTCAACTCCTTGGTTCAATTTATTCATAGGTGTTTTATTCTTGTCGATGAAATTGTAAATGGGACTGTTTCTTTAATTTCTCTTTCCAATAGTTCATTATTAGTGTATAGAGATGCAACAGATTTTTGTGTATTGATTTTGCATCCTGCAACTTCACTGAACTTACTTATTAGTTCTAACAGTTTGCTTTGTTTTGTTTCAAAATGGAAATGGCCTTATTGATTTTTCTGTAATATTGTACAATATTCAGAATTCAGAAAATTCAGCAAGTTATAAAGAACTTGGGGTGCCCAGTTGGCTCCGTTGGTTAAGCGTCTGACTTCGGTTCAGGTCATGATCTCACAGTTTATGAGTTCAAGCCCCAAGTCGGGCTCTGTGCTGAGAGCTCTGAGCCTGCAGTGTGCTTTGAAGTCTGTGTCTCCTTCTCTCTCTCTGTCCCCCCCCCACTTGTGCTCTGTCTCTCTCTCTCAAAAATAAATAAATGTAAAAAAATATTTTTTAAGGGGCGCCTGGATGGCTCAGTCGGTTAAGTGTCCAACTTCGGCTCAGGTCATGATCTCAGTTCGTGAGTTCGAGCCCCGCGTCAGGCTCTGTGCTGACAGCTTGGGGCTGGAACCTGCTTCGGATTCTGTGTCCCCCTCTCTCTATGCCCCTCCCCCGCTAGTGCTCTGTCTCTCAAAAGTAAATAAACATTTAAAAAAATTTTTTTTCATTTTTTTGAGATAAAAAAAAAAGAACCTAAAAAATCACCCATAATCTCCCCAACTGGACAGAACTTCTGTCTGTATATTAGTTAAATGCTCTGCCTACACATACACACACCGCACACACACACACACGCACACAACTTTTTAGAAAATAAAAATTAAATCATGCTACCATACCACACTGTGCCATTTTGCACACTGTTTTTCCCCCCACTTAATAGCAGTTACACAATATCATTTGATGTCCATATCCTGTGGACCTATGCTATCATTTTTTTTTAATTTTTTTTTTTAACGTTTATTTATTTTTGAGACAGAGAGAGACAGAGCATGAACGGGGGAGGGGCAGAGAGAGAGGGAGACACAGAATCGGAAGCATGCTCCAGGCTCTGAGCCATCAGCCCAGAGCCCGACGCGGGGCTCAAACTCACAGACCGTGAGATCGTGACCTGAGCTGAAGTCGGATGCTTAACCGACTGAGCCACCCAGGCGCCCCTCATTTTTAAGGATTCTATGATGCATCGTTGTAAGGATGAACTACAAGTCATTTAAATAGTTCCCTTCCCATAAAAATTCATGTTGTTCCTAATTTTTAAATATTTCTCTGATTATTTTTTTAGGACAAATTCCTAGAGGTGGAAGTGTTGAGCCAAAGAGAATGTGCAGTTTGATCTGTCCAACACCTTCCAAGAGCCTGAACGACTTTACCTTCAAGCAGCATTTTTGTCAACACTGTTGACCTACAATCTTCAATATATCCCTATCTGGCAAGCCCAAAGCAAGGCATTTTCTTGTGTGGCCATGCATCTCTTTTATTACTAGTTAATTTAAATTTGGTACATTTACATATACTAACTTGGTTAATTCTCACAACTCTTTGCAGTAGGTAGTATTAGTGTCCCTAATTTACAGATAAGGCATCCAATGCCCAAAGAGGTTAAGTAACTTAACCCAAGGGTATACAGCAGTGGTGACTGAGATTCAAACCCAAGCAGCCTGTCTCCTGACTGTGTTCCTTACTGCTATTCTGCACTGCCTCCCAGAAATATCTAGCTGTATATTTTACCTATTTTCCCGCTGGAGTATTTATCTTTTTCCTTTTGAGCTGTAAGTTGCCTTACTTAGAGGATAGGTAGATACATAGATAAATACAGAGATACAGGTAGGTAATCTACGTATATTTCAGCACCTACTTACATACAGTCTGAAATACATTTACCCAGGTTCCATCTGTCATTTGTCTTTTGATGTTGTTCATTATATTTTGTCACACAGAAAATTTTTAAGAAAAATACTGTTACAAATAATATATTGACACATTCTTGATATGCAAGATTCAAACAATACAGAAGTACACAGAGCAAACGTGAAAGTTGCCTTTCACTATCCTGCCCAAGAGATAACAGACTGAAGGGCATCCCTTTAACTACTTTTGGATGCTCTGCACATATTTAATAACCACACATAGAGCTTGTCCTCTGTTTTGCAAAATGAACCACACTGTAGGATTACTCAGGAAAGGTGTTGTTTTGTTTTGCTTTGTTTTGTTTTAAGTAGGCTTAATGCCCAGTGTGGAGCCCAATGCGGAGCTTGAACTCACAACCCTGAGACCAAGGTCTGAGTTGAAATCAAGAGTCGGTCACCCAGGTGCCCCCCTCCCCCCCTTTTTTTTAACTTAATAGCATTTTCTGGATGGCATTCCATGCTAATTCATAGAAGTCTCTATTTTTAAAAATATTTTCATGGGGCGCCTGGGTGGCTCAGTCGGTTGAGCGTCCGACTTCGGCTCAGGTCATGATCTCACGGTCCGTGAGTTCGAGCCCCAAGTTGGGCTCTGTGCTGATGGCTCAGAGCCTGGAGCCTGTTTTGGATTCTGTGTCTCCCTCTCTCTCTGCCCCTCCCCTGTTCATGCTCTGTCTCTCTCTGTCTCAAAAAAAAATAAATAAATGTTTAAAAAAAATTTAAAAATATTTTCATAGTACAGATCTATCACAATTTATTTGCTCTACTTAATGAACATCCAGACTAAAATATTTTTTTAAGTTGCTACAACTCTAAATCCTTTACATTTCTTTTCTTAGTGCCATGCTAAGAATTTCTCCACCTCAGTCTCATAAAAAATATTTCATCTTAGTACTTTGATGATTTTTCATATGTATTATAACTGGCTACCTTTTAAAAATCTCTTCTTAGCTCCACTATTTTTCAGTCCATTCTCAGGTCCTTGAAAGGGCAGCAAGCACATTTCTGCAAATAACTATAATTTGTTTTTTCCTCTTTAATATGTATGACTCTCAGTTCTTTTCTTGTTTTTGTCCCCCTTTCCTCACTGGCTAGATCTAAAACACCTACTTGAAAAGCCTGTCTCCAACTCCAGTGTGCAATTAAATATTGGGGGAAATAAACAGAAGTACTGAGCTAGTTAAATAGTAACAGTCAAGTTGGAAGAGAGGAGATAGTAGGTCGAAGGCCTGCTTCCGATCTAATCATTTAATTCAGCCAAGGTGGCCAGAGTGTATTTTGTGGCCTCAAGCTGGGGTTGAACTGAGGAGACCGGAGGGAGATGTGTTACTCTAAGGAGTTTGAGAAAATTACTAAACATACTGAGGATAATGAGAGGCAGGTTTCTCATAGAAAAGTTACAAGTATAGAATGGGGGAAGGTTAGAATAAATTCTGTGGCTAAAGATTAGAACAGGAGGGATCAGTGTCAACTCATAGATTTTAATATGCATTTTTATATACATGGATTGATCTAGACATAAATATAAATGTATGCGTGTACACTTACATATATGTGAGTATGTGTGTATGAATATAATACATACATATATTTCCTGACTCTACCACTGAGAGACTCAAATGGCAGTAACACCCCAATCGCAATGAGCACACCAGTGCCCAGATCTGGGCGTCTAAAGTCTCCACTAAACGGAACCAAATCTAAAGCCCGTCTCCAGGAGCTAGCCCCCCTGTGGTTATATAATCACAGGCTCAGAGGATGTCGGAGTCTGCTCCCTCATATTGCAGATGGAGACATTGTGAGATGGCTTCACAATGGCTTTCTGAGGATGGGTGGGCGGCGTTACGTTTCTTTCTTTTTCTTGGTAGGAAAATCGAGGCACGAAGGCATTACACCTCTATTAGGAAAAGAACCAAGAACTGAGCTCCCTTTTTCCAACTTATAGGGTAAAAGCCACTTGGTATCACAGCTGAAGGCTGTATATCATTAGCTCTTTTCACAATAAACAGCTTTTCTTTCTGAGTTACCAAGCAGATGCTTCCACCATCCCATTGGTGTATGATTCGATAACAACAGATACCAGGTGCATTGGCTGGGGAACTTGCCCGTGACCCCGGATCCCTGAAATGCTGAGCAAGCGTTCTTCTGCTTGAAAAGGTGAGATGGCTACTTACATTTTTAATGATCAGTGGGTATCTTGTTACCCGTTGCATAGGCTTCAGTATAAAACTAGAGAGTGGCATCCCTTTACATCGAGGGTCCATTGCCAGTCTCTGAAATGAGAGATGTTTTAAGTGCACTTAAGAAATCTGCAAAACCTAGTCAGTGACATCAACACTGATGTTATTTAGGACTCCCCACCCATCACGTTGTCTCATTTATCTGGACCAGAACTGAGGAGCCTGGAGTTGGAAGGGCCTCGTTATCCTGGTCCAGGATGAGGCACGTTCCAGATGGACACTGGACACCGGTAGATGTGACTCAGCCACCAGGGTCAACTCCTGGTCTCCAGAGTCAGTACAGCCTCCCTGGGACATACAATTCCTCCCTTACAGAGATGAGATTCTGACTTTACAGCGACTATTTCTTCTGGATATCTGCCAGAGCTTTGTAACAGCCCCAGGAATAAGAAGAGACACAAGACTGTAGAATTAGAATAAAAATTCCCCTTAAGTCCCAGAGATGGCACAAGGGCTGGATCGCATTGTCTGGTTCAGATGCAGCCTGCACATCCCTGTGGGAGCCCCAGGCAGGCAAGGACAGTGGAGCTGAGACATGAGGGGTGAGGACAGCAATCTCAAGGCCTGAAAGTTGTCCCCACCCTAGACCACCTGTCCCTTTTTTCAACTCAACTGGGGGAAAGAGTCCTTTTACCCCCAAAAGATGATCCCATCCATAAGTCACAGGGATAACATGGTGACTCAGCTTTCAAAGGCATCGGTCAGGTTTAACAAAGCCTTAGAAACAGGCGGCTGCCGTGACCTGGGCCCCAACTGTTAGTGTCTGAATCCGCTCCAGACGTGGACATCATCACTGCAGGAACACCTCACACCTGGCAAGGGCACGTCAAACCCCCTCAGGGATGGGGTGAGGGGAGGTGATCAGGGAACGGAAATAAGCCCCCTGCCCTGGGTGGTGTCAGCATTTCCCTCAAGTTCAAGTGCATCCAGTGATGAATTCATCCTGCCTTGTGCCCAGGGAGGACTGGCCCTTGGCTGAAACCCCAGGTGGCCGGGCATCTGCTCTCCAGTCTCTAGACCACCCTGGGCCTACTTCTTACTGAAATTTCTCCCCTTTGAATGACTTTAGAATGTGCCGATTCACTGGATAGCAAATCAAAGCATTTCATGTTGAGAAACACCAGGGGAACAAGAAAGAACAATCATCATATGATGCAATGGTCAAGGAGGGAACACCCTTGTACCTCACAGTGATGATTCCACAAACACGATTATTGGGCCAGAGGGAATGGTCTGCCCCCAAATGCACAAGGTACAAAGATAAGCCTGCCATTAGTGTTACTGGTCTATTCCCTAAAATGTAACTGTTTAGCAGAAATTATTTGATTCTCTTCCTATGTTTTTTTCTCTGGGAGACGTGGGGGCTGTTTGAGCGGGCCAGTGGGGCCAGCAGGGACCTACCCCAGTCAATGCCAAGTCCCAGGGCCTGGAGCCTCCAGCAGCACGGGGCCCACCTCCCCAGACGTCCCTTGGTGGACACATGGCTCTCGAGATCCCCTTATCCCCAAGGTAGACGTCCTGCATCCCACAGTCACCCCCACAGGCTTCTTAGGGTTTGAGGCCATCAACAAGAACAAACTGGAAAAGGAACAAAGGGTCCACTGGGATTCCTGGCCATTCCCTCTGCAGCAAAGAACTGGGGTGCTCAGGCCAAACAGAATAGGAAACCTGAGGGGCGCCAGCCGTGCTGGGCCTGACAAATGAGACAGAAGATTAAAACCTGCATCCAAACAACACCACTAACACTCCTGGACCGCAGATCAGAGCTGCCGGGCGCAGGGCTGGCCCCTCCTCTCCACGTCCACCCCCTGGGTCACAGCCACACCTGCCAGCTCACATCACCCCTGTTGCTCAGCCAAGACCTGAGTCCTGTTGGCTTTTTAGCAGGAATGATCCTGCAGGCTTGACTTCGCTCCTCGCACCCCCGGCTGTCCTGCGACAACCACTCAGGGCCAGGGGCTCGGCTCAGCCTGGGCTCCTTACTTTGACAAACTCCTTGAAGTCCGGGGCCTCGTCCGTCTTCTGCTGGATCAGCGCAGCCCCATTGAGCTGACAGCTGCAGAAGCGGATGTAGGGCTGCATGTGCGGCAGCTGGGCGGTCAGGATGTCGCCGACCATCTTCACAGGCATCTTCTCCCCAGACATCTTCTTGCGGACTCTCAGCGCTCTGCACGGGAACGTGAGAAGTGAGCCCCCTGCCTTTACCCTCAGCCAGCGGTGACATGGTGCACTTCTAGGTGGTACAGAAACAGAATGTGCGTGAGGGGCACAGACCCGGGGCCACTAAAGGATCTACTGGGGAGACAAGGAACAGAAAAGAAATGAGTCTAGTGCTACAGAGAGGTATCCCCGGGCCATTTTTCTCTGGCATGATGGCTGTTGGCTGGTTCTTAGGAATAAAAACTTTTCAAAGAAATCTTTGCTGAACGAGTCAGCACGAAAAATAGTATTTTTCTCATGGAGAAATACGGAATCAGTTATTTAGTAACTCAGACAGGATCTCTGTGTTGATGTCTCACTTCATAGACGATCTGTGGTCAAAGTCCCAGGCCACTGTGGCCCCGGCACTGAGTCTGATTCCGGACCAGTGCCACCCAAGGGAGGCTACTGTTGCCAAGGGACATGAAGGCTCATTTTCAGACTGAACATAACATAATTAAGATGGTAAAAATCAACTGCCACAGAAAAATAATCCCATTATGTCACCAAAGCCAAGTACAAATGATTGTCGACTATCTGTGTCATTCACTGCTTCATTGCTGTGGCTAATTTGAAATTGACTGGATTACGGGGTTCTGAAAAGAGAAGCCTGTTTATATGATAATGGACCAGTGAACCCAAACAATTCATATCCTGGAGGCTGAGGAGAGACTGATGGGACTGGGAAAGGTTTGTTCTGGGGTCCAGCGGCAGCCTGAGCGTTCAGGGCCATGAGAGCCAAGACTGTGCATCCCAACCTTCCAACTCCAATATGAGAACTCCTAACACCAGCCTCTAGAGGACATATCACTGGGCTTCTAGCCAGCAAGGATAGCAATGCACCCTGACGGCAGGACCACAACACGAGGCATGAATGTGTTCTGCCTACCCCAATGATGATGGATAGATGGATGGATGGATGGATGGATGGATGGATGGGTGAATGGGTGGATGGATGGATGGGTGAATGGGTGGATGGATGGATGGATGGATGGATGAAACAGAATGGTACAATATATGATTTTCACATAACCTTTGGCTTCTTTCACGGTCATGTTAGAGAAGCCCTGAGGTAAGGATAAAGCTACAGAATTCCAAGGAAGCTTTGCAATATTAGCATTAGGCTTTAAAAACTTCACATCACATTATTTTCTTTCTCCTACATTTTTGGCTAAAGGAATAATCCTTGGACTGGGCAAACAAGTCAGGGAGAGAAATTTTAGGGAAAATAAATTATGTGGTCTGAACAATTAGTAATTCTCTCTCTGCAGATGCCCTTGTAGGGAGAGATGCCCGTCAACACTGGCAGCTTGGGGGGAGAGGGGTGGCAGCCTGATACCCTCAGAATAGCCAAATGGCCATTGCTCATTGAGGGGGTTGGTATGAAATATCTCCCAACATGTAGAAATTTCCTCAACTTGCTCAATTGGGAATGATGTCACCCCCAGTTCTGGGGGACCAGAGCCCTGAATAACCATGTTACAAACTGGTTATGCATGGACAGTGGAAGAAATTCCATCATTCCATCATTTTCCTATGAGGAGGAGCAAAATCTTTCTCTAAGAGAATAAAAGTACCACCCCCTCCCCCACCCCCTTAAAAAATAATAATAATGGAGGAGACAAGGAAAGGAGAAAAGAAGAAAGATGGGCATTGTCGTGAAGAGGTTAAACCAACACCTGGGTTCTGGAACCCCACACTTGCAGACTCCAGTTGTCCACCTAGGGGCCAGGCCTAAAACCAGGCTCCTACTATGGACCAGGCACCTGTTAGGTTCACTCGTGGGTCTCCTTCTGGGATGTTCTATTGCACAGGCAGGACTGGGCCTGAATGGGTTTGAACAGAGGGTGTCACCAGGCTCCCGGGTCACGTGACTCAGCTGCCACAGCTCTGCCCTTTGGTGAGCTGGTTTGTAATCTCATCTAAAGGTTTACTGGGTGGAGGCCGAACGGCTGGTAAGCAATCAGCGAATGGACATTTCAAAGAGCGCTCGGTGTTTGCTGAATGAATTAGCGCTCCTGACCCTCTGAGGTCCGCAGAGCAAGCACATGGTCAACAGAGCTTGCATTTATTAATACGTGCTTTACGTATCAAACAAACACTCTCATGTGTACTGCTAACTCTCCCTATTGGCCGTGGCACACCTGAGGCCTAGGGAAACCGAGAGACCTGACCAAACTCACACAGCTAATACTGACCCGAGCAGCCCTTGAACCCAGGAGGTGTGACCTGTGACCCCGGAGCTCCAGGTCCCTGAGCACTGAGCGTGAGACAATAGACACAGCGTCCAGACCCGCCTCCACGCCCGAGCTGCTCTGCGCAGGCCCCGTCCTTCCTCCGGAAGCAGCTCCTGCCCTCCGGCCAGGTTTGTCTCCACTTCTCTCCTTCCACAGCCCTCTGCTTCTCTCCCTGTCTCCGCTTCCGGCCTCTCCTCCATGCCCCGCCCCCAGCCCCAAGTTCCCTCCCTCCAGGCGGAGCCTGCTTGGGATTCTCTCTCCCTCTCTCTGTCTCTACCTGTCCCCCACTCGCACTCTCTCTGTCTCTCTCAAAAGAAATAAACTGTACAAAATTTTAAAAAACACACAAAAAACAGTCCCTAACACCTGGTTTGCACAGCCCTATGTCACTTCTGAGTCCCTTCTGTCACTTCTGACAGCTATACTCAGGGGCCTGTGCCCACTCTTAACATAAAAACGTTCTAGATCTTTCTGCCCTACTCTGTTTCTTAAAAGCAAATTTCACAGCTCTCCACTCACCAGCAAGAGAACAAACCATCTGCTCTGACCCCCAACCAGAGGCATCATTAGTAGGAAGTCCTATGTCCCAGTTAGCACCCCTTTATTTTCATTGTATTTGTTTCTTATCTATCTGTCTCCTAAATCCCATGTCCTTCCCCCTCCCACCCCAAGTTCAAGGAGTCGCTGGCCCTTGGATCGGGAGTGGCAGATATGTGGCCTTGCAGGGATTGCTGCCTTACAGTCTCTTTATCCAAAAAAGCTTTCCTCTTATAGCCTGCAGGGGCCCCCAAATCCCCCCATCATTGGGGTTAATCCTTTGCAGGAGAAGTCAAGTCTATGCAGCAAAGGAATGTAGCAAGATGTTCACTATACAATCCACAATATGGGCGTTCACCTTATACTTTTCATTTTTCTGTTTAAAATTTTTCATAGTGACATAGAAAAGGGGGGAAAAAAAAAAGAAAGAAATCAGATCCCCAGAAGGCTCCTATTAAATATTTTATCTAGGATATAAAAACATTAGTTCACCCAAGCTAACTGATCAGGTCATCGGAGGAAGGGGACAGAGCACAGGGACACCGTGATGGCAGGAAGACGGTGTTGTGCAGGCATGTTTGACATGATTGACAGTGTGCCAGTGGTACGGCTCACCTCCTCGCTCCTCAGGATAACCCTGCATGCCCGACCAGGCAGGCACCACACCTGCAAGTTGACAGGTCCCAAGACAAGGGGTCGAGAGGGGTCTGCCCAAGGAAACTGCCCAGAACAAGTTAGAAGGCGCTGGGGGCCAGACACAACTTAGGACATTCACCTCCTGGCTCCACGTTCTTTCCATCGGTTGCAGGATGGGGTGGAACCTCCAGTAGGTCATCCACAGAGCAGCCTGGGACACAGGCTTGCCTTCTGTGTGACTTCAAGTCACTGGACCTCTCTGAGCCTGGCTTTCCCAGCTGTAAGCACTCTCGCTTCCCACCCCCGGGGCTGGGGAGCACGTCAGCGCTAACGGGAGGAAGGGGCTGGCCGTGACAGAGCTCAAGGAAGGGGCTGCTGTTTCCCTGACAGGACAGGAGGGAGGGTGACATGGGGGGCAAGGGCCCTTGGGGACGTGAGATGCATCTCCCACCTCCCCCCCGCCCACTGATTGCTGCCCAAGGAAAGAGGTTTTAACTTGTAGGTATATTTTCAAAGGCGCCTGGGTGGCTCAGTCGGGTGAGCATCCAACTCTTGAATTTGGCTCAGGTCAGGATCTCATGGTTCATGAGTTCGAGCCCCACATCAGGCTCTGCGTGGACCCTGCTTGGGATTCTCTCACCCTTTCTCTCTGCCCCTCCCCTGCTTGTTCTCTGTCTCTCTGTCTCTCTCTGTCTAAAATAAATAAGTAAACTTAAATAAAAATTACTTGTAGGTATATTTTCAACAGAAAACTTGTGGCTATTTTGAAACAACTTGTCTCCAACCTTTCAGGTTCAGCTCCTGTAGGTTCAGGGGTTAACTAGCCCCATTGGCTCCAAGGCAAGGGGGCTGAGCCCAACACTGAAGACAGGCAGGCACTTTCATCTAAAGACCCCCTAATAGCCGCCCTACGTGGTAGGTACCATTATTATCTCCATTTTACAGATGAGGACACCGAGGCCAAGAGAATGTAAGTGACTTGCCCAAAGACACAGCCAGGAGAGCAAGAACAAGATGTTGGCCTAAGCATCCGACCCGTATCTACATTCAGAAACTTCTACAGCACCCTCCTCAAGGAGGATAATGGAAACACTTTCTCAAAGCACCCCTGGGGGTCATCTCTGATTATTTGTTTTCCAGAGCACAGAGAGAGCAGATGTCATGTTTTTATTTCTACCCACTTCTCTCCCCATCCCCCCACCACTCCCAAACACAGACTCAAGAAAGTGGGGGGGGGGGGAGGGGAGGGGTGTGGAATTACTTTACAAGAATGAGGGATCACATTTAGGAAATAGCCGCTTCCCAGTTACGGGAACGTGAAGATTGGGAATGGATTCCAGGTTCCTGGGGCTGCGCTTCAACCTGGGGCCCCCGTGGGGGGCGGCCCTTCCCCCCCAGCCCGCTGGATCGCCACAGGCCTATTCTGTGTTCTTAGCAAGTGTTGTTCCAAAGTATGGCCTGCTGGGCACAGATTTGGGGTATTCTTTTATTATTATTATCATCTTAAATATTTATTTATTTTTGAGAAAGAGAGAGAGAGCAGAGACAGGAGGAGGGGCAGAGAGACGGGGACAGAGCATCCAAAGGGGGATTCCTGTGGACAGCAGGGAGCCTGATGTGGCACTCAAACTCACAAACTACGAGACTGTGACCTGAGCCGACGTCACTCAACTGACTGAGCCACCCAGGCCCCTCGGGGTGGGGTGGGGTGGGGTCTTTCTAGAAGGGACCTTTGTGATGACATAATCCAACCCCCTCAGTTTACAGATGGGGAACCTGAGGCTCAAAGAGGATGGGCAGTGAGTTGGGCTCCAAACCCAGGTCTCTTGACTTGGTCAAGACCTTGACAGGTCTCTTGACCCAGCGCTTCCTCCCTGGCCCTGAAGCTGCCTCTGAAAAACCAAAATGGGAATAAAATTTAAGGGGTTCCAGGCTAGCTTCTCAGAGCGTTAACCTGAGGAAATGCTGACCACGGGCAGCAAATGGTACCCACCGTTCTCCGCCCCCAGGAGCCAAGAATGTCCCAAGAGAACAGTATTCGCCCACGGGACCCGGACCTGCGGGCGGGCATGTGGGGAGCCACCCCACGCCCCGGGAGGGAGCCGGTCAGCGATCGGCAGCCAGGACTGGCCTCGCTCCGGAAACTCTAGACCCACAGTGAAAGCAGGAACTGGGCAATTTACTCTGTGCGATGACAAACTGGGGGTGTGTGTGCGGGAAGCATGGGGTGGGGGGCGAAAAGGAATCGTGGTGCTTATGGGTGGAAATGAGCAAAAGAGGCAGAAAGAAACACGGGGCGGCATGCACGGGGGACACACGGACAAAGCCACGCGGAGGTGCTAGTGTGTGAGAGCCGAGGGGACGAAGCAAGGCCGGGGTTAGGGGAGAGAGGCTTACTTCAGTAGTTTGATATTACACATAATCAGCTCCTTCCAGTTAACAAAAATCATAGCACCCTCTTTCTCTGTCAGCAGCTCAGACTCCATCAGGGGTTTCTGAAAGATCTACAGGTGCAGAAAACGAAGCAGTTCAGAAAGCAAACGGTTAGCTTACACCTGAAACACACGCACACAGGTCTCTGCAGAGCATGGAGAGGACCGGGCCGTCTGCAGCTTTGTGGGGAGGCCCAGAAGCTTCCCGCAGCTTCTGCAGCAGACGCCCCTCCCCCACTCTACCCGAGCGGTTGTCGGGGGTGGGGGGGGGGCAGTTCCCCATCAGGTCTCTGCACTGTTTTACAGGGAAGGGTGGCTGAACTCTAGAGGACGGGCCTTAACTCCACCAGGATAAAGCCCGGAGGCCTGTCGAAAGTCACGCACACTTTTACCTGCCCACGGTGGAGGGTGGGCATGGCGGGAAAAGTGGGGGGCTTCAGGATGCACGTGGGTGTGGGCGGCTCCTTCAGGCTCCCCTGCAGCGTCTGCTGCATAGACAAGCCTCGGGCACCCGGAGGGGAGCCGCCCAAGGAAGCAGGGAGCAAACCAGCAGCCGGGGTGATGTCTTCTGCCGCTGGGCCCTTGGCCTGGGCCGGGCTGGTACAGGGGCCGGCTGCGGCTCCGGGAAAGAAATGAGCCTGCCCAGGATCCAAGCTCTGCGTGGTTGGGTGACTCAGGGTAAATCACAGCTCTCCGCCCAGCCCCACGTGGCGAGCCCCTGCCTGCAAAGAGGTCATCGTCTCCTACTGGAGGGCAGGGCGTTCTTCTGAAGGGTCTTTAGAGATGGGACAGCCTGTCCCATCTTTGAAATAAATGTGGCTGGGCTCAGGCTGTTCCCTGGGAGCCCTATTCTTCATGAGTCCTTGAGCTGACATCGAACCCAGCATGTACCAGACCACCACACAAAAGTGCCACATCTAAGGGGGTGACATTCACATCTTAGACATCCTAGATTGCATATTTAGTGACAGTCAAGTGTCTTGAGGAAGGGGCACTTTTCCTAAGTATGCACCATGACTTCCTATGCATGAATGTGCCTCCTGGACCAGTAACCCATCCCGCCTCCTGTACCCATTCAACACTGGGCAACGGGTGGTGACGTTCCTGGTTAAGGCTGTCCAAGGAGATAGTTGCACAACTGTTAGGTGAGGGGCAGTGGGGGAGCAGGAGTTTCAAAACTATTACAATGTTTTTCAAACTGTAGAGTGATCCTGCCATTCAGCTCTGCAAACCCCTGTTGCTAACATGGCAACTTCCCGTGAGCATAAACAAAAGTCTTCTTCAAAACCAGGGGTTCCCAACTCTGCCTCTCCTCATCCTTCTGGACCAAGTGGCCCAGGCCTTTCAACAGCCACCCAGGAGGAGAGACAAAACAAGGCATCCTCTGGGACAGGGCAGTGCACGGGGACCTGGGAGGAAACATCTTCATTCTCAGCAACAGATTTTCCTCAGAGGTAATATGTACCACTAGGAATGACTCGAGATAATTGGCTGGATGGCTGCCATTTTCAGATGCCAACCCTGAGGCCCGGGAGACCACGTGGCCTGCTCTATGGCATTAACTAGTTGGTGGCTAAGCACCCACTTCTCCGAGGAGAGTCTAGACTCCCAGTCCCCAGCCCACGTGTCTCCTTCCACGCACCTCCTCACGGACTCATTCATCCCCTGACATGGGTGATCCCTCTACGGGGATGACTCAGAGGGCCACGGATAAGAGTTCGACCATCTTCTCTTGGGTAGAAATCTCCTGTGTGATTTGCCATCCAGATGCTCCCCACACATCAGAAAACCTCTCAGGCTGAGAATCAGGGCGCAGCCCTCCTTAACTGAGGTCCCCCTTCTCCCCAACCTCTGCCAGTATCCCCGGCCCCCACCGGCACCCATGGCTGCCATTACCTCGGTGACCAGCTGGAGGTCATTCACATAGTTCTCCTCTGTCACGATGAGCTCATGGATGTATCCTTGCCGCTTTCTTTCAGTGGGGGTCAGCATATCCAAGAGGTGTAAGTCTGAACACCCTGGAAAACACAACCATTGGGACATTTTAGTGCAAGTCTAGGGAGGCTCAGACAGCCTCACAGCGAAGAACCTGGGGCCTCGTGCCTGCTGGTCCCTGTGGCCTCACTGGAGTTGGGCAGTGTTACAGGTTCGATCACGTTCCCTAATAATACACAATCAAGTTCTTTTTTTATAGATATAATTTTTTTAATGTTTATTTTTGAGAGAGAGAGAGACAGAGAGAGACAGAGCACGGGCAGGAGAGGGGCAGAGAGAGAAGGAGACACAGAATCCGAAGCAGGCTCCAGGCTCTGAGCCATTAGCACAGAGCCCGATGCGGGGCTCGAACCGCGAGATCATGACCTGAGCCGAAATCGGACGCTCAACCGACTGAGCCACCCAGACGCCCTCACATTCCAGTTCTAACTCTTGGTTCCTGTGGCTGTGACCTTAGGTTCCTGTGACTTGGTTCCTGTTCCTCGGAACCCTTGGTTCCTGTGACCTATACCTATGACCTTGGTTCCTGTGACTGTGACTGTGACCAGAAATCGGGCTTCTGGAGATAGAGTCAAATTGAGATGAAGTCATACTCAGTTAGGGTGGGCTCTAATCCCATGTGACTGGTGTCCTTATAGGAAGACATACAGAGACGGTCAGAAAGAAGGTCATGTGACGACAGAGGCAAGGACAGAGGCAGGTGCAAGCCAAGGAACGCCAAGGATTGCCAGCCGCCATTGGAAGCGAAGAGGAAGGCACGGAAAGAATCTCCCCCAAGGCCTCCAGAGGGACATGTCTCTGCCAACACTTTGCTTTTGGACTTTTCTCCAAAACTGTGGGAGAATAAATTTCTGTTGTTTTGAGCCACCCCGTGTGTGGCCTTTGTTGCGGCAGCCTAGCGAAATGACCCAGGCAGCGCACCCCTTCGTCCAAACCGCTGACACGATAATGTCCAGAGAAGACTAAGGAGTAATTGGCTGGTATTTCCTGAGGGCTCACCCCACGCCAGGTGCTCCACAAGGAGCTCTTCGCTGGCAGGTCTGCTCAAAGCCCACAGAGGCTCCGGAAGCGTCACCATTTCACAGACAAGGAAACGGAGCTTCTGACGGGTTGCCTCACCCCAAATCTCTTAGCTTTGCAGTGGCCGAGACTCGAGCCTGACGCTTTGACGCCAGAACCTGGGCTCTACCAGGCTACTGTTATTGGGTCCCCGCCCAACTGTTACTGTTGTTGGGTCCCAGCTACAGGAGGGCATCAGCTTGTCCTGAGGTTGGCTCTCCGAGGCTCAGGTGGCTGTGCTGAGGCTCCTGCTGGGCCTGGGCACAGGGCAGAGAGATGTGGAGAGCGTTCAGACAGTGCCAGGTAAAGTCCATGAGCCAGGCTGCTGCCGTGTGCCTGTAGAGGCATTAAGCCCCAAGATAGACAGGGAAACTGCCCCAGCTGCAGACAGCTGGGCACATCCGGGGCCCCGGGTGCCCGAGGGAACGGGCTCGGTTGACCTGAGATGGGACACGCACGGAAGCTGGTGCCTGCCCTTGCCTCTGCTCACCTGGTTGGCTATTTAGGGTTTTGTTGGCTTTGAACGTTCTCTGCTTATCAGCAAAGGCTGCCTCATGACACGGCACGCTGGAACGGGGGGTGGGAAGCCCCCTTTCTTGGGGGTGCCCTTCATACAGGCCTGGGCCCACCTGTTCCAGGCCCGTGGTCTCTCCTCTCCTTTTTATGAGGGGTTCTTCATTTATCACACACACACACACACACACACACACACACACACAACCAGATTTGTAAAATAGACTGAAAGGTGTCCTGGATGTAGGCGGGAATGCGGGCAGGGGGTCCTATTCCGTTGCTTTTCTCATACCATTTCCCCCCCACAAGGGGGCGCGATGGAGCACAATATGAAACATCCTGCCAGCCACCAGTGGTTCTCAAAGTGTGGTCCCCGGACCAGCAGCATGAGCCACACCAGGGAACTTGTTAGAAATGCAAATTACCAGGCCTCTGCAGAATAGACTACCTAGATTTGGGGCCCAGGAACCTGATTTAACAAGCTCTCCAGGTGATTTTTTTAAGGCAAACTAAAGTTTGAGAAGCTTGCTCTGGACTATCAGGAATTCCTCGGAGTTTCCATCTTCCCCCCCCCCCCCAGAAAGTCTTCCCCCTAGACTTGGGCTCATGACCTAGTCTATATGCTGGAAGATTCCGCAAATAGGATGATCCCTCTGAGGTGAATGATATCACTGACTTCTTAGCAAACGTTTTCCTGTGCCAGAGCTGAGCTCCACATCTGGGTCCTTCTAGTCCTCAGTCTTGTACCCTCCCCTGGCCAAATGCTCTTTCTAGAATGCTTTAGATTCTCTTCCTGGGACAGGACAATTTGAGGATGGGCAGGCAGATGGGAGCTGGGAAAGCAGCAGGGACGAGCCATCCTTATGTTAATATTCTCCACGCCCATCCCCACGACCTCATTCAAAGCCACTGCAATGTGGCCAAACTATAAACCCACAGATCCGTGAGCTGGGCACGAACCACCATGCAGGTCTGCAGATGAATCTGGAACTTGGGCCCTCCACTCAGCCACCAGCTTGGTCCAGCTGTTCTTTGTGGGTTGGGGCGTTGGCTGTGCTTCATTAGAACAACTGCTCCGTCAGCGAGCTCTCAGGAAGGAAGCAAGTCCTGATGGCTCTCTCTGTTCAGTTCTGCCCGCCTCTGCCGAGCCCCTGTGGGAGCTTCGGCTTTTGAGTGGTGGAGTGACAGCCACCAAGTCCTTGGGCTTTCATTAAGAAAGCCACCTGGGAAACACTCTTCAGTTTGGGAGGAAACATCTCACTTGTCACCTATTCTCACCAAACTGTCCTGTCAATGAGTCAAAGAGCCCAGGAGAGAGGAAGGCTTGTTCTTATTACAGAGCAGAATGCAGACCTTACATTACAGGGACTTGTAGGAACTCTCACGGAGCAGGGTCTCCCCTAGAATTTTCAGGACATTCCTTTCTTTTTAAAAAAAATTTTTTTTTATGTGTGTTTACTTTTGAGCGAGAGATACAGAACGTGAGCGGGGGGCGGGCAGAGAGAGAGGGAGACACGGCATCTGAAGCAGGCTCCGGGCTCCGAGCCGTCAGCCCAGAGCCCGACGCGGGGCTCGAACCCACGAACCATGAGATCGTGACCTGAGCCGAATTCGGATGCTTAACCCGAGCCACCCAGGTGCCCAGGACCTTCTTCGCTGTGGGTATATTAGGATATTGTTTAGAGCTGCAGTTGTTAGACGCATCCCACACCGTGCAGGGGTGTTTGCAGGGATACAAACATCGGGCTAGGACATCAGGGGGACACTGGTTGCCCCCATCCTCTGAACATCCCTTTCAGTCACAATTTCCCTTGGAGAACATGATGGATGCTATGAACTCTGGCCCCAGAAAACTCACATGTACAACACACACATGCGCGCGCGCACACACACACACACATATTTTGCACACAGTTTTATAGGGTTCACAGGCCCTCTTGAAGCTTGTTCGTGGATCTCATTCATTCATTCATTCATTGGACACGTGTTTACCGACGTCCTGTCATGAGTCTGGCAGCAACTGCTGGGTGCTGAGGATTCACAATGAAAGAGGAGAAACGTCTGCCTCCAGAGCATACAGTCCTCGGCTGGGGGTGGTATTAGTTCCCACAGGCCGAAGGGATACTAACCGCCACCAAGCTGAGGCTTGTGCGGGCCCCCCAGCCCCCGGGGGCTGAGAAAGCATTTTTGGTCGTCATAATGACTGGAGGTGACGGCTGGGATTGGGTGGGGCTGGCCCAGGGCTGTTAAGATGCCCTGCAATACACGGACAGGGAATTGCCTTCCCCAAATGTCAACAGCCCCCCCACTGAAAAACACTGACATTACTGGAAACTGAAAGCCCAGCCAGGCTGACAGCTCTGAAGCAAGGATAGTGCAAGTGACCCGCAGATTTGCTTAGAACGACCGAGGAGTCGGAAACAAGGACCCGGGAGGAAACATTACTGGGAAATGGCTTGCTTTGGATTTCAGAAGTTCTGAGTCTTCAAGTTTTACGTGGTATGGTTGTCGTTGTTGCTGTTTTAAGTTTATTTATTTATTTTGAGAGACAGAGAGCGAGCGCGCAAGTCGGGGAGGGGCAGAGAGAGGAGGGGAGAGAGAGAATCCCAAGCAGGCTCCGCGTTGTCAGTACAAAGCCTCACGCGGGGCTCGAACTCACGAACTGTGAGATCGTGACCTGAGCTGAAGTCAAGGTCCCGACTCTTAACCGACTGAGCCCCCTGGCTCCCCTACGTGGTACGGCTTTGAAGAAGCCCGGAGCCCGAACAACAGCAAAAGGTCTAGAGTGGACTTAGGCTATTAGTCCAAGAATCCCTGGTTCCCGGGGCCAGTTTGGGGTGAACTGGGGGGGTCTGTTGCACATGGAAGGGGGGGCGCGAGGAGGTTGCACGGCCTCCTGCTCCGGGCAGCCTCAGCATTCCCGTCCATCCACCCAGAGGACCCATGTCAGAGCTGACCCAGCTGACAGGTGCCATGTGACTCTGGGTTGCTTGCCGCCACAAATTCCACCCCACGCCGTCCACCTACCAGCCTGCCTGGAGGCAGGGGACTGGCTCAGATGGCCTCTCCAGGCCCCAGCGTACAACAAAAAGCAAAGATTTTGTGGGGAGATTCGTCTCAGCATTGTATGCCAACAGGGTTGGCTTTGAATGGTCTTTTTAGCTACTGAACCGACCCACACGATGCTGTTTTAAAAGTTCTTGCTGCTGGATGCCAGACCAAGAAGACCATTACAGGCTGGAAATAGGTACTTTGAGCTAAAAAATATCCTTCCTTTGAAAATTTAATATTTAGAAAAACAAACGAGTTTAAAAACTCCATTATTCAGAGCGGGGTAAATGGAAAAGACATTGCAAATAAGAGAGTTTTCTTTAAGGGTTGAGGGACGTGGTTCTTCTCTCCTTTGGGAACCAGGATAAACATGATTTTCTGGCTCCCTTTCCCGGGGAAAAATGAGAGAATAAAGCAGAGCAAATAACTTTTCACGGACATCTCGGTGTGATGAAGGGATTCTTAAAACGAACTATAATCCACTCACAGCTGAAATAATATTGCAAGCGACTCTGGGCACTTAAAACCGATCCCTAATTACAGCCCACATAAAATTCCCAATCTCTGTGCTGTCCCTTGTAATTTTGCGTAGTTAGACACATTCACAAAGTGGAGAGTAGCCGTGAGACCCCTTTGAGAGTAGTTGAGTCTGGGGCACTGGAGAGAATGTGGGAAAATCTTACCCAAAAAGGTCATCTTGTCACCTCAACGGGACAACGTTCATAGGAACAGCATAATCTAAATAAATTGCTTTATTACAAAACTAGTACATAAACACATGCTCGGTGTAAACAGTTCAAAGGATACAGAAGTACTTAGGGTACAACCGGGGCGTCGCCCCTCTCATTCCCAACCCTTCTCCTTCCGTTCTCAACAAGGCCCATGATTTTAAAAACCAAACCAGCCCCCACAGCAAGCCGGCCACTGGATAAACCAAATAAACAGGCCTCGTTCCTGTTATGAAAGGGCCAAAATATACTCTAAGATGGTCAATAAATATTTATTAAGTTCCTACGAAGCCCAAGAGACACAGGAATGAGCAAGATAATACCCTTGTCCTCAAGGAAACTCACAGCTGGGAGGGAGACGCGAACATGGAAATTAAATTTGAAATAGCAAGCAGCGGAGAACGTTCCTGCAGGTCTGCGAGGATAGTAGAGTCTGCAGGGCTCAGAAGTACATGCTCCTTGTCCCGAGGGAGGAAGGCTCTGCGAGGAGGTCCTACTTGTGTGTGTGTGTGGGGGGGGGGGGGGGGGGGGTTCTGCATCAGGGAGGATGGGGCCATTATGTTGGGAGTGTGGGGCCAGTATGCCAAGTAGGTGCAGGGACACTATGGGAGATAAGGCGGGAAGCGGGAAGGCAATAAGGTGGGTAGTACATGACATCACAGAAGGCATAATGCCAGAGGGGCCAGGTGAGAAGTCCCACAATATGGAAACTCAGGCAATGGTTTTTCACCTTTAAGAGAAAGGATATACCAGTGTCTGTGGGGACATTCTGCCCAAATTCTCCGGCTAAATGGCCTCGCTCACCGGGATGCCTGTTGGAGCTGGAGCTCCTGTCTACACCGAAGCCTTCTCCAGGGCGGGCCTCAATGGAGGGAACAGGGGCCTCGTGGCTCTCGTGGCTCCTGCCAGGCTACACTGGATTTTTCTGGGAAAATGAGTCTGATTGTGTTGCCTTCGACCTCCTGGACAGAATGGCACATGTGGGATGGCTTGTCATGTAGGAAAGGCTGCAATGGATACGACATAAAGAAGGTTCTCCGGCCAGAGCACTCCCTCCTCCCCCCCTCTCCCCCCACAATCCCATTCTCTAAGCTGTGAACTTGTGCGCTCCCCCTGTGCAGCTGTGCTTGGAGCTGGGACTTGGTGGTGAATGAGGCGGGCTGGGTCCTTGTCCTTGGGGAGCCCTGGTCTACCAGAGGCTCGGGCATCCCACCTAGACTCTGGTTCTGGCCAAAGCACAGGAAACTCACAAAGGGCGTCACTGCAAGCTGCCCGTCCCTGAGACCTCAGCGTTGAAGTCCTTAAGACTGGATTCTTATGGGGGTTTAGAGGAGCTGGATGGGCATGGGGACCTGTAGTGGGGGGAGGGGGAATGTCACCTGATGGCACCAAAGACCCCCCGATGCCTTATGTCCGGCTGAACCCAGGCAGCCCTCTCCGGCCTGTCTGGGGGAACTCACTAGACCCATTAGGCTGGGTCCCTCTGGGGGAACTCGCTAGACCCATTAGGCTGGGTCCTTCTGGGGGAACTCGCTAGACCCATTCAGCTGGGTCCCTCTGGGGGAACTCGCTAGACCCATTAGGCTGGGTCCCTCTGGGGGCTTCCATTCAGCCACACTCAGCATTAACCCCGTAGCTTCAAAGGGTCAAGGTGGCTTCCAGAAGAATAACAATTCTTCTAAGAAGGGGAATCCAGTCTACATGGGGTGCCAGGCAGTTTAATGACTATTGAGAATTTGCAAAAATCAAATTACTCTCAGGGATAGGTTCTCTCTTAATTTGCCATAGGTCACTTTTAACTAAAGGCATGGCATTCATGGCTTTATAACGGATGCTGGGATCCCTGGTGCGGCGTCGAGCATCCCACGGTGTGCACTCGTTCGCTCATTCCTGGCCCCACTGATGTTACCACCCTTGCTTTCCTTTCTTGCTGAGCCTCTGCTTTCAATACCCACCACCCTGCGGTATCTCAGGGACCCTCAGCAGCGGCCGCAAGTAAATCCTTCGGGTACACAAAGCAGGCTGGGGTGTTAGAAGTACAGACACATGTTTATTGGAATGAGAGGCAGTAGGTTTGACTAGAGGGACCTGGGAATATCTTCCAGAGAAGCAGGGATTTGGCTTGGACTCCATCAGGCACATGGCAGTTTCGGGTGGGGACGTAGCGAGGGATCCAAGTAGAGGAAGTGGTTGGAGAAAAGGGGAATAGAGAGAAAGCAGTGAGGAGGGAAAGCAGATGCTGGGGTAACAGGGAGTAAAGAAAGTCAACACTGCATGCTCGCATGAGCCACACGGTTCCAGGCGCTGTATGTAGGTGAACTCACAGAGTCCTCACCGACAATCCTGTGTGGCAGCTACTACGCCTATTCTCCCATTGAACAGACAGGGAAACTGAGGCACAGAGAAGTTAAGTGACTTGCCAAAGCCTCCGTTAATCAATGGCAGAGGGGGTCCTACCCCGGAGTTACTGTTCTGAACCACCATGCCTCCTGCCTTGCTGGGAAGGTGACGTATTAGTCAGCTAACGCTGCTGTAACCACGTCCCACAGACCACGCGGCTCACACGTGAGA
The DNA here is from genome assembly GCF_018350215.1 of Panthera leo. NCBI lineage: Eukaryota > Metazoa > Chordata > Mammalia > Carnivora > Felidae > Panthera > Panthera leo. The sequence goes on from NC_056687.1 coordinate 11,403,804, forward strand.
AATGGAGTCTCACAGCGCCGGAGGCAGCAAGTCCAAGATCAAGGTACCAGCAGGTCTGATTTCTTCTAAGGTCTTTCTCCTTAGCGGGCAGGTGGCCATCTTGTCCCTGCATCCTCACATGGCCTTTCTTCTGTTACAAAATCATTGCTGGTGACTCTTTGCGTCCAAATGTCCTCTTCACATTGGAGGTAGGGCCCACCCTGATGGCCTCATCTTAACTTAATGACCTCTTTAAGGCCCCAGCTCCAGAAACAGTCATATTCTGAGGTACTGGGGGGAAGGGCTTCAACGTTTCAATCTGGTGGGGGAGGGGGACACAGTTCGGCCGGGGAGCGGGGGGAGGTACAGTCAAGGAATTTGAACAGCAGAGTGAGACGTCTACATTTTTGTCTTGGTTGCAGAGCTGGGAAAGGTCCGGGCCGTGTTTCGGAAGGATCGCGGTGGCAGCTTCACGGAGGCTGGGTGAGGGCTGTGGCCCCTGAGAATGGCCGCATGTTTGGAATCACCTAAGGAGATTTAGAAGGCCCGGTGTCCCTGCGGTAGCCCGGACCAATCAAATCCACCTGGCCGGGGTTCCGCCCGGGCCTCTGTAACATGTGGAAGCTTCCAGGAGGCTCCTACGTGCAGCCCAGAGTGAGGACCACTCCATCAGAGGGAGCCCCGAAACCAAGACACCTGGTGCGAAAAGGGAGCAAAATTCAGAACCTAGATCTGTCCAGGCTCATGTAGCACGAGAGCGTCACAATTGTTGAACCGATTCCAGACCCAGGTGGGTCCCTCAAGCGACTTGTCCAAAGGGAACTATGGTTGTAACCCAGAATGCCGTCCCTCTGTCCATGACCTGGAGCTCAGACAAGCCGCTGACGCTGTGTCCCTGGAGGTCACACTGCCGCCACCTGACCCCCAATGCTAGGCCTAGAGCTCAAAAAGGTCACTCTGCTCATCGGCCTCCTTGTATCGATGGGACAGCGGAGTCCACAGGTGCACGGTGACTTCTGCTATCAGGAATAAGCCCTCCGCTCTTGCTGTCTTGGGAGATGGAGACCCACAAGAAAATCAGAGAGTGGGCCCAAGGGTGGCCGGTCCCCGTTCCTCTCCCAACGCGTTCCCGAAAGACCTGGCTGTGAAGATGGTCTGGTCCGTGGCGCCCGAGGCTGTTGGGCCGGCGGTAGCCAGGCTGGGTCAAGGCGGCTGTGTCTCCTCTGACAGTGACCCTTGGCTGGCCAGTCCCGGGACCCAGCTCTGGCGGTCCAGAGGGGCAGGCATCCTCCTCGTCCCAGTGGAACTTTCTTCTCGAGGGTCTAAGCATAGCCCGGTCCCCTGCGGTCTCTCCTAACTTGGCAAACTGACCCCGGTGGGACACAAGAGACAACCTGAGCCCGGGACATTTCCTGCTCATTTCCAGCAACTGCATAGCTGCGCTCAGGTCCCTGCTTTCATGGAGCTTCCATTCTAGTGGGGGAGACAGAAAACCAAATACACGCATAAATATATGGTAGTTAGGGCGGTTATAAGAATGATGAATGACAATTCTTTTGACTACTAAGCTCATTTCCAGTCCCAGGGTCTTCTCACGTGAATTTATCTTTTAAGCCATGGTGGCTTCCCAAACACAGCTTTGTGCAGGGTTCGAGGTCACATGCAGCGCAGAGACTGAGCACCGATGTGTCCTTTCCTTGCAGCCTAGATGGGGAGGAAGGAGCGAGACCGTCCACACAGGGCTCCTGAACGACCGCCATGGGCGGTCACGACATGCAAGGGTGCAAGGTAGGCGCTGTCCTCTGGTTCATGAGCTACCGGGGAGATGGGGCGTCGCACAATAATCAATCGTACGAGGGGGGGTACCATCGCTACTTGTAAGTGCTGTTCCTGTGTGGGTCTTTGTGGGATCCGGCCTTGCCCCCCAGGGAGCTCACGGTCTTGGGCGGGAGATGAGTATCTGTGTGTCTGTGCGTGTGTCTGAGTCTTAAAATCCACTCATCCTCACGTATGATGAGTTACTAGCAGCTCAGCAAAGAGCTGAGTCACGGCAAGTCGGTGGAGCTGGGCTGGGCAGCAAGGAGAGGAGGAGGGGGAAGATGGGAGGACCAAGGTGGAGAAGACAGGGAGGCGGGGGGCGGGGGGGACGGGCTGTAAGGCGGGGAGGAGACTGTGGTGATAGCAGGGAGGTGCAGGTCGGGTAGGGCGAGACAAGCAAGAGTGGGGCCGGACAACGGGTGTCCACGGATCCCAGACCGATGACACTCTGGCAGGTTGAGGGATGGGATCTCTAGGTGGGGAAAGGGCCCGTGTCCACGCTGTCCACACTGCTCATTTCCTCCCCGGTTCACACCCAGCATGTGCGGACCAGTGATGCAGGTGGGCACTTCCATCAAGTGGTTTGGAGGTCAGAGGAGAGGGTTTTCAAGAGGGCGTCTTGGAAACCCACCGCAGCAACAGAAGCCTGGACCGCTGTGGAGGGTCCTCACGGTTACTCAAAAGGGGGCAGAGAGAATGTGAGATCGGGATGGTAACGACTAGCTCTGGAAGGGGCTCAGCCCAGGGCTTCCCCTCTTCAAGCATCAGGGTCCCCTCCTGCAAGCTGGAGGCCCATGTGCCCTGCACCTGCCACACCTTTTGGTGTTAGAAACCTGGAAGGTGTTTGGATGACGGCAGCCGTCTATGGGTTCCACCAGCAGCTCAGAAAGGAAGGCGCCGATCAGGGAAGGCTTCCCTGAGCAAGCGATGACTGAGCTGTGCTAAAGACGAAGCACAAGTAGCTCTCCATGAGGAGAAGGGAAGAGAGGGGTCCGGCCGGATGGGCCGGAGAAGGGAGCAGATCAGGCAGGGCCTTGAGGCCCAGCTGCGAGATTTGGGCCATTATCACTAGGAAGCCCTGGATGATTGTTAGCAGATTGCAACTTCCATTTTTAAAATAGCTCTCTGCCCACGGGGTGGGGAAGAGGCTGGAAAACAGTGAGACCGGAGCAGGGACGGGTTAGAAGGCTGACGGTCCTGGGGGGCCTGGATGGCTCAGTCGGTTAAGCGACTGACTCTTGGTTTGGGCTCAGGTCATGATCTCACGGTTTGTGGGTTCAAGCCTTGCATCGGGCTCCGTGCTAATGGTGTGGGCTTGTCTCTCTCTGCCCCAACCTTCCCCCCTCCCCCCCTCAAAATAAATAAATAAACTTAAAAAAAAAAAAGAAGGCTACGGTCTTCATGCAACGACTGGAGAAACTTGGTCACCCTCAGGGCCTTTGCGCTTGCTATCCCTCAGGCTTGAAACACGTTTCTCCCTGACCTTTGCCTGCCAACTCCTCTGCAGTCAGACCTCCACCTCTCCACAGAGGCCTTCCTGGGCCATCCCATCTGCGATAGCCCTGGCCCTCAGTCACATCCTGGCCCATTTCATCCAGCAGCAGCTGAAATGACTTATTTGTGAGCTGGTGTTCTCCTGTGGCTCCTACAAGCTCCATGAGAGCAGGCACCCGGTCTGTGTCTCACTGAGCACAGCCCTGTCACCTGGCCCCATGTTCCTTGGCCACGACTCTCCTCTCCGGGAGTGCAGGAGAGGAGGTGCTTGCCAGGAAATGCAGGCAGGCTGGACCCCTCCTGGTCTCCCAGGAGCTGTTGACACAGCAGGGTGGAGGGGAGGGGCAGGGGAGGGAGGGGAGAGGACTGGCAGATTACTTCTGTCCCTTGAGGATGGGGTGAGGGCTCCTACCACGAGGGAGCCCGTGACACTGGAGGGTCGTACTGAGGACTCAGATGTGGGGGTCTTCCCACAGCGGCCTGAGAAGGACAAGGTAATGCCCCACAGAGGAGAGGGTCATCCTGGCTTCCACTTCTCTGCTGGGACAGATCATAGGGTTCAAACCCTGCCGGAGGCTTGGCAAACAGACCAGACGCATCCAAGACCCAAAGCCGTGGATGCTGAGAGGCGTGTCCGGGTGTCCGCGACGGGGCAGGAGAGAACTCATCTCCCAGTCTTTAAGTGTGCTGGAGACGGCGCTTTGGGGTGCCCCCCACCCTTGTGACACATGTCCCTTATCCAAGCTGTACGGTTGCTTAAAAACAAAACACAAAGAACAAAAAGAACGAGCTCCTGGCACGTCTGGGGGCCAAACATTCCAGTCTTTCTTTGCTGGCGAGAGAACACAAGGCCACAGAATGCAGAGATGAGAAATAAGGGATCCAGTGACTCAATGCATGTGTGACAGGTTTATTGTGGGGCGCTGCACGGGCCTGCCAACCGGGTCCACGGACGTGACATTTAGAAGCCTCGCACATTCCATTTGCTCTGTCGGCCTCCCTGACGCCAGCCGCGTTGAAACACAGGGCAACTTCTCCCATTTGCCAAGCGTCCGCTGACGGGGCTGGGTGTCACCGCACATTGAGGGAGCATGAGGAAGGTGCTTACTCCAACACAGGTGGGCCTCCCACTACTGGGGAACAGGGGACCCCGATTTGTGCACAAATGAATGAGATGGCTGAAGGTTTTAAGGAAGCTGTCCAATCTTCTCTCTGCAAAATCCCTTATCTACAAAAGCACTGCTTTCTGTAAAGTCTTAAAATGCACACAACCTTCTGTCTCGGTTTATTGCAAGAAAGGAGGAAGCCAGTTAAATGGATTCCTTCACGCCCAGGACCAGGTGCAAATGCCTTTTCTCTCCTGTAAGAACGACAAGAAGGCTATTGTCTGTGGGGGGGCTTACTACCTGCTGGGTACAATTATTATCCCTCCATATGTAAATGAGGAAACTATAGCACAAAGGGGTTAAGTCACTTGGCCACAGTCACACAATTAGGAAGTGGGAGAGCTGGGATTTGAACCCATGTCCTGAACCACCACCCTGTATCCCTTCCTGGCCTCTATAAAAGCCCAGGGTACCGTTACGTGGGACTCCTCCATCGCCACTATCTGCCTACAGGAAAATAAAACACTCCAAAACTTTAAGAGAAATGGAATGAAATATTACCCTGAACTTGTAGACAGGCCGTGTTAGTATCTTTGGCACCATGTTTTTCTGGCAGAGGCCAGCCATGGAAACGGAGACGCTACGGCAACCGTTCTCGGGGTGGCACTGGGCACGGGCGTCTCTGGCAAGCCTGTGTCTTTGGAAGATCCTGCAGTGGGGGTGAGCAGGACTAGAAGGGTTGAGGAGGCGGCTGCGTCCTGAGCCTGAGCACTGAGAAGGTGCCACAAGGTGCCGGCATCGGGCAACAGCTCCTCCGCCCCCCCAGCTATGAGTGAACCGCACACGGAAGAGGAACCTGGTCTCCACCTTTCCACACAGTCGTGGTTATGGGAGGCGGCTGGTGCTGAGGTGCTGCTGTTCTCACGTGGCACAAGGTCAAAGGACTAGCCAGGGAGAGGGGGAGGGGCCTCTGAGAACGTCATGCTCTCAGCTCACAGCGCAGGGCTAGTGCGCAAGGCTCTCCCTGATCTGGATTTCGTGGACCGATTGGGGAGGGGGGGGGGGAAGGGGGGGTGGGGGTGGGTAGGTGGGTGGCATCTCTCTGCATGCACATGCGCGCGTGCGCCCACCCCTCCCGCCCCTAGACCTCCCCCCACTTTCCTGGTGGGGCCTGGAGTGCGGCGGGTGGACCCGTTGAGCTCGAGTGTGTGTGACAGGGGACCAAGAAGGGAGGGGGCAGCACAGGACGGAGAAGGGGAAGAAACCAGGGGAATCAAGTCGTTCAATGGAGTGAAAACTGGCTCCTTGATGAAAAACGTTAGATAAAGTGCTTTTGCCCCTTGTAGGTCACTCGGGAGCAACTACACGAAGAGGAGGATCTGCCCAACTTTAAAAAACGACGGGCAGAGTCAAGGGGACACTTCCTCTTTCGAGGCTTGCAACATCACCCTGACCTCAGGTGCGGGGCAGATGTGGGAACCGCAGCGGTCCGCCTCAGCCAGAATCTTCTATAGCGTGATGGGTCTGTTTTCACCACCCCACCCAATATTACCAAGCTAAAGACGGAGGCGCGCGCGCGCGCACACACACGCACGCACACACACACACACACACACACACAGCCTGTTGACAACGTAAAACAATAACCTGGTAGTTTCTGAGAGGTAGTGTGTGTTTAACAGAAAGTTGCCCTGGTATAATTTTGTAGCTGATTTTCACTTTTGACAAACAAAACCTTTTAATTTTTTTGTGAATCAAATCCTATCATTTAAAAATGACCGGGGAGGGGCATCTGGGTGGCTCAGTTAAACATGGGGCTCTTGATTTCAAGCCAGGTCACGGTCTCCCGGCTCTTGAGATGGAGCCCCAAGCCCTGACAGTGTAGATCCTTCTTGGGATTTTCTCTCTCCCTCTCTCTCTCTCCCTGCTCCTCCCCTGTTTGTGATCTCTCTTTCTCTCTCAAAATAAACATTTAAAAAATAATAAAAATTAAAATGTCCAGGGAGTTTTTAAAGAATTTCCTTGGGGCGCCTGGTTGGCACAGTCAGTTAAGCATCTGACTCTTGATTTTGGCTCAGGTCATGATCTCACAGTTAGCTCGAGCCCCATACTGGGCTCCACACTGACAGTGCAGAGCCTGCTTGGGATTCTCTATCCCTCTCTCTGTCCTTCCCATGCACTCTCTTTCTCTCAAAATAAACTTTAAAAGATAGTAAAAAAAAAAAAAAAAAAAAAAAGAACTTTCCCCCGAGTGGCAATGGAACCCTTTGAGATGGAATAACTACACACCAGGAAACATTCTGGAAACCTGGCTTTTTGTGTGTGGAATTTTCTTAAAGAAAAGCCCAAGAGAATTCTGGCCGAAGTGAAATAGTGAAATATTCACATACAGCTATCGTGATCTTTGACCTTATTATGTTCCCCTATCCCACCAGATCCAAAATATCAGACATTTTGAAGACTTGGGTTGTGTTTTTTTTTTTTTTTTTTTTTTTTCCTGTGCATTTTGGGACCACTGGCAGTCAATGTAGTTTTTCATAAAAATTCTCTTGGGTGTTTTGGAACTAAAAGAAATGAATAGGATTAACGTATACTTTTGCTAGAAGAAAAAAATGAATATTCACTCTCAGGAATTAATTTTCAATTTGCCAGGAAGCAGGGCTGTGATTTGTTGGGCCCGTTCCCCAACTGTGATCTGGGTGGCTGCCTCCCCGACCCCATGCCAGGGGTAGACCTGGCCCAGAGGAAGGTTGCCACACCCTGGCATCTCTGGTCCTTGGCCTCCTTCACGGACCAGATGAGCAACAGACCCCAGGAGCAGCCCCTCCCAAGAACACAGTTGCTGTTGGGAAACTCACAGCTCAAGGAAAGGGGCCTGCAAATGTACCTCGGTATCCTCTTGGGGGGTGATGTGATGTGCCTGGAATGGAACCCCCAGTATCTCTTCCTCGTGTATTAATGGCTCAACCCACTCGTTCAAACAGGCATTTCTGAGTACTTAACCTACTATGTGCCAAGGTGGGCATATAGCATATTGAGCAACAGAAATTGCGGTTTTATAGGTGAGAGGTGGGAATATTGGTGATTCCATGTTTTAACCTACTACTGAGAGGGTTTTCTTAAGCTGGTATTACCAGGGTTTTCTTCGGATGGGATCAAAGAAGGCATAGAGAGAGAGCCAGTTGCCATCTGCTTATGGGAGTCTGGATCTGCCCAGTTCCCTTCCAGAAACAGGGCAAACACCAGTTTCTGCCATGTGTGTAACGGTGTAATATTTTTTACTTTACAAAGGGAAGAATCCTTCCTTTACATCAGCTTCTCCAGGACACCCTTTTTACGCAGAGGCAGTCCAGGCTCTGGCCCGCTGGCCGCCACTCTGTTCCCTCTCTGCAGCTCTCTGGGCCCTGTTCTGCAGTGCAGAGAGGCAGCTGGCCTTAGGAAGGCAGCTCAAAACTGCAAAAGGAGGGTGATCTCATTTGTACACGTCTTGTCCATATGGCGCTGTACCCACAGATCAGTTGCAGATACATTCACATGACAAATTGGCACCAATTATGAAATTAAATGATTTAATGACCAGCTGTTTTTGTTAAACGACTAAAAAAAAAAAAAAAAATCTGACATCTTTAAACTCTGGGGCCAAAGGAGATACCTAGCATCACTTTGCTAACTTAATTAAAAGATGCTTTTTCTCTCCTATTCAACTTCCTGTTAAGCAGATTTTCTGAGAACAGGACTAAAAGTACTTTAGTACCAAACTGCATACAATGGGGAATAGCCAAGAAGAGTACGATCGAGTCTAAAATATAGAACCAAGATTCTGGGACACTTTTTACGCCACAGATACAGAGCATGAACTTATTACGTGATTAAGTTTACTCAACAGTAGTTACGGAACAAAAGCAGCGACTGCCAGCAAGGCACCTATGTTAGCCGTGAACAACCAGGTGAACATTAACCACGGTGGCCAGTGGGTGGGACTGGGGTTTCTCAACCTTGGTACTGGTGACATCTGACCGGATAATTCTCCGTGGTGGGGGTGGTCCTGTGCCCTGCAGTGCAGTTCACAGCATCCCTGGTCTGCACCCACTAGATGCCGGTAGCATTCCCCCTGGTTGAGAAGTGGATCAGATGGACACTCTATAATCAAATGCAAACCAAATGGTTTGAGGGGGAAAGAACATGTCCTGGGGAACAACCTGTGTCCGTTCACAGACCAGAAGGGAGCCTGGAGGAATGATCTATAGAGAGGGGATTGTAGAGAGAGTTACAGAGTGCACAGCAGTACCCACCTTGACAATGTGTCGCTTCAACCAAACTCAAGGCTGGAGGAGAAACATTGGCTTATATGGGGGAAGGGGTCCTGGGCAAGAGATGGGGCTTGCTGTCTTGATCCTTGCCCCACAAGTGGGGGGCAGGGAGGAGGTTGGGGACAGAGATCTCTCCACCCACCTCCTGGCCTTTGCACGTCCTGACATCTGTGCCTAGAACAGCCACTTCTCTTTCCGGCTTCATCTGGCCCCTAGTTCTTTCAGGTCTCAGGTTAAATATCACTTCCTGCTGGGAGGGTTCTCTGACCCTCTCCCTGCTGCCGCCCTGCCCGCCCCAACTGGATGTCCTGCTCAGTAGTGCCTTGCAACCATACTTCCAGCACAGGACTTATCACCTTATCACACACAGCCCACATATATTTACATGTACTGCGGTAGTTTGGTTTTCTGCTGGTTCTTCCCATTAGAACACAGACTCCATGAGGACAGGGACCCTGTCTCCAGTAGTGACTGAGCAGCACACTCTCCCCAGAGTCCCGTAGGATGCCGGACACGTGATGGATCCCTCCCCCGCAAAACAGAAACCATTGTTCAAATGAAGGGCCGAGGAGGGTCGCTAAGTGAAGTTCATGATCGGAAGCAAGTGCATGGTCATCAGAGCAAAGTTTCTTCAACACATACACTGGTTTATTTCTGCAAGGGCGACAAGACTGGCGTGTGCGAGGCAGAAACGGATGGCGGGGAGCAGTATGGAAGCCGTGAAAGTTTCCATCTCCACCCACACGTTCTCTGGATGTTCATCAGACACTTATTACGATACATCTTTCAGAGAAATGTTTTGTACCCTGAGTCCAGTCACACACCTGTCAATGTATCAAGGACGTGCGCCAAAAGCCCGAAGAGACAGTTAACCGCTCAGCTGCGCGGTAGTTCTAGTCTTCAAAACCCGTCTTGTAAGGGGCCATCCTCTACTCCTTGATCAGGGAGGAGCGGATAGCAAGGTGGGGGCGGGGGGGGGGGGTCAAAGAAGACTCCGTGAGGAGCGGATGGCGTCTGCATCTCAAAGCCCAAGCGTCCCCATGGACACGTGGGCAGCTGGCCCCGGCTGCCATCTAGTCTGTCTGGTTCCCCGTCACCACTGCCAGGTTCCAACATCAAAACACAGAGACATTTCCGTCTAACTTTTGTATGAAGAATTTAATTCTCTATACACGTAACTAATCCAAAAGGTGGTATTACAGTTGTTAAAGCCGCAGGTTTATGTATTTATATATCTTACATTCATATCCATGAAAATACTGGAGCGCAAGGGAACGAGGGGAAGCAGCCCCCATTCTCCGCGCCGTGTGAGTGCGGGAGGGGCTCTGCACAGACGCCGAGGGAGGCGTGAAAACAGAAGGTGACTTCAGGTTACAAAGGCATTAGTGGAACCGCGAGACTGTGCTGAGGCTCCCCCCACCCGGTGTCCTGTGCTGTCAGCAGCGGGCATTTTTATTGAGAGCTTCCAACTAGTGTTTAAAAGACACACATGGCTTCAGCTACAACACATCTAACACATACACGGACCATGAGCTCCATTTCGTATTAATCTGCAGAAATCCCACAGTCTAGTTAAAAAAAATGTAAACATTGGAAATTAATTGCAGGGAGACTTCTATACATTCTTTCTTGTCAAGAAAATTACGTGTTCAAAATCGGTCATTCCGTGAAAAGTAACTGGAATAAAAACTTCATGTAACAGAGACTAAGGAGAGATTGTAGATACTGTTGATCGTGACAACCTCAGCGGCGTCGTCTACTGATTTTACGGTATGAAAACACGCAAGATTAAAAACCCCAAACAGAAAACACCAACTCAACCAGATAAATCTGAGACCGAACAAAAAAACACAGGTGCTTTCTCCTGTGGCTACAAGGTCACTGTGCAAAATCAGATTAATGCAATATGATTAGAGCATCGTACAAGGTGGTAGCTTTCGCCATGGGAAGAACTAAGTTCTTATGTACAGGATGTATTATTACATGCTCGGCAGGGTACATCTGATACACACGAACAAGCGCCAAACACCTTCCGTTTAATTGGGGTCGTTCTACACGGCTTTAAAACAGATACACTGAATTCCTCTGCTTCCACAGCAGGGGGCGGGGGAAACCCAAACCACACAATGTCGTTGGTAACACTGGACAAAATGAACAAAGAAAATACATCAAGTCTCAGATTTATGGACATTTGGAACATTTTTTTTTTTCCATAGCACACGCAGAATTCCTTGATAGTGGGTCTTTTTGCAAAACCAAAATGGCAAAGGAGTAATTTATTGATTTTTATTAAAAGGCTAAAATATATCTTTAAAAACACTTTTAAAACTATCGAAAGCACCTGTGCAAAGGTGGGGGGGAAGTCAATTCGAGTCACTAGGAAAGCCACAAAAGGACCCACTACCCTGTGTAATTTTGTAAGGTTTGCTTCTATCTCTGCAAGTCATAACTCGACATTGTCATCACGTGCAACTAAGGTAAAATGAGGTAAACTGCTCTGCAGTGAGTTCTTCTACTCAGAAGGCAGTAGGTGATCATGCTGGAAGTCACATGATCAAGGCTGCATCTCCCATCATCCCTCTGGGCAGTGATATGGGATAGTGGGTCTCTTTGAGGACTTTCAAGCCTGAGGGGGGGATGGACAACATATGATTCCTAGAAAAAGGAGGAAAACAACACATAAGCAAAACAAAACAATGAGCAAAATTCAAGCTAGGAAAATGAGTCAGGCATGTCAACAGCATGGTGCCAAAATGATCAAAAAAAAAAAAAAAAAAAGGAAAAAGGGGGGAGGGGAGGGAGGGGACATGCTACAGAAGGAATGAAAAAAAAAACAAAAGAAAAGAAAACAACCCCACAAGATAAAAGTCTTGCATTACAGAAGGTCTTCAAAGAGACTGTTGCGAATGCAGCAATGGTCTAGCTTTACGTTCTGCAAACAAAGCTCGGCAGAATCAGAGCAATGCTGCATGTTTTACCATAAGGAACCAGACAGGAGAGACAACGGAGCCGCTCAGGCACTTACATTGCTGGCTTGGGTCCATGTCTGTGGTCAGCTTCACGTAGTTGGAGGGGAAGAGCCCCACTTGTCCATTGACTTCTCCTTTCCACCAGTCGGGGTCCTCCTTGTTGAGGACGTTGATGATCTGGCCCTTGTTGAAGGCCAGTTCATCGTCGTTCTGGGCGATGTAGTCGTACATGCCGATCACCTGGCACACTGCGGAAGACACAGGGTCAGGTGAGAGCTGCCCGGCCGAGAGGCACGCGGAAGGGGCCACTTGGGGTCATCAGATATGCCCACGTGTTAGTGCTGTTCTTTCGGGACAGGGCAGAGCGAGGGCAGCAGAGGAAGATGGGTTAAAAACCAAGACGACAGCAAAATTTCACATAGAGTCTTTAGTTTGTATAAACCCTTCCTCTTTCTCATGTGGACTTGTCAGCAGAAAATTTACACTGATGACTGAACGCTCATGGAATCATTTCTATTTGAGCGGAGGGGAACTCCTTAAAAATGCTGACTCTGGAAGCCGGGTCAGCCGTGCATCCCGTGCATCCCGGGGACTTTGCTACAGTTCTCTGCTTCCTTTCTTGCTTCTTCTTTTGTCTTTTTAAGGTGGAAGGTAATTATCATCTGATCTCCCCACAAACCCAAATCTTCCTGAACAGTAAAAATCCGTGTTTTATTCTGCTCTATCTTTGTGTCTCAAACTTTTGTCTCAGAGGAGAAATTTCCACATTCAAGAATAATTTTTCTTGTCTCTTTTTCCCTCCAACCTATGGGAGGTTAAACTGCCTTCGTTTCCTGGCATTATCACACTTTAGATAAGACCATACGGTGAGGTCGTGCCCCTAATTAATCTTTCTTAACCAACCTGTATATGGGTGTAGGTTTTTCAAATTCTCCAGCTAACTGAATCGCTTCAGCAAATCCTTTCTGTGGGTTTCAACCAACCTGATGAGAGGGAACTGCCAGGCATCCCCCCAAGGCGGGGAGGGTGGGGGGATCCAGCTGGCACCACACCCCTCCGCCCACACGAGGCCACAGCTCAGGCAGAGAGGCCCAGCTGGGGCTGGGCACAGTCCCGGTTTGCCAATCCTTTCGTTTCTTGCAAAGGCTGCCAAGTGTGAATCTGATTTCACCGGGATGTATGGCAAGGACACGAATGAAAATTCTGCATTTTCCACAAATGCCACCCAAGAACTGGTAGCTTTAAAGACCTAAGGCAGAATCCTGCTCCCCTGACCTCACCCGCCTCAAATATTACCAAAGCATCTAATTTGGTCTCTTCAGGCAGAAAATAGCCAACCGGCTCAGCCGCAGTGCCCTCTGTTCTTTTGAGTCCTTTAGGAGAGTGTGTGCAACATCCTGCCCAGTAAGCGAAGCCCCTCTGTTCACAGGAAATGTCACAGGGGAGTTATTTTAGTCTTCAGTGAACAGCATATTGCAACCAACAGAACCCCGTGGCCTCCAGCTCTATCTCCTGACCTATTTAGACCCCAGCCATTTATGTTTAGGAGCTCCCTTTTGTCCCCTCACCCCCTCGCCCAAATCCCAAATTAAATAGCTGGAAGGAAATCAAGAGAAAAATCTGGCTTTAATGCTGCAGCATTCATGGCTGCTTTAGGAAGAGGGTTCCAACAAGGGCCCTGTTGTACCCAGGACAGCAAAGCTGCTTAGATACTTGGTCCTTTTGAAAAACATATTCCAGATCACATTAGTTGGGTATCAGTCCCGGCAAGCACAGGAAGTGCTTACAGCAGATGTGAGAAACAATCTAAGATACTTCAGGAGAAAACCGACTGGAAAGACCAACGTGACCCGCAGGCCATCTTCCAAATAGAGATCGTAAACCACCTACCTGCCGGTAACGCCGTCGGCTTCGGTGGCTCCGTTGGAGTGATTTTGCTCGTCCCAGGGCTTAAAAGTTTTACATAATTAGCGGGGAACCAGCCTATCTGGCGCTTTTTCCCACGTGCCTAGTAAGAAAATAATTACATCAAAATGTTTAAGAGGTTCATGATCCTTCGTGATGAAGTTTTTGCTATGCAACAGAGCACTTGTACAGTTTATAGAAAGCTGCAAACCAAGGGGCATTAACACAGTAGAATCTCTCACTTACTTACTAGATTATGCAACGAAAACCCCGTAGCTCAAATTCAAATTGTGGCAGTCATTGGTCAGCAAAGCCTGGAGTGTTTCTGCACGGGCTAGGCTGGGCGGATCGCAATTCCGTGTGATGTGGTATGTCCTAGCTAGAACCCTTGCTCGGGCAGCGCCGGCTCTGATGTGTTAATTTCAGGTAATGTAGAGATTATGGCAAATGCCAACATGACATACGGATTTCACAGGAAAGAAAGTAGTAACAATCATAAAATACTACTAATCACAGCAGGCCACGCTTACTGGTGCTTTTGCTGAGTCACGTCCTGCACTGGGCAGGTTACGTGTATGTATCTGCACAATGCCGGAAGGGAGAATCCTAATACTTCTCCCATTTCCCAGATAAAGAAAGTGAGGCCCAGAAAAGTTAAGTGAGTTTTGGCGTCATAAGCTAGTTAGTGGTAAGTCCCTATTTACCCTCACGCCTCATTCTTCTGGACGATACAAGATAACATACTGTAATATTTACAGGACATAAAGAGTCTCAACTTGACATTGTTTTCAAAGACCGTCAGGCCTCCGTGACGGCTACAGCCATTCCCAGTGCCATTCTTTTCTCCTTCGCTTCCATCTGATTCAACACAAGACCCGTTTACTGAGTGTTTACATGCTGGGTGTTGTCGGAAAGGGATAGCCTATGACATGGAGGAACGGATAATAAAGGTGGTGAGCTGAGACCTGCAATTTCTGACTCACTCTGTGAGATGGAAGAGTCTAGTTGAGAATCTTGAGCAGTGCTATGACCACGCAACTACACCAATGGCAACAGAGAACTCAAACTGGTTTACCCGTGTGCACACGTGCATGCACACACGCGCTGTATCTCTAGAAAGCAAGACTCTGGTAAAAGCAGTTGCTTTTGGAGCACGTGGGCGGCTCAGTCAGTTAAGTGCCCGACTTCAACTCAGATCATGATCTCATAGTCCGTGGGTTCGAGCCCCACATCGGACTCTGTGCTGACAGCTCAGAACCTGGGGCCTGCTTCGGGTTCTGTGTCTCCCTCTCTCTGCCTCTCCCCTGCTCACGCTCTCTCTCAAAAATAAATAAGCATTAAAAAAAAGAAAAAAAGCGGTTGCTTTTGAGGATGGGGTGGGCGGGAGACATTTTGCATCCCCTTTTGCTCACTGCTGCATTTTACTTATTTTTTATTACTTTTTCAACATTTTATTTTTAAGTAATCTCTACGCCTACCTTGGGGCTCAAACCCACAACCCCGAGATTGAGAGTCACATGCTCCACTGACTGAGCCGGCCGGGCGACCCTCACTTTTGAATTTTCAGCCATGTGAATATATTACCTATTCCCAAAATAAGAAAATGAAGCTAAGAGATAAGAAAGCTTCCTCCACCTTAACTCTGCCCTCCCACCTGCCAATTTATTAAGAGGGATACATCTGGGTTACTTGTAGAACGCAGATCAAATTTCCCTTTGCTTGTGCTCTGATAGACTTCATGCCCTTGGCTGAAGGGCTAAAGCTTTTATTTTTACAGGGAATCCGCCCACGACGGCAGCCTCTCATTTGCAAGCCCCCACGTGTTCATCTGTCCAGTACCCGCCACATGGCTTGCAACGACTCTGCCATGCCCCTGCAGCTTCACAAGGACGGAACACAGAGCTCACTGGCAATTTCTTCACGTGTGTATCCAGTGAAAGTGCCAGAAGCCCTCCGTGCACGGCAATTCACCCACTTTACTGTGGATTGCCAGAACGGTTCAAACCTCTCTTCTGAGCAAGGTGCTAGGAATGTGAGGATGAAAAACTATGGTTACCGCTTTCAGAAAGCTGATAACCTACGTGCAGACGTGAGAAATGTGTGTGAAAAGCTAAGTAATGACATCAACATCAGTATTAAATACCAAGAGTGGTGTGGGCATCGGGACCCCACCATCATTCAGGGGAAGAAGAGGTTGCTGCTGGTGGGATGGCCACAAAGCTTCTGGGGGAGGTGGGATATGGCAAGCTCTGGCGGGCTGGGGGAGGGCTGGGAGACAACCACGGGTGGGGCACGTTACTCTCAGTGAGGCTAAGAGAGTCTAGGGGAGTCACCTGTTTTCAAGAGAGCAAACCACCAAATGAAATGGGGCTGGAACGGAGATGTCGCCGATGGTTGGGAAGATGAATAGGGGAGCGGCTGAGAAGGGAAGAGGAGCACCTGGGGGCAGCTTGAGGCGACAGCAGCACAACAGTACAAAGAGGAGTGGGTCCCGAGACCCCAGAGGTCAAGGTCAGATTCCTGAGCCTGTAAGGTCAGTGTGGTCAGCCCTGCTGGACGGGTTTTATGGCTGCCCACCAGCCAGCTGCCCGAGACGAGTTTAACCTCTGGCTCTACTCCAGGCAAGCTTTTCATTCCACCCAAGACACGTTTCTCTAGTCCTCTGGCTCACCCCGCACTCTGCTGGCACTTGATTTCTTAACTTGCTGCCCCATATGCACAGCTCACCACAATATACAGACCTTGCCCTCCCTGGCCTTGACAAAACAGTGAATTGAAGACACAGGCACACGCACACACACACGGGTCTAAATACGTTGTGTTGTACAGATGTGGCTTTCGTATCACACCTTATACTGCTACCGGTGTTGTACAGATGTGGCTTTCGTATCACACCTTATACTGCTACCGATGATGAGCTCTGCTTCTATAATGCCATGACACTTGAGATGTCACTGCAGGCGTCCCTCATCATGATTTCTCATGCTACCAACCCTCACTATCTGAACTCAGGGGTCAAAACAAATTTGGATAAGTCTTTCAATGAATCCTTAGCTCTCACAACTCTGCCACTGGCTGTCCGAAGCTCAGAAAACAAACACATAGGTTCCGATGGTGTGCACTCTCCCGATATCCACACGCAGGACGAGGCGGTGCGGGGTTAGCTGTCCTTTGCGATGAAATTGTATCCCTTTGAGATTTTGCACATTCAACTTTGGACAGAGGATTTTAAACACAAGGAAAAGACACTAACTTGCAGCTCTCCTTCCCACCATCCACCTGGGTTCTTTTTTCGGATCAAAATCAGCTGACCAGGGGCCAGGGTGAGCTGCTCCGGACCCGTGGCAGTGTAGCAGGCAATCACCTGTGCGATTTCTGGAAAACAAGACCAAACAGCGCAGCGCAGCGTTATGGTCAGAAGAAGAGCTCCTAGGAAGACACAGCCACCTCCCGGGTTCACAGATTAACATCATCAAAGCCACTGCACTGGGCTGGCTTTCTACTAAATGAAGATGGCCCACTCAGTCACCCCCCATTCCATGACCTCCAATCCAAAGGCAGCAATCCAGGACTCGGGTGGCCTTTTGGTGCTGCTGTAGGACTTCCTCATCATCTCTCAGAACTCACTGACCAACTTCCCTCCGCGAACCCCACTCCTGTGCCCAATTCCGGCACCTTCTGTCCCAGCCCCGCCCGCAATTACTGCGAATGCCCTGTCGCCAGCAGCTGGGCCTCCTTCCTCCCCAGCCCGCCTTCCACCCCGTAGCACACAGTTCACTCGAGGGTTGTTAAGTGAATGAAGGAACTCACGTGGAGCTTTCCCACCGGCCAAGTAAGTAAACAGAGAAATCCTATTTTCTCCAGAAACTTTTGGGAGCGTGGCACTAGCGGATTTACATGTTGTGGCTTTAGACGCTCAGCCCCACCCACGTGACCATTTTCTTTGTGGCTCACATTTTGAGGGTGATCCCTGAATATCAGGTAGGAATCATGTCAATGTGCGTTTATTTCTTTTTATTTCGAGTTAGAAAAAAAAAAAGGATCTGGCGTTAAGAGGGGAATTTTATGAATAAACAGTTCAGCACGGAAAAAAAAACAAAAAACAAAAAACGTAAACAGTTCTGTACTTTCCCTGAATGTTAAAAATCTCATGGGGAAAATTCCAGCAGCACCACAGACCAGGCTCTGAAGAGTACATTTCTACTGGCACAGGAGGTCGAGTACGAAAAGACAAAATCCTTCTCTGACTAAATTCTGGCGTATCCACAGTGACTGCTTTCGGAACTTCTCGAAGCAGTGAGGAACAAACTGTTCTATTCCTCTGTGCTCTCTCCCCGTCATAACAGATCTTGACAGAAAGAAGGAATGAGGTAAAGAAAGACAGACAGAAAGAAAGGCAAGAGGTAAAAAGGCTCCCCCTCTGACAGGTATTTCCCCCTTCTCTAAAAGGCACAGTAGCAACAAGCCCTCCATGACCCTGTTCTGCCACCAGCCTCCGGCCACCATGCTAGGAGCGCCAGGCTGTCAGGGGGCAGGTCTGGCCCTGCCAGATGCTTCAGGGAGATCAGGGGAAGCAAGACGGAGGCCAGCTTACACACCTTGGCCCCAGCCCTCGCTGGGAAATCTGTGTTGGGGTAAGAATTCTCCCATAACTCACCAAGGACTAGCTGTAGATTCCAAGAGTTTTTGGTTTGGAGAGAGTCCCAATTAGTGTCCTATTTGGCCTCAGATTTTCCCGCTCCTCAAAGGACCTGGCATATGCACAGCCAGCAATCTGCCCCAGCATTCTTTTCTGTCTTTTGTGTCCCTGAGCAGCTCGTTGGTTTTAGGATAACGTTAAGCCCATCTAGACCCTTTGGAACGGCAATCCAAAAGGTAAAACGCTCACAGTTAAAACACAGATTTGACTCAGGTGTTCCAGTATCTGGAGTCTGACTAAAATCCTACCGCAACTTGAGAGCCCACTTTTCCGGGTAAACCTGTCTGGGGCGGACCACGACACGTAGAAGCACCAGATCCCCTCAGCCTGGCAGGAACTCTTCAACCCACCATTTCCTACAGAACCTCACGGCAAAAACGCCCAGATGACCTAAGTGAGGAAGGCGTGCCATACAAACCGTATTATTTCACATCTGTTTCTTTCTCCTCTCTTTCACGGTGCTCTTTGTAGCACATGTGAGTTTGTTTACATAAACTAAAGTCCTGAGTTCGGAGGGATGGCTATAATTTTGTGCCTTCAATGTGTACCTGAGGCAAAGCAACCCATGGGCTTCCAAATTAAAGGGACCTGTGCTTTGCTGCTCTTTGACTCTTCTCCACTACTTATGTCGTGGGACGGATTGTGCTGTCAGGAGAGGAAAAGAGTGTCCTGGACCTACCAAGAGGGTGATGAAGCAGCGGCTGAGCCCAAATCGTACAGCTCCATGAATTACAACTTCCCACCACACTGCCTGACTTACTTCTTCACAACCCAAGAACGTTCTGTCTAGCAATGTCCCTGCTCCCCATGTGTGAAGCAATAGCCATACTGCATAACCGTGTATACGTTATTAACGGATTTCAAGAAAAGGATCTACCCCAACCACTCCTTGGAAAGGTCCTTCTGTCTTTCTTTTTAGGCTTCTGGCCTCTAATGAACAAAGATGCAGGAGAAACTGTCAATTACATTCAAAACATTGAAAAAGAAGCATCAGGGTTTGTAACTTACCAGGTTTTTTTCCTAAACTCCCTGTTTTCCCAGCAGTTCCAGAGCCCTTAAAACAGAGCAAAAGGTCTCATTTGCATACTGCAGAGTTTTGGTCATGCAACTTAAAAAACGATCAACGATGACACAAGCCCGCTCGAGCCCCTAAAGCCCCCTGTTCATTCTGGGGAAACACAGCAGCACTGTATCTCCTGACATCAGATGGGTACCAGGAAACCATGGGACAAAATAAGTACTTTAAAACACACAGCTTTTACCCTCTTCTTTAGGGAAAAGGGAGCAAAGTATGTGGCACTGTAGGATCCCAGTGGGCTCAAGTTCTGTCTGTATATAGCATACTGTCCCTGGGTCAAACCAAACAGGGGGTGCCAGGCGAGGAAGACTGTTAGTCTGTGTCCTAAACACTGAGCTCCTGCTTGTATTCAAATGGTTATTCAATATTTCACACACAAAAACTATACGGGCTGTGAACATCTAGGAGCCCGAAATCCAGATTTGCTACATAAAATATTAATATTTTGCCACATTTTTTAGAGGTTTCTTTTTTTAACAACGGAAACAGTACAGTGGCAATTCAAACACACCTTCCCCCATCCCACTGACATCTTTATCCAAAGAGGCAGCCCCTTTCCTGTGTATCCCTTCCGCTCAAATCTTACACTGCTTAACACTGAAATTCCTCTATCAATGCTGGATGTACAATCCATAGAAACAGACCATACTTTTTTTTTTTTTTTTTTTGCAACTACTAATTGTTCCAAAAGTGCTCTGGGGTTGAATTCCTTTATGGATACTCATGGAATTTTAAACCAGCTGAACAAGCCAACAGAGACCTCGAGTCAGGACAGGGGCCAGACTGTAATCTGTCATTACAAAGTGCTTTATTCTGAATTGATTTTCGTCCTCGAGTCCCTATCTGCCAGTAAATTAAGTTTTCCAATCAAAACAAAACAAAACAAAACAAAACAAAAGGCTTAATAAAGTAAATGACAGTTACTGTAAGAATAAAAACATGTCATTTATCTAACGTATCATAGTCTCTTTATTTGGGTCACTGAAATTTAATAACCATTTACCAGGGAAAGTTTGAGTTACAAGTTTCACACTGATTATGATTTCTGTATTATCAAGATGTATAATACCAATCTCCTTTCCTATTTTTATACGCTGCGTATCAAAATAAAGGAATATTAATGAAATAAGATTCCAAATGACCAGTTACTTTCCCAGTACAGGCTTGTAACACGCTCCCTATAGTCCATAAAAGGAACAATGCAATTGGCAGCACCCAATGATAGAGTCCAAGTAGCTTGAGTGTGCTCCCCCACTTTTTTTTAAAGTAGGCTCTCCACCCAACATGGGGCTTGAACTCACGACCCCAAGATCAAGAGCCACTGAGCCAGCCAGGGGCGCCCCAGTGCGCTCCTTGTTTAACATGACAGCCGCACAGAAGCTGAGACAACTCAGGAGATCAGGTTCTGTCCTGGCACCCCTCAAGAATGCAGGAGAAAAGCCGCCCCAGGCCATGTGCCCCAGCCCTTCCCTTACAGAGAAGGGAAAAGCCAGGATAGGACAGACACTCCCATGCCCAGAGGGCAATTCTGGTATCTGAGGCTGGGTCTGGTTTTAGCAGGAAATTTTCCTTATACACTGAACTCCGTGTCCAAGGAAAATGAAAGAGCTGACTTTTTCGATGTTTTCATCATTATGAAATAATGTAGCTCACTCAATGTTTGTCCAAAATCTTTAGCGCTGTTAGTTCTTCTGTGGCTCATAATTTAAGACTGTGGTTAAAAAGCACCTTACAACTCAGCTTACCTTTAAAAATGTCAGTTTTTTTTTCTTTCACTTATTGATTTCAGATGTTTTTTTTTTAATAGAAGACTATAATTTATCAAAGTAAAATATAAGTAATGGCTTTTGTCTTTTAATTGAACCAACAGGTAGTCACTTGAAATGTCTTCATGCCTAGTAACAGAAATTGAGTTCAGTTGTACTTTTTCCCCTGTGCCCCTGAAATACCATCTGTAGGATTCTTACTGGATCCAACTGGAAGCCTGGAGAAAAGCCTAACTCTCCCCTCTCCAGGTCTGAGGAGGACAATTCGCTGGCTGTCCTCTTGAACAGAAGTACTGTCTACCTGGCTTCTGCCATATTCTCCAGGGGTAGGCAAATGCCTGCAAACCCCTCCTGGGTGTTTCAATAAGCTGCTTTCAAGACCACAGCAAGAAAAAACAAAACAAAAACAAAAAACCCCAAACAGCAAAAATGACACTCCCTGAAAAAACAAAACTCGAGCAAAATACAAAGTGCTCCTGGGAACTGCAGGGAAGAAGGCCCATGAACAGGCTGCAGTGTGGGGCCAGGCTCCCGGCTTCCAAAGCAGTTGCACACACGGGGCCTGTGGACCAAGCCCGATTTTACACCCTGAGACTGGCATTCAAATGAGAGAGGAACTCTGTCCACTGGCTTACACCTGAGAAAGGAGGTGTGGGGGTGGGGGCAGGGGGTGGGGTGGGGGAAAGCCAGTTCTTGTTGGTTTATTTATGTGCAATGGCTCTCTGTTAAATGAGTACACTGGTTTACCCTGAAATTCTCCACTAACTTGACATTGGCCCCTACAAAGCTAGGCTTCCAGTACTCTGGAGGCCCACCCCATTCCGTTAAACTCGCACCACTTCAAGACCACTTGTTATGCAACTGAATTTTTAGGGCCCCATGTAACAACAATGGGAGCCATTTCTGATTTATAAGGACAACAGCATTTAGAACATATTCAGGCCCTGATCAATGGGTCTGAGACCTTCAGGCTTAGCCAAAAGTGTATCGATCTCTTAGATCTTGTGTCTCCCTAATGTATAGGCAAAATATAAATTTTGGAAACTCTCTACTGCCCAATGTTCTAGGGCCAGTATCACCCCCATTCTTTTGTTGACATGGGCAAAATACTGCTGTGTGTTTTCCTTCGGGTACCCCAGATCAGTGCTCGTGAAGACCTGATCAAGAATGTTTACTCCAAATCCTAAGTCAGTCACATGTAGGAACAGAGGTGAATACTGAACATTAACCCAGGTGACGCAGACCAGCCTCCTTATATGCAATCTCCACTTAGTCCCAGGGGGTTCTTCTGCTTGTGGGAACCCCGCGGCACCAAATGACAAGTTGAAACAATTACAGGTCACTGTATTTGCTGTCAACGTCCCAGAACTTTAGCAAAACCCATCAACGTGTTCCACCGTCCAATATCGTGACTCCCTGCAAAGAGAATCACCGCACCGAAAGGGGGAGGAAACAGTGAATGTGGGTTTACCTCTGAATCTTTAAGCCTCACATAGTTAGAAGGGAAGACTCCAGACTTGTCGCCCACTGTTCCTGTCCACCAGTCACCATCTTTCTTGGTAACCAAAATCACATCCCCTTGCTGAAAGGTTAAATCGCCTTGCTCAGAACTCTCGTAAGTGTACATGGCAATAAATTCTGGTGGGGAGAAATATTGAGATACGGAGAGAGCTTGATTGTTTACAGAAATCCCAGACAGCTTTGCAAATGCAAGTTTATGAATAAGGAAGTTAGGGTAAGATCCATTCAAGAGAAAGGCTAGTCACAGATAAAACAGAGTTGCAGAACACCCTGGGCTCTAAATTCCCAAGTTGCACATAAAAATTCAGTTAACTGTAGACAGGGAGACAATTCCTGGGAAGACCCAGCCACGGGAACCAAAGAGCCGACCGCATGTTTACCGACACTGAGTACCAAGAGTGAGCTACCATTTGATGTCATGATTTTGAGTGAAAATGGTTTTTACGTTTACTTTTAACATTTACTGAGTACCCGTGTCGTGCTGAGTGCTGGTTTAGATGCACCAGCACACCGGATCTTGTACACACATCAAATGTCTGTACTTCCATTTTGAGGGTATCAAGTCACAATTTTGGAAAATTTTTAGATACAGTATATCCTGCATGTAAATTAGACACAGTTCTTTTCATTATTCAAGTGCCCAAGTGAAAACTTATGCCCTTTTGTGCCATACACACAGATGGGAGGAAGCTGTTAAAACACAAAAGAAAAGATGTATACTATTTCGTTAAAAATGGGCACCTACTTGTCATTCAAGTGCATAAACAGGTAGCGGACTGACAGTGAGAGTAATGTCTACTCAATCCCAGAAAACAGGCAAGCCTTTCTGAACGAGCTGAAAATAAATCTCAGTTTCTTACATTTTATGATTCAAGTCTTAAAAAAATAAGAGTCAATGTTCTTTACCCCCTTGAATGTGAAGGGTGTGCATTCCAGAGGAAATTTTTCTTTTTGGAGGACAAACAGTTGATTTTACTAAGGCTTAGAAACCAAATCACACTCTCCAAAAGATCACCAGGCGCAAAATTCTAGACCCTACACTAGGTACAGAGTAAGATTTATAGAAAGACGGACCTAAGTTTCTCGCTTCTACTTTTTTCTTCATCGTATCCTAGGCCTTTTGTGTATGTTTTTAAAGGCTTTTTTTTTTTTTTAAATCACCTTTTACCCAGAAAGTTCATTTTTATGATGGATGATGCAGGTTTCTCACTAAACCTTCACGTGGAGCCCTTAAATTCACAGCCTACTGTTAATTACTAGGCAGAAATTTAGTATGGAGGAATCCTTTTGGCTAATTATAAGGGCCTCTGCGGGAGGTACTAATGAAAGCTGTAACAAACACAAAAAAACACAAACACCCTAATGCGTGTGCTAACATGGGCAGCTCTACAACGTGGGAGAGCCCTCCAAGGGCGGCCTCAAATTCAGCCGTGCTGACCTGCGACTGCTGGCGAGCACGGACCCCACGGCAGACACAAGGTCATCCAAATGTGCGAGGGAGAACAGAAGACTCTCTGTCTTTAGTCCTCCAGTGCTGCTAACACCCACCTCCACAGTGAAAACGTGGAAAAATGATTTCCCACACACGGAAATCAGAGTCTGGCAGTTTTGCTTAGGACATTCTTTTTTTCACTAATATATTCCTTTTTCTGGTTTCTCAATGTTCTGGCCTTTCCCTTTTCATTTTGCTCTGTTCCCTGCTCCCTTGCTCGTGTTTGGCCATGTAAGATAGGATCCCTGGCAAATCCAGACTTTCCCCAGTGATTCTTGCACTGAAAAGTCACTTGCTCAAAAACAGATCCGCATTTTGAAGTCACTTGCAAAATGTTTAAGAAACTTCAGAAGCATGAACTCTGGCTGAACTTGCTGCTGCACTACGGGATACCAAGGAGACTGCAAAGACTGTGGCATTGCTTGCCCTGCTACGTACCCAGGAATCTGAGGCTCCCGCAGGGCTCCGTGAGAGCTGGGAGCCAGGACGGTGGCCACACAGTGGCCCTCAGACCCTCCTCTAGAGACGTTTTAACACAGGGCACTGGCTGTTCCCATGCCGGTATATTCTAAGAGCTGTGCCAATGGACAATCTAACCTGGTTTATGGTTTACTTGAAATGGGATTACCTTTAGTTCAGTATTAGTAAGGGGCCCGTTATTATATGTAAATAGCTTTTCTCAGAACTTCAAATGCCAAGTGCTCCCGCATGGCTCCTGAATGCCCTCAGTCTCTCCTAGAATTTCCTAATGCACCTAAGTCACCTCACAAGGGATGTAGTCATTGTCACCTAAGATTAGAATTTCTCTTCTGCTACTCAACTTTAAACAATGTGTTGGCTCACCTGTGACCTATATAGTGGGGCCTCAAGGGATGAGGCCTCTGCACAGGTTTCAAAACAAATCAGCATTCATCAACACTGCTCGTGCATGAGCATGCTTGCTGCATTAAGGGACTCTGTGTTGACCATCCAGAGACTGAAGCAAACAGGAAGTAACAGTAGCAGATACCTACTGACCTTTCTCCTAAATGCTTTACACAAATCGTCTCCTTATCCTGTAATGGTTTCCTACCTGAAGGGGCGGTCCTTACGCCCACTTTACAGATGAGGAAGTGGAGGCAGGACCAAAGTTACATGGCTACTAGGTGAAGAGCCAGGGTATCAACTTTGGCCTTCTGATGAGACTTAACTAGATATAACACACTGAGTTTGGGTGGAATCATGATTTGCTTTATACAATACTGACTGTACATGCTATGTTTAAAAAAGAGCTTTTTTTGCCTTGTTCTGCTCATAGCGGATAAAAAACTCATTAAGATGATTGATAAGAATGTATATGGATAGAACTATGCCAATGATTGTTTTGGTGGAGATGGCGACAAATGGACGCAACAAAATGTTGGATTTATTCAGTAGTAATGAGGTTTTACCGCTATACCTAGAAACTTATAAACATTTTTGCTTCGAAAATTCCCTTTGAAAAAGTAATCGTGTTACCGTGAGTCTGAAATACCACTAAACCTTATTCCTTGCTGCCTCCACTGAAAAAATTGTTTTAATAACTCTTTTTCACAAGGCAAGCTTTCTAAGGAATGCAACAATCTCATGATGGCAAACAAACTAGAGAGAACGCTCTATCTTCATATAACTTATTCGAGGAACCCATGAAAAATTAGTACGCAACTGGGCAGACATCTGCTAGCTACCAACACTGTTCAGACTTGTGGTGGAAAGCGTGTGAAGCGTGGGCAGCATTCTTCAATGAAGACTACGATAATGGCTACAATGAATGTAGAAAAGACATAAGATTTTTACCACGAGAGCCTGGATCATGTGGGTTTTGTTCCTTTTAAAATCCATCCCATATATCGGCATATCCAATCCTTAGAATTATTTCATGGGGTAAAGACCAGGAAATAAAGCAACTAATTAATAGTGTAATAAGCACTCAAGATGAATTTTTTAGGCCTAAATCATCTGGTGTGGATATTTACAAGGAACAGAAAAATTGAACTTCTCGCTTTCATTTGAGGTAGTAGAAGATGGCTTTGAGGTTGCTGTGACAGACAGCTTTCCTTGACTGTGCAGTTACAGTTTTAAAACAAAACATTTATCTACGAGTCAGGGAGGAACAGACTATATCAAGGGCAGCAATGACCACAATTCAGCGACAGAGATGCTCACAAAACTTGATCCCTAGTCGTGCTGATGGGCCTCTTTCAAAAGTCAAAGGGCTCAGAATCAAATAGAATTAGAAGATTCAGTTTTTATGATTAATATATCTGATACTATTTTGAAAGTCCTTTGCTTTTGTAAAGATCTTCACCTTTCATTTTACCTCGGAGTTGAATACACTGAACATAAATTAATGCGATCTATTTTAAAGTGAAATCCAGTCTCTTTCAAACATTTACAGTTTATAGTATGTGATCCCCTCGACCCTTCTAAAGAACATAATTGGACTCAGGTTCTCACCTTCTCCTGAAACGGCTGGCTTGGCTGCTGGAGACGCTACTCTCTTTAGACTAGCGGGACTTTCCGAAGAACCGGAATCGATGCTGAAAGAGGTTGGGGGAGAAAGGAGTTTAATGTTTACCTTCAAAGAAAATCATACAAATGACATTGATTTTCCTTTTTATTTTTCTTTTTAAGCTGTTTAACGTTTAAACTTTGAGCAATCTACAGCTGAGACCGTTGCTCTTGGGCTAAGTTAAAATACACAAGGTGCACAAGGCATGATTCTAGGCTCACATTCTTGTGTTTCAGCACTTGCAAGGCTGGGTGCACAGTCAGGGTATACTGGTCTATTTCAAAGCTTGAATGATAGATGCTTGTCCAGTATTTTTACTATTTTTTAAAATCTTCTTAAAGCTCATTATTTGCTTTGAACACCTACATGAACACAATAATTAAACATTCTTTATGTTAAAGGGTCCATGCCATAAGGTTCCTAACAAAAAAAGATAGTTCATTCTTTCCACTGTTTCCCCAAATGCTTTGGGCCTGTGGGTACTCATGTGCACCTGGCCCAGGACTGGGTACTAAGCATGAGGAGAGGCATTATCTGCCAACAAATCCGCAAGAATGTTCAAGGTCTTGGCGTAGAAGTCCCTCTTACAGAAGTCAATGAAAAACGAGACATACAGGCTTCCACAAGGGAAGAAAAAACTGACATTTATCTGTCAAGAGGCTGCCTTCTGTGGCTGCGTACTCTTAACTTTTGCAGTTAAAAGACCCAGAAGACAAAATAATCCTGCAGCCCTATCTGTGAATCTTAACTAATGCAAGCAGTAACTTCATGCCTAACATTGTTTTCATCTAATAGAAGCAGATAAACACACAAATACCTTGTAGATTTCCTTATGGGCCCTGAAATGAGTTTCACGTAAGACTTGGGGAACCAACCCTTCTGACCTTGAACTTCTCCAAACCACCACATGTCTTGCTGTTCCAGGACGGTGATGACATCGTTTTTGTTAAAATTTAAGTGGTTGTCTTTTTTGGCTCTCCAAGGATACAGGGCTTGCGCTTGTAGCCCCTCCACCTTCTCACCCTTGTGTGGAAATACATAAAGGACCTCTCATTACTCTGCGATCTGTTAGCAATTCAGGGCACACGAACACTGGCACGGACGCTCCTTTCCAGGAGGTGTACATGGGCACAGCACACACACAGCCACAAAGGACCCTGCTTCAGTGCCGCATGGGGGCTGGATGCTTCACCGTCTCTTAGTGATCACTTAGTTTCAAAAGGAGAGGCGAAAACCTGCCAACCTACCCCCAAGCCATTGTGTGGCCATCCAGAGCCCCCTAGCTGAACAAGCCAGGAGGTCGTATTTGTTTTGTGGCACCTGGCTGTGTGCCTTTCACATTTGGTTCTATTTTAACCCCCCAAGTTGCCCAGGGCCCCCCTCCCCCATTTCCAGTGTTTGGTGAAAGATTAATCAATACCGGAGCAGAAATCTTACAGAGCCTCAAAGGATAATTAACTGATATCTTCGTCTGGGTGGGCACAGGAAAAGATGCCCTGCGTTGGACTGTGCTTGTTTTAGCTCCTTTTTAGAGACGCAGCGGCTTGGCTGGCATAGCTCGACGGTAATCCATCACAAACATCTACACGCAAAGGCCACGTGGGGTTACAAAGATGAATAAAGTGCCACCTCTGCCTCCTCAAA
The DNA here is from genome assembly GCF_018350215.1 of Panthera leo. NCBI lineage: Eukaryota > Metazoa > Chordata > Mammalia > Carnivora > Felidae > Panthera > Panthera leo. The sequence goes on from NC_056687.1 coordinate 11,432,115, forward strand.
ATAATTTAGGGTAAAAGACTTTATTAACCGTAAAGCACTACACTAAAAGGTCAGTATGATATTATTAGCAAAGACGTCATAATTAACGGGAAAGAGAGAGAGATACACACAGGGACGTGTACCACCTGTCAGAATGAAATCGACTACAAAGAGGCTCCAGCTATTCGCTGTGGGAACAGAGAGAAAAAAGGAATGGCTTGTGCCTGAGGGCAACAGGGAACATTTCACAGAGGAGGCAGCACTGGAGTCGGGCCCTGCAGGACGACAAGGATTTTGCGGGCTAGGGCTTCGGAGGAAGAGCGCTCTGGGCCGAGGGCACAGCACGGGCAGAGGCCTCGAGGTGGTACATGGCCAAGGGTCCAGGAAGTGGAGCACCATTCCGGGGTGCGTGCGGCCTAGTTTCATGGAGGGGTGGAGGAGGAGGTGAGGCTGGAAAGGCAGGGTGAGGCATTTATTATCTTTTTAAAAACTGTAACATAAAACCATCACGATATCGTAAGATAACACACACACACACACACAAAAAGACGTCAACATTCAATCATCGATGAAAATGGACAGAAATAAGGACAACGCCCAAAGACAGTTCATTCAGAACCAACCTGTACTTGCCTCTAGAGGACACTTTGCTCTCAACACTGCATTGGGATTACGTACAGAGTATTTATGCCAGGTCGAACAGCCCGGGTGTCCATGTTTACGACTTCTATATCCTCGTCTTCCTGGGTCCTCATGATCTTAAACTGATGACATCCCTACCCCTTTCCATCTCCACTGTGCACTCGTTCAAAGCCCATATGTTCTCCACCTCCCATTCTCCTCTCTGGGGCTCGCAGGAACCCCCCCGCCCCCAACCCTAACGGCCTGGCAGCCCGCGGCTCTCTTTGCTGCTGAATCCCTCCAGCCTCCACTCATTTCTGGGCCAAGAAGAGACCCCAGGGTCAGCCATTTTGGCCGGATGGGCCCTCCCTGGAATTTCATAGACTCTCCTCCTGAAACGCCTTCCCTGTCCCTGCCTTGTCAACTTTCCCACGTGGAAATGTCCTAATAACCAGCCTGGGGCCGAACACAGCATGGACTCGGTCCGGCTGGAACCCCAAGCATGTCACTTACCAATTTTGTGACTTGGGACAACTGTTTAATCTCCCTAGGCCTCAGTTTCCACATTATAAAACAGAGACACTTTGGCTTAAGAGAGTTTAATAAATGCATCCCTCGTGTTGCTGTGACAGTAATAACTCCAATAGTAGCAGCTTCTATAACTATCGCTATTTCTGGTCCCAAACTGTGACGTAAGCATCGTTGCGGAAAGTGGAGACAAAGTGCAGAGACGACCAGTTACAGATTCAGGTTCCATCCAGCCAAGCAAACCTTTGCTCTTCGCTCACTTCCAACTGTGTGCACTCTGCCAGCCCTCAGGGTCCCCTCCCAAGGATGCTGCCACCTGACCTCCTTTCTCTCCTTTCTCTCTCTCTGGCCTCTCCTCCCCCTTCCTCTCCCAGAAGAAGGATCCCGTCTTCTTTCTGCAGCTTGAATGTCATTTCCATCCCACACCATTTCGTTCCTGGTGCTCGTCTCTAGTGCTTCCCTCTCTCCTCGGTGCCCTCCCTCCCTGCCACAGAGCTCCTACTTGCTCCCCCTCCACTCCCCCAGCCCTGTGCCACTGGTTTACCCTCCTCCTTCCCAGGCCACAAGTACACTCCTCTCGCGGAACGCTCTCTGCCCTGATCCTCACCACCCCCCTTTCTGCAAACAGCAGAGCCGGGACAGAAGCACAGGGAAGGAGCGTGTCCAGCCGCGGGCTCCTGCTCCTCACCCAGATCGGAGAACACACACGCTCCGCTTATTTTCCATTTACTTGCTCTGTTCTCTCCTTGTTGAAGATCTCGCGCATTTCCTCGGAGCCGACCTATGTTCCAACTACCTGTCAGGCGGGACCACCTGGTGCCCCACTTTCATCTTCAACTTAACACGCCTAAAACCCAACTCCTCCCGCCAACTAAAAACCTCTCTCTGTGCCCTCCTTGCTTGTCTTTGAGGCCAAATCCTTTTCTCGATCTGGACCGCGTTCCTTTCCTTTGGCTCCAACGGGGGCGTGTCTCCGTCCTTGGCTGCTGACAGCTCGACGCCCTCGGCTCGAACCTCCCCACAAACCTGCTGTTCTCACATCAGAAACTGTGCCTGACCCCTGACTGCCTGCCAGATGGGCATTTGCTCTGTTTGGTTTGATTATTTATAGACATTTCATCGCTTTAGCTTTATCGTAGTAAGTAAAATACTGCTTTATTGTATTGGGTAGCAATATTCAGAACTACTTTATCCTTTCAGAAACACTTTCTTAGCCAAGCATTTAAGAGCTTCCCATTGACTTATAATCAGTCAATGTGTTTTCTGATACTCAGTGGTCTCCCCAGAAACACTTTCTTAGCCAAGCATTTAAGAGCTTCCCATTGACTTATAATCAGTCAATGTGTTTTCTGATACTCAGTGGTCTCCCCAAATTGACTGGCCCGTGCTTTTCCCCAAACACTCTCCTCTCCTACTTTAAAGCGTCTCCTCACAGAATCTGCTGGCTGCTAGGCCAGCCTGCTCCACTTCCTACTAAAATCGACCCATTGTAAGATGCCACTCAAATGCCACTTCCCCAGCGAAGCTTCCCTGGTCAACCTGTGCGGGAGATCACCCTCCTCTGAACTCTTTTCAGGCCCCTCGATGCTGTCGGGAAAACGTGAACCGAACCCTGCACTGCCAACTGCCCCACGTGCGTACAAACAACCCGGCCAATAAGCACTTGCCAAATGTGCTGCCGCTGTACACAGCATGTATACACACGCACACCCACTGACTGCTCTCACCTGGCCTAAGACAGGGGATGGAGACGAGCCTGTGGCCGTGGCTGGAGTGAAGGCTGACCTCTGCCGTAGCTGGCCTGCACTTGGGACGGTGAGTGAGGGCTGGGCTGCCCACGCATCCCAGTTGTCGGTTTCTGGCTTCTCATTCGTGCTGGTGGGCCACCTGGAAGGAAAAGTAGGCCTCCGTGAGAAGTACTTCCTGAGGTGCCAGCTTTTCACCTGCAGCAGATGCAGACGCAGACCCAGTACATTTATGGGGCTTTCTAAAGTTCAGAAACATCTGGGGCACCTGGGTGGCCGAGTCGGCTAAGTGTCAGACTTTGGCTCAAGTGACGATCTCAGAGTGTGTGAGTTCGAGCCTGGCATCGGGCTGTCTCGGCCGTCGGCACACAGGCTGCTTCAGATCCTCTGCCCCCCTCTCTCTCTGCCCCTCACCTGCTCCCCTACATTCTCGCCCTCTCTCAAAAATAAGCAAACACATGAAAAATAAATAGGGGTGCCTGGGTGGCTTAGTCAGTTAAGCATCTGACTTCCACTCGGGTTATGATCTCACAGTTCGTGAGTTTGAGTCCTGCTTTGGGTGAGCTCGAGCCCCAATCTGGGCTCTGCACACACTCTCTCTCTGTCTCTCTCTCTCTCTCTGCACCTTGTGGGATTCTTTCAGTCTCACTCTCTGTACCTCGCTCACTCACGCACTCTCTCTAAAATAAACAATTGAATAAATAAGTATTCTTAAAAAAAAAAAAAGGTTCAAGAACATGATGGGGAGGAAAGAGCCTTAGACTTGGGTTTGAATCTGAGCTTCACTAGCGATGAACCTCAGGCAAATTATGATAGTTTCTCTGAATCTTCACTTCTCATTGATAAAATGGGAACAACATTCTGCCACTTTGGTTAGTGGTGAGGGTCACATGAAATACGGGATAGCGTCTCTTTGCAACTCTAAAGCACCAGAGAAGCATCCTCACACAACGATCACGGTCATTTGTGGCAACAACAGTGCAATCAGCAAAAAAGAAGTTACACACCACATGCGAACACATGCCAGTCTGGCAGCTGGTGCTTAACTCCGTTTGTCTGTCCTGTCCATCCCGCTGCAAGCACCAGGCCTATGTCGAGCCACCAGGGTAACTGCAGGTGGAATCCTGACAGTGACCAGTTGTGCTGGGTCTCAGGGGCAGTTTTGATTTTGTGAATTTTTTAATGTTAACTATGTGCATCTGTGTGACTGCAGATCCACATGTAATTTACTTTTTACATCTTTGTAAGACATAAACACGTTTGAAAATCAAAATAATTCCTTTGTTGGACTGCACATCCTGATTCTGGGTTTAGAAAATAAGATGCCCCCTCATGACAGCCGGAGAACCGCACAGCACACGTTTATCGAGGAAGACTGTCACAATGACCGATCACAGCAGAACAAAATCCTGGAAAACACGGTATTTATCTTCTACATTAGCCTAAGCTTCAGTTTTAAAAAGTCCGAACTTTTTTTTTTTTTTTTAATTTTTTTTAACGTTTTATTTTTGAGACAGAGAGAGACAGAGCATGAACGGGGGAGGGGCAGAGAGAGAGGGAGACAAAGAATCGGAAGCAGGCTCCAGGCTCTGAGCCATCAGCCCAGAGCCCGACGCGGGGCTCGAACTCACGGACCGCGAGATCGTGACCTGAGCTGAAGTCGACCACTTAACCGACTGAGCCACCCAGGTGCCCCAAAAAGTCCGAACTTTTTAACGAGATCAAGAGAGGAATGGAGAGTTTCAACTTGGAACCATGCTAAAGGAAGGCTACTTCTAAGCAGAAACTAGACAGGGAGGACCTTTCTTAGCACCTTCAACCTTTTACATGAAAATCGGAGCAGGAAAAACTTGCTTTGTCTTACATCCTTCCTTCCACTTCCTCTGCTGTTGGTCACCATGTTCCTTTCTCTGCTCTGTGTGAGCCATCTGATCTGTCTCTAGCAGGACTTGACTCCTTACCTTCCATTTGTTTTTTCTGAAAGATGATTAGGCTTGAAAAAGAAATTACAAGAGTGAAATTACTTATCACTCTTACTTGGATGCTTGCATAAAATATTTTTAGACAACTGTACGTGTAGATCATGGTCCTGTAGCTAGAAGTGTGGACAGCAGCTTCCTTTATCATTTCAAACCTCTGCTTACAGTTTTTAATGCTATTTCCTGATGCCCAAGGGCGTGGCACTCACAATGGCCAAGAGCACACATATCTTTGCTCACAGGTACGTGTGCACAAGACTGATGACAGAGGAAAGCTTTAAAGGAAACAGCTTTCTATCTTATTCAGAACCACATGACTGAATTCAATTTCTGTTTCTGACCAGCAAAAAAGTGCTGTTTACATGCAGGAAATGACTCTATTTGCTGACTGCCCTGGATGTCAAACAGATTATTAGGAAATGGTATTTCTCCATTTCTTCTACAAGAATGAAAGATACAAATTACTGAACGCAACGAGATAACAGGCTTTATTTTGTCCCAGGGCATACCACTGCTGAGCAATGAAATAATTAAATTGAGTTCAGACAGCATAATCCACAATTTGCCAGTAGAGTGGTCAGGGAGAGAGGTAACGAAAATCAGCCTGCTCCTTTACACAGAGGTACAGCCCAAAGCTCTAAGAATACTTTAAAAAGATTACTAAGTGAGGAGTTCAAAACTCCTCAGGAACAGTGTGTCTATACATACGTGGAACTGAAATCAGCCCAGTTGTTGGGGGTCGTGGAGGGCTCTGGAGCGGTCACAGCCACAGGAGCGGGGGTCTCACGCACGGCCAGTTTGGGTGCAGGGGTAGAGGTCGTGTCGGGCCCAGGTTTGACTGGAGCAGGAACCTCGTTTTCTGGGATTTTCTCTGCATAGTTTGCAGGGAACCATCCTGTCTTTCCTTTTAATTCTCCGCCAAGCCAGCCCGGTTCTCCAGTTTGGCTTTCATCCACCTGCAGGAAAGTCACAAAGTTTAACACAAGTGGAGCTAAATCAACCCCCGGAAAGACACCACGCTCTCCACCAGGACAAAGCCCCAAGCCTCTGACCCTGTCGCACGCTGCACAGACATTTCTTCACCCTATGCTAGTCTCAGTGTCTGGAAAAATGGTCTCTAAACATTAACTCTAAAAAAACAGTACGTGTTGTAATTGAAGTTCTCATTCTTTGTGCTTTTTTAAACCTTTTTTGTTTCTTTTTCTAGCAATGGTAGTTAAGATAAAGTGACTAAAGTCCTCAGGCTCATAGTTTAAATTTTTAAAGTTCCCTGGAATTGGAAAGTGATCTGATAGCATTCATCACTCAGGAAGTCATGCAGTTATTAAAAACTAATTTAACTAGGGTTTATTATTTAAAATGGAAAGCAAAGGATGTAATCAACAGTAATCAGTATTCTAAAAATCTCGAATGGGGCGCCTGGGTGGCTCAGTCGGTTGAGTGTCTGACTCTCGATTTTGGCTCAGGTCATGACCCCAGGGTCATGGGTTCGGGTCCCAAGTCAGGCTCCGTGCTGAGTATGGAGCCTGCTTGGGATTCATTCTCTCTCTCTCTCTCTCTCCACCCCCCTCCTCCCACTCTCTCAAATTAAAAAAATAATAATAAATTTAAAAAAAACCTTTAAATTTCTCTAATAACTAAGCAGTGTTTATTCAGCACACAGATAAGAACGATACAAACACAGTCTTAGTTTCCTTGGGAACCAAAGGTGACCTTAAGCCATTTAAAAGCTCCGTAGACACATGATGAGAAAATCCGGAAAGTGGTTATTCACAGCAACAGTGAATTTTATTAATAAGGTCCCATAGTTTTCTTTATATAAATTTAACTTTAACGTCCTAAAAGTGCACATGAGAATACAGAAAGCTGCTGTTTAAAACTCTCGCAGAGGCTATTTATTCCATCAAGTGCTTTTAATGTTTGCATTTTAATTCAGATTTAAAAAGATCATTCAAAACCACCAGAATGGTTCTACCAATCTTTATGAGTTACCCCCACAATTTTATGAGCCACATGAGAATGACTTTGGAGGAAAATTACATTCTCCACCTCAGGGACCCCTTAATGTCAGGGGCAAAAGCAATTTTTAAAACTGCGAATTCTCCAAAAAGGAGTTCCCCGAGATAAACAGCCACACTGCTTCAGAGGTTTTATTTTTTGCTTTATAGTTCTGATATTCTTGCTAACACTGACATCAGATGTGAACACATTGGTCACTTTTCATTCAACTCCCCCACACTGTTTTGTCCTTACGTTCCTTTTTCTGGGCAGCCCCACTCTTTCCCTAGATGAGGATTTAAGATGACATTTTCTTCCACTTGGATTTTATGCTAAACTCAAATGACTAGAAATGCCTTTCTTTCTTCATTTATATTTATTAGTGATTATGACACATTTCAATATTGCCACAGCTTTGCACTGGAAACAGCCGTTTCTAGGCCAGATGGTGCCAGGGGCTCCCCAACTCCTCAGCAAGTTCAACAGTCAAGCTCCCATCCCCCTCCACTCATTCTAGGACCAAAGGTGAGCCTAACACACTAACCTGAGCCTGACACAGTCACTTAGCCTCAAGACAGAAAGGTGTCATCATGATCAGGAGTAGGGCACTGCAATTAGACTGCCCCCATTTAAATACTAGTTCTACGATTTATTAACTGGGACTGGGCAACCTTCATCTCCTAGTGCCTCAGCTTGTTTGTCTGAAAGGGGGATAATAATAGTACCCGTCTTACTAGGGTGACTATGAGGATTGTTAAATAGTTAAAACCCTGCCTGGCATATGAGAAGTGTTTAATGATAGACTTTTAAAAGCCATCTTTCCTGTTGTCCACCTCTGACTCTGTACTGGAGTTCTCTCATTTGGGCTTTTGTCCTGGTCCTTACCCTCACTTTAGGTAACACTCTCCAGTTCTCGGTATGGGGCGTTCTCTGCTCTAGGAACCTGCCTGGGACCTGTAGGGTTTGCTTTCTTGCCAGCAGTAATTCTCTAGGGGCTGGAGTTCAATCCTTGACCATGGCCTGTCGGAAACTTCGACTGGTCTGTCCAGGTAGGACCTCCTCAAACGTCAGCTGCTTTGCTCGATTATGTCCTATAATTTACTGTCATTCCTTCGAGACACAGGGTCTTACCTGGTTAACAAGACTTTTGGTGTTGACATCTAGAACTGGATCCGAAGCCCCAACGAAATGTCCTGCCCTGTGGGCAGGTCTAGCTTGTACCCTAGTTAGCTGATCGCACCCAGCCCCCTTCTCCTGATAAGAACAGAAAGCACACTACAGAAAGTACGCTTCACTGCTGAAAGGAGTTTCATATACTTAAGAAGGGAGGAAGATGCCACATCAGCCTCTTATCTGGTCAAACAAGAGTTTCTCCATCATTCAGGGTAATAGTGAAATCAGCTGTTCCCTTTTAACCAAGGAAATTCACTGGTCAACTTTGACCAAACGATAGTCTCAATTAGCCTGATTTGTTCTAATACGAATCCATTAATTTTAATGAATGACTTAATTTTCAGATTCAGAGGATATAATAAAAATTCACTCTTAACATTACATTAACCACTTAGAAAAAGCACAAGGTTTCATAGGAAAGGGAGAAATAGTTCCTCCTGGATTTGGGAAACTTTAGCCCAAATGCCAATCCAGTTGTGGAAAGACAGTACATAAGACTAGAATAGAACGAGAACAGTTAGGCACACAAACTTTGTGACATGGCTGGCTATAATGTGGACTTTAACATATATAAAGTAAATTCATTTATTGGTGCCTAAAAGTCAGGGGGTTCTGAAATCTTAACAGGGTCAGTCTTAATACAATTTCACTTAACCAGCCCCACTGCAACACCTCAAAGCATTTGGAGTCAATCTAGTAGAACCTTATCAAAGTGGGAAACGCAAATCCCAGATAGTTCACAACCATCTGGAATGTCACAGATCTAGCATACAAAATGTTAACATACACTGTATGCTGTAGGGCTTGGATGCAACAGTCAAATGCTCATAGCAGCTGTCAGGGTCAAGGACACATGGCTGAAGCCCGATACCATTACATCTCTTCTCTCAAGGCTTCTATGCTTCATGTCTGCTAAAATTCATTTGGTAGCCCAAATATTTCTAAAACCTCTTACCTTGTCACAAAGAAGGGAAATAGAAATTCCCTCTCCCCTCACAATGACACAGAACAAGGACGGCAAAGAGATTTAAACTGTGTACAGACTCAGACCAGCCAGTGTGGCTGTCTGGGATGTGGTAAGGAGTATGGGGGGTAGCACGTGTTTCATGCATT